>NC_064560.1:188672385-188985269 GCF_937001465.1 Orcinus orca | reverse complement strand
GGGCACATCACCCATTAATGATTTTGCTAATTTTAGGTTTCAGACACTACAGGCAAATTGATTCGATTTGAAAAGGTGGCTGTTAGCAAGCTAAAATAAAGTGGCGGCTAAAATGAAAAAAACTTTTTCAGAGACTTCAATCAAGTCTTCTTGTGCCTCTTCTTCTTGCCTAATATGGACTCAGACTATTTTTAAGAGCTGTCAAGTGGTTTAGGCTCAGAATTTGATTTACAGTCCCTGAAAATGTATCCTGGCAAATGTCACCCTGCTTCAAATGGTTGATCCTTGGAGAGAGAGATTCACTGCTTCTGTCAGTGACGTGGCAGAGAAACAGCTGCCGCCCCTTGGGAAGTTAAAAACCAGCGAGTCCCAGAAGGGCTGTATCCGGAGACTCGGCCCCCTGGGTGGGGTCAGGAGGGCTCTGCACTAAGGGCAGCCCCTCCGCCCGTTGACTTTGGCAGAGGTGGTATCAACTGAAGGGGTAGTTGCCCTGGAAACCAAGCACCTGCCTGAAAGTTAGTTCCCTGACCTCCACCCCACCCTCCTCCAAAAGAAGCCTTGTACGTTTTAATCATCTTAGGAGGTATGGTTCAGCCTTGCATCTAATTGGACAGATGAGATAAATGCATGAAAAAGACATGAGCAGGAGCACGTAGGAGCAGGTGTGTAACTGGCAGAGGCAGCTGAACACAGAGCTCCCCACGCCGGCTCTGGGGACAGCCTGCTGGGCTCCTGCAGCCGGCTAGGGCACTGTGGGTTGCAGACTCTGAGTCAGGATTTGAAGGAGGAGGTGGATGCAGTGTATGGCAGGTAGAGGGTCCAGCAAAGCCCGTCAGGCTTGTAGGAAATATTCTCAACCATTCGTGTCAGTGACCTGTTAGCCTAAGTACCATTCTGCCTTTTAACTTTCCTCGTGTGTCCGTGTGTTTTGAAGATGTATCTGAGGACTAGGTCCTCGAGACTAGCTAGGTCTTTGCTACTCACTGTCTCCCCTTCCCTGTTCAGCCAGCAGGATATTTTTTTTTTTTAAAAAGCGTGCACCCAAAAAAGAAGTCCTGCGAGATTATCAAGTTCGGTGACTGGCTGTGGGAACAGGACTTCAGAATTAGTTGGGTGCTTTTTTTTTTTTTTTTTTTTTCCGCTGTACGTGGACCTCTCGCTGTTGTGGCCTCTCCCGTTGCGGAGCACAGGCTCCGGACGCGCAGGCTCAGCGGCCATGGCTCACGGGCCCAGCCACTCCACGGCATGTGGGATCTTCCCGGACCGGGGCACGAACCCGTGTCCCCTGCATCGGCAGGCGGACTCTCAACCACTGCGCCACCAGGGAAGCCCAGTTGGGTGCTTCTTAAACATCCAGGTGCCCGGGCCCCACGGGAGATCCATTGAGTCAGAATTGGGAGCAGGACCATAAGCCTTTAATGACAAGCTCCTTGAGTTACTGGTGTGCAGCTGTGCTTGCACCCCTGGACCCCCTTTCCATAGACCTTTCCCAAACGCTGGTATGGAGCAGGCCTGGAACCCGGCCTCTCAACCCCGGTTCTGGGCCTTTAGGGTGCCCCATACAGTGGGGTGAGATTTCTCCTAATTCTTGGAGATTTACTGAATCCCAGCTTTTCTTCGTAAGGGAGGAGAGGTAAGAAAGCAGGTGTCTTTTGAGAAACTGAAGGGCCCTGTCTTTGTTTCTTTGTTCTTAAACTATTCTCTCTCTCCATATACTGCTCTGAAAGACTTACGAACTTTTTTTGGTGTGCCTCTCTGAGGGGATATCCCTGGTTTCTTTTCGTTTTCCCCTGTTGAGGCTTGAGTGTGCTAATACTCACCTTCCCAAACTGGAAGGATGGGGACTCAAAATTGGATCTTCTGCCTCCTCCAGCTGGTCTGGGGGTGTCGGGTTGAGAAGGTCAGGTCGGCAGAGTCGTTGCAGAGGCTGCCCGGTGTAGACGTAGCCATGGGCCTCCGCTCACACCTGATGAAAAGGGAAGATCCAGGAGGTCTTCTGTGGCCTGTGGGGATGAGATACAGGCTTACCTGAAAATTGTTTTAGACGATGAAATATTTCCCCAAAAGTAATGTAAGATCGTTATGCACCCAACGTTCCAACATAAGATTTTTAACATTTGCCATGTTCCCATTAGATTCTATCTTTTTTTAACACATAGTCCCTCTTTGCACCCGTGGCATCCCTAGGACTTACCTTCTTTGTGTTGTAAATTGGTGCTTCGGTAAGCATATCTGAGGGCAGTGTATTTTTAGGGAAATACTGTATTATAAGGAGAGCCCTCTGGTGTTAAACAAATGCGTGTCGTCTTGGAGCCGGTGTTGAGACTGACTTAACGCCCGGCCTGACCTGTGCTGGTGGGACTTCGCTGAGGGGCGTCTGCACTCACTTGAGGAGCCCCCCGCTCTCCACGGAAGATCTGTCAGTGAGGGTGAATGACGTCAGGGGACCGGGTCAGCTGTGACCCCACCCCCTGGCTGCGGGGTCGGGGAGCTCCCGGAACCCCCGGCCGTGCCCTGCCCACCTCTGCAGCGCCTGACCTGTGCCCGCAGGTGACCCACAACCAGGAGAATGTGTTCGACCTGCAGTGGTTGGAGCTCCCGGACGTGGCCCCGGAGGAGCTGGAGGCCCTGTCGAGGAACATGGTCTTCCACCTCAGGCGGCTCATCGACGAGAGGGACGAGTGCACGGAGGTGCGTCTGCGGGTGGGTGGTGGACTGGCAGGTCTGGGAGGGACGCCTGGGCCCTGGCCACGCGGCCACCCTCCTCGTCCTGACTCTTCGTCTCAAGCCTGCTGCCCCCTGGTCCTGTCTCTCTGGTTCCTGTTGGCGGTGGGAGCCGGGCACTTTCCCTGCAGCCAGCAGTCGCCTCCGAGAGCCCCGTGGGAAGGCATTTAGTTGTTCATCGAACGTGGAGCTCAGAGACCCTCCTCGTTCACGTGCTCCTTTTGACATCCCGTTACTCCTGCTGCCTCCTGGTTTCTCAGTCTCGGCCGACGCCTCTCACTTCCTTCTGGTCCGCTGACCGCTGTGCCCCAAGTTCGGGTGCAAGCGCTCCTTCCTTTCCCCCGCCCGCCCCGCTACAGCTGATCGTGGACCTCACCCAGGAGCGGGACTACCTCCAGGCCCAGCACCCGCCCAGCCCCCTCAAGTCCTCCAGCGCCGAGTCCACCCCGAGCCCCACCAGCAGCCTGTCCAGCGAGGACAAGCAGCACCTGGCCGTGGAGCTGGCGGACACCAAAGCCAGGCTGCGCCGCGTCAGGCAGGAGCTGTGAGTCCTCCGGTCGGCTGGGCTGTTGGTTCTGCTCTTGCACTGTGTGTCACGAACACCCGTTTCTAGCACGTGTGGTGCGGCGGACAGGAGAGCTCTGACTTGGGCCCTATAGAGTTAGCTGGGCTCCGCCCTGAGCGCCGTCGGCGACCCTTCCCGGGCCTGTACCAGGAGGGGTTCTACCAGGTCTCTAGGGCTCAGGCCGTCTGGGCTTAGATGACCACCCACTGGTATGGTTTTTGGCTGGAGGGAGGATGTGGCTGGCCCCCGTCTGGTGAGCCGTCCCCATTGCCCGCAGCTGGTGAATATGCCACTTTGCCCATCACCTCGGCAGCTGCCCGCCTCCACCTCGTCACCAGTGGGCCCTGCTGCCTGCCTGGCAGTGAAGTGGTGTCACTGCGGCCGGGGTCTCCTTACCCCTGTTCCCCCAGAGGGAAGCCCGCGGCCCAGTGGACGCAGTTTGAGGGTGGACATCGAAAAGTTAAAAATGGAAAAGACTTTGAGTCAGGAACGTTTCTGCAAGCCCCACGTGCCGTTCCCCTCCTCATCCCCAGAAGCGCAGTTCCCTTTCCTTTTCCTGCTGGGGGCTTGCAGGGTGGCGGGCAGGCCCCTTCACCACACTCGCTCCGAATCGCCCCCAGGGAGGAGAAGACAGAGCAGCTTGTGGACACCAGGCATGAGGTAGATCAGCTGGTGCTGGAGCTGCAGAAAGTCAAGCAGGAGGTGAGCGGGGAGGCCTGTCTGTGTGTCCGCGTGTGTCGAGGGGACGGGGTGGGGCGGGGCTGGGGCTCCCCGGTAGCTGTGGCCCAGGGGTTCGGGCATGCAGCAGGGGGAGCTTCCAGCAAAGGCTTCTGTTTCCTTCCCGCTCGAAGTAACACTGCCCGAGAGCCGGTTGTCCTGAGAACGGCTGAGGGGGTGACTGTTTCTTAGTGACAACGAGCGGGGACCCCACGCGGTGGCCTGCACGTGGAGCCCCTCGGCCACCGAGATGTCCTGGAAGCGCTGCGCTTCAGAGACTTGGCCCCCTCTTCCCTCCCCAGAGGGGTGCCCTAAGCTAGGCTCCCCTGTCTCTGCCTGTCTCCCAGAATATCCAGCTGGCGGCTGACGCCCGGTCTGCTCGTGCCTATCGCGACGAGCTCGATGCCCTGAGGGAGAAGGCGAACCGTGTGGAGAGGCTAGAGATGGAGCTGGTGCGCTGCCGGGAGAAGCTGCACGACGTGGACTTCTACAAGGCCCGCATGGAGGTACGCGCCCAGCCTCTGGGTGGATGCAGGGGAGGGTGTCGGGGCTGAAGGGGGCACAGAGGCCAGGATCCAAGTGGGGTTACTGATGCTTTGCCCACCAATCCTGACTGCCTCGCATCAGCTGCAGGTTCCTGGACTCTCCTTTCTGAGAAATGAGGTGTTTTGCCCCCATTGCCAGTCTTGGGGTTTGGAGATGGGTTTAACGAGCGGGGTGAGATCAGGATGTCAGGACGTACTGAGTGGCCTGTTTGACGGTAAGAAATAACCCCCAAGTCTCTTCTCGCCACCTAGGTGGCTTTTGAAGGGGTTGAACACAGGTCGCGGGGACCCTGGTGTTGCCCTCTCCCTGCTCAAGGCCTCCTGCCCAGCTGCTGGCAGGCGTGCGTGGGGATGGCTGTTTGGCCCTGACATGCTCCCCCCCAACTCCTGCCCCGCTGTAGATGGGCCCTGGGGCCCCTGGGCTGGGCGGAGGTGGGATGGGGAAGGCTGTGCTCCAGGGCCCGTGAGTTCCTCAGACCTACTTAAGGAGTGTTTGTTCCCTGAGGAATGTTAGTGGCACATTGGAGTCAGTGCATTGTCCTTGCAAACCACCTGCAGACGTGCCATCCGCCCTGCTTAGCCAGAGGCTTCGTGTGGACCTAGAGCCCTGAGGGCAGGGCCTGGGTCCTACCTGACTGCCCGGGGAAGAAGCATGAGTTTTTGTCTCTTCTGGAACAAGACAGTGTTAGGTGTGACGGGCAGTAGGGCAGAGAGAGGAGCACGGCCGTGCTCTCGAGCTCGTTCACGGCTGTGGACAGCCGCCATGCAGGGACGCTCCTCTGCATACAGGGGGGGTGACAGGCAGCGCAGGTGCCCTCCCCCGGAGCCTGTCCAGTCTCACTGCTGAGGAACAGCTGCCTGTCACAGAAGGAAGAATGCATTAGTGCCACGTGGGAGGAAAGGTGAAGGACGGGGATTCAGGGCGAGGGCGAGGTTAATTTTGGTTAGAATAATATGGAACACAAATTTCCATGTTTTGTTTTTAAACTTCTGGTGGCTTTCATGTGGGTCCTAGTCTAGTTTACATAAGGATTAAAACAGCAAGGAGAGGAGAGCGCCGTGGGCACCCCTAGGTACAGGGGGACTATGTGGGGGGGATGCGCGGAGTGGTCCTTGACTTGCTTTTGCAAAGCATGGTCGCACCTCACTGCTGTCAGGGCACGGGGGTTGCTGTCCAGAGGGCTGCGTGGGAGGAGGACAAAGGCAGAAAGGTTGCCTGGGAGATTCCTGTTGTCCCATGTTGTGTTATTGTCTGAAATTCCCAACACTGAGGACAGGTGCATTGGTGCCGTGTGTGTCCTGGGTAAAGATAAGGTGGGCCTGTCTCTGCTCCTCTCTGGGAGTTACAGCTTCCTGGTCTGTGCTGGCTCTGAAAGAAACAGTAGTCTGAGATGCAGAGACATAGCAGGGCACGGTCCTAGCTGCCACACCAACTTGGTGGGTGTTGGGCAAGTCTTGTCCCCATCTGTGAAAGGAGGAGTGGTCTGGGCGTCTCTGAGACCCTTGTGCCCTGGCGTCTCATGACACAGGAGCACGTTTCCAATGAGCTTACGCTAGCGAGCTGCTCTCCACAGAGATGGGGGCGCCTGGAACCAATCCATGCAGTGATTGCTGGGTTGTTGGCAAGGCAGTCAGGAGCTGGGTTAATGGTCAGTCCTGGGGTGCGGTGCACACACACATCCCATTCTTATGATATCCCCCCGCAGTGCCCAGGTTCAGGAGGGGAGATGGGCTACGGTTTGGTCTGCCCTGCCCATCCGGCTGGGCCTGGGGAATGGGGCCCCAGCTCGACTTCCGCCCTGGCCAAGCCCCTCTGACCCCAGGCAGGGTCGCTCACCTGTGCTCTGGGGTTCCAGCAGCTCTCCCCACAGAGTGCAGTTCGTGAAGTCAGAAACTACATCTCTGTCATCTTCGGCAGGGGGAGGTGCTCAGGATACATTTGTTGACTTGAGTCCCATGCTTAGGATCCTCAGCTTGCTCTCACCTTTAATTTTTTTTTCCACCTTTAATTAAAAAATTCAAACCCTTCCCACTCTCCCCCGACCCTCTCGAGCTACCCCGGTCCCTCTCCGAGCCTGTCTGAAAGGAGAGAACACCAGCGGTGTCCTTCATTGCCTCACCTTCTAACCCAGTCCTCCAGGTCTGCCTCTCCCTCTGCTCACCTGAAACCATGCTTGAGAATCAGGGTCCACGACTCCTGTGCCAGTCCAGTGGGCACTTCCCAGCCTCCCTCACCCACCCTCTCTGTGGGCTTGGACACCACCACCCTCCGCCCCTCACTCACCTGGCTTTCCTGAGTCCTGAACTTCATCTTCTTGGGCCCATGCGGGTGGTGGTCACCTTGCTCTGCGTCTACCATCTGGCCTTTCTCCATGACATCTTCTCTGCCTCCTGCCCCTTCTTTAGCTGGCACGTACAGACTAACAGGTCCCAAATCTTCATCTCTGGGCTGGGCTTCTCCCGCACTCCAGACCTCAGTCCGTCTCAAGGTCAGCGTGTCCACACCCAGTGTCCCTCCCTCCCTCCAACCCGCCCACACTGTCTCTAGACTGGACTCACCGCCCACCGAGGCAGGTACTCAAGCCAGAGCCGGCTCGGCCTTGATTCTTCTTCTCCCCCCGCTCCCGCAGCCCCAGGTGCTGTCCATCTCCCAGCGCCCATTTCCCCACCTCCCGGCCTGTCCCCGGCCGAGGCGGATGTTCGGAGAGTGAGTCCCAGTGCCCGGCCGGCCTTCTCCATCGTTGCTCGTTCCCATTATTCCAGTGCCTGCGCAGGAATAACATATCTTTATTCCAGAATGCCCTCCACAAGCATCTGAGTTGGCCGTTCTGCCCCCGCCTCTTCTCGTTCACACCTGCCTGGGCTGCTGCCAGAGTGACCTTTCTAAGAGCTCCTCAGGCACCTCCCCGTTGCTCTTGGGATAAAGTCCACACTCCACCCCTTCTTCTGACACCCACTCTGGCCCCCGTGGAACTCTCGGCTCCGGCCAAACCGAGTCCCCTTCAGGTCCGCTGGTGCCCCCTGAGGCCCCTCGGCCCAGCGCCTCTCCCTGACACAGGGAGGGCCGGTGAGGGGTGGGCAGGCCACCCTCTGCGGGCTGCATCCCCAGCCCCGCCCCCCATTCCTTTAGGCCCCTTCTTACCGCCAGGCAGACTCATCGCGTGGTGTCGTCATGATGCATCCCCTGTTTCCCACCCACACTGGCAGCTCCTTGAAGACAGGATCTGTGCCTTCCTGACCTTGAGTCTGAGTCCCTTGGTGCCCACATTGTCCAGCTCAGAGATGGCCAAACTACCATCAGTCCCGGGGCGGTGTCTGACCCACCATCAGCTCTTTTTTTTTTTTAATATTTATGTATTAAACAACCCATACGTTGTTAGTATAGACATCATGCAAGGTTAAAACATACTCAAACATCAAGATCCACATTCAGGGCTTCCCTGGTGGCGCGCTGGTTGAGAGTCCGCCTGCTGATGCAGGGGACGCAGGCTCATGCCCCAGTCCGGGAGGGTCCCACGTGGTGCGGAGCGGCTGGGCCCGTGAGCCATGGCCTCTGGGCCTGCGCGTCCGGAGCCTGTGCTCCGCAGCGGGAGAGGCCACGGCAGTGAGAGGCCCACGTAAGTTCTAGAGGCTGGAAGTCTGGGGTCTGGGTGCCAGGGTGGTTGGGCTCTGGTGAGAGCTCTCTTCTTGGCTTGCAGATGGTTGCTTTCTTGTTGTGTCCTCACATAGCAGAGAAAGAGGAAGAGGAGTAGGAGAGAAAAAGAGAGAGAGAGAGAGAGAGGGAGGGAGGGAGGGAGGGAGGGAGGGAGGGAGGGAGGGAGGGGGAGGGGGAGGGAGGGAGGGAGGGAGGGGGAGAGAGAGAGAGAGAGAGAGAGACAGCACCATCAGCTCTTATAAGTAAAGTGTTACTGGAACACAGCTACGCCTGCTCGTTCACACAGCCCGTGGCTGCTGTTGAACTGTGCCTGCAGAGCTGAGTAGTCGTGACAGACTTAGGACCCGAGAAGCCAGAAATATTTACTCTCTGGCCCTTTACAGCCCATGGTCTGGCCCACGGTAGGTGCAGTGAGGTTTTAAATGAGCAGCAATAACTGTGTTTATGCGGCTTCTTCCACACACCAGGAACTAACTGTGCTAAGCTCAAACCGTATCATCACATTGAAGCCTCCTGGCGGCCTGGTGAGGTTGAGTAGCCAGCGTCTAGGTCCTCTCCTTTTTTCAGATAACAAAACTGAGAAGAAATTAATAACTTGCCCAGCATCGCAGTTGGCGAAGAGGTGGACCAAGGTGGCGTCGAAATGCCTCTCTCCACCTCTGGGACCCCAGCCTTGCCAAGGAAGGAGGAAATAAAAGGGGTGGGGTCACGCAGACAGAAGGGGTGCAGGGGAGAGGGGAGCTGGGGGAGCGGGTGACGGCGGCCACTGCCTCAGACGCCATGGGGGCTAGAGGGACGCCCGGCCTCAGGCAGTTCATGTCAGCACCTGGGCATCACATTGTAAGCCGAGAATGTTGAAATGCAGGGAACCAAGATCACCTCGAGCAGGGAGACCTCTGTTCCCACTTGGGACTCTGTGTTTCCTAATGACTTTTAAGGAGTTTTGATAAAATTCAGTAGAAGGAGAAGTTAGAGCAGGGCAGACCTGATGCTTGGTTTATGATTCAGTCCACCACGCTCCTCAAATCAGAAGTTTAAAAGCAGGCTGGTGCTCTATGAAGCTTAAGGGGCTGCAGCAGAACCAGACGGAGGTTAGCGAGGGGCTTGGGTGCTGTGGTCCCAAGTGCAGTGGGCAGGAACCCGTTGTTTCTTTGGTTCTATCCCACCTCCTGGAGTTTGGTGCTTTTGTTAGCCTGTCGCTTGGTGACGCTCAGTGAGTGCTGCCCTGAACAGTGTCTCACGGGGTGGGGGCGTGACAGGATGGTGATAACAGCAGCCGACCTGCTTACTGGGCTCGGGCCCTGTGCAGGACTACTTCACGTGCGTTATCGCCTCTGATCCGCCCTCAGCCCTGTTTTCGTGCCCAGCAGAGGACGAGGGATCGGTGGTTGAGAGACATGCGTTTGCTTCAGGCACCACGGCTGGTAGCGCACGTGGCTGGCGGGGGACCGGAGCCATCGGCCCACTTTCCCAGTCACTGCTCCTGGTCATCACGTAGACGAGCAGGGGCAGCTCTCCAGCCATTTGGGGACCAGCCGTCGGGCCTGGCCTGTGATTTCCTGAACGTGGCCCCTCAGCTGTTTGCCGGGCTGGGTCAGGCCTTTAAGTAGCCACCTGATTCAGTTGGGGTCAGGTCCTCAGCGGCGGGCTGGCCTCGGGCCGCTGCCCAGAGGCGAGGAGGCGGGCGTCTCCCTGGGGGCCGAGCCCTGGGCTTGCTGCGTGAGCTTGGGCTCACTTTCTGGCAGATCTGCCTTCTCGCGTCTGAGGCAGTGAGGTGTGCAAGGCTGGTTATTTCTGTTGCCTAATATATGGTGGAAGTTGATACCACCAGAAAATTGAGATGTTTATGAATAGTACTGATGGTTAGAAGTCATCCTACCCAGTGCTGTATTCTGCTCCTGGTCACCCTTGTCTGTCCCTGTCTGTTGGAAATCTCTGAGGCCTTCAAGGCCCACCTCGCATGCCACCTGTGATTCCCCCTCACGGCATGATTCAGCTGACAGGTGTTCCTTGAACACTTCCGTGAGGCCCGCAAGAGAAGTGGAATAGCCTGCCCCCAGGGGTTCACAGTCTGGGGGAGAAGGACAGGCCAGCTCACCATTGCCTCACAGCATACCCAGGGTGCTCTGGGAGCCCAAGTACCTGACTCAGCAGGTGGGACAGAGAGAATCTGCCACCACTTCTCAGAGGGGCCGACTCAGGCTGGGCTTTGGAGGTTGAATAGGAGTTGGTCATGAGGATGAAGGGGTGGCCTGTGCTGTGAGAGCTCAGGGCTGGGAGTGCTGGTGTGTAGACCTGTTGGAATGCCAGGTGAGAACAGTGGGGATGGGACGGTTGCCAGAGAGGGGGGACCAGGTCTTCTTCCTGCTTGAAACCCCTCTGTTTGCTGTGGCTCACACTGTTATTGATAGTCTGGGCCTCTTATCCACATGAGCCCCTTGAGGATGGGTTGCAGGCAGCTTGAGGGCGGTGGAGAGAACACAGGTCTGGAACGCTCTGGCCCAGCTTCGAGTCCCAGCTTCACCCCTTGCTGGCTTTGTGACTTTGGGCTTATTCCTTAATTTACCCAAGTCAGCCTCTTCCTCCGTAGGAAGGCACTGTTCCTACCTCCCCCAAGGGCCATTGTGGAGAGTGAGTGGGGCAGGGACAGGGAGTGCCTAGTGCAGGGCCAGCCACATAGCGGACGTCATCTCCAACAGAGAGGGCGCCCAGGGAATTTAGAATTTCAATGATTATACCTTTTACGGCTGCCGGGCTTTGATCAGAACTATGTCCGCTGACCGGAAGGCTTGCAGTTTTCCCTCTACCAAGTATCTTGGATTCTGGCCTTTGCAGGGCGAATGAACGGGTGGTGGATAAGCAGAGCTCCCCGCCCAGCTCCCAGCTGTTAGAACCCAAAAGCGGGGCAAGCCTTAGAACACTGCCCACCGGGAGAAACGGACACGTTCCCCTGTGTGCATGTTCACCAGCTGAAGGCATTCAGGGGAATCTCAGTCCCCCAGAGATGCTGAGTGGTGCTGGAAGGACTCTGGGGAGAGGAGAAACCGAGAAGCCCCTTAACCGGTGGGGGGTGGGGAGCAGAGATGAGGTGAAAGACCGGAATCCCTTGTGTGTGCTGGGCTGCATGCACAGGACCAAGAGCTCCTCGGACCCCTTGCCTGTGAGGGACCCTGCAAGGGAACAGCCATCATATTCTACACCCAGCACGTGCCGGGCACACAGGAGGCCTAGGGACTTATTTATGGGGTTCACAGTCTTAAAGACTCCCTGTTTCCAGGACATCGCTGAGAACTGTTGTTTTTCCAAGAGTATGTATGTAAAATGTTCAGATACGAGCTGTGCATTGAATGAAAGCTTGTCTGAGTAGCTGTTTCTCCCCAAGACCCTGATCAGTGGAATGAGTGTTGAATTGAGAGGACTAGACTCAGTCCTTGAACCTGGGACAGACTCTTAGCCCCACCCCTTCCTTGTTGAGGAAATGGAGGCTCAGCGCGGTCCCGGATCTGTCGGTGGAGCCCACTTGTCCGCCCAGACCAGGTTACAGATGTCACATGCCTTTGCACTGTGGCCGGCATAGGAAAAGTTACCTTCCCGGATTTAAATATTTTCTTTCAGTCGAGAAAGTCCATTTGGCCTGACCCGATGAAAAAGGTGGAGGTGCTCAAAAGTGGAGACAGAACTCTCGCAGCTGCAGCCCTATCCCTGGATTGTTTGTTCTGGTCTCGGAGCTCTGTCGTCCTGAACCAGGTGTCTTTATCTGATGGTGCTCATGTCTTTTTTTTGCTGCCCAGGAGCTGAGAGAAGATAATATCATTTTAATTGAAACCAAGGCCATGCTGGAGGAACAGCTGACTGCCGCTCGAGCCCGGGGCGATAAAGTGCATGAACTGGAGAAGGAGAACCTGCAGCTGAAATCAAAGCTTCACGACCTGGAATTGGTATTGCAGGCTGTTGTCGCTCAGACCTGTCTAAACAGATTGGGGAGGTTTCGGGTTTGGGCTGCGCCCCTCTCTGGCTTTTCCGTCACTGGGTTTGGTGCCACTGCCGACACAGTGACTCGCTGACCGCAGAGAGTAGCTCGCTCAGCTCAGCGGGCTCGGGTGGGCACCCCTGAACGCCTACAGACGGGTAGGACGGTACCTCTGGGTTGCTTTTCTGTACAGATGAGCTAACGTGTGTGTCTTCTGCAAGCAGGGTCTCTGCTGGCTTTTACGGTGTGGGCTGAGCTGTGATCTGTGAGTTTCTTTACAGGCTTCTCAAGGCATGTTAGGTTCCCTAGAGCCTCGAAGCCACCTGTCACCATGGTACTTGCTCTAAAGCCCTGGGCCATAAGTCACTTAGTTCAGACAGCATTCAGTTAGAGACCTCGGCTCTCTTATCACCTCCGTTGCCAGTCAAGGTATCTTTCAGTGGCTGTAACTCTCACAGCTGGGCCCCGTGTTGGACTCGTTTCTGTGCAGGGAAGTGAGCAGGTGCCTGAGGTCCATTCATCCTCGGGGAATGAGGGTGAATGCACAGGGGCCGGGGCCTGTCCAGAGGGGCCCCCCCCGGCCACGTTCTCACTCCGTCCTTCTTCCTGCGCTAGGACCGGGACATGGATAAGAAGCGAATAGAGGAGCTGCTGGAAGAGAACATGGCCCTCGAGATTGCGCAGAAGCAGAGCATGAATGAATCCGCCCACCTCGGCTGGGAGCTGGAGCAGCTGTCCAAGAACGCAGACCTGTCCGACGGTAGGTAGCGCCCGGTGCCGGGGAGCCAGCCTGGCTGAGGCCGCTTCCTCATCCACGGAGCGGAGCCCTCAGCTCTGTATCTTCCATGTCAGGCCATCCATTCACCCCAAGTAAGTAGGATTTCCTTCAAGTGCCATTTGGAACTGTTTCATTACCCTTCTCCCCAAGGAGAACATGAGGGGTCTGGCAGCCTTGATGTCAGGACATGAAACACAAATCAAGTGTTGCCAGGTTTCCCAGTTCCCATATGGACGGTCCCAGGAGCTTCCAGATTACAGCACGCTGACACCGGAGGGCATCGTAGGCCTGTCTGTGGACGGTTGAAAGCTCTGGATGGCAGGAGACGTCCCCAGTGGTCACTAATCCCCACTAGAAACGTACCTTGGGCATTATTTCCTCCATTCATTTGCATAATTGGGCAAGACGGATGCAGTCTGTTCTCTGTCTCTCTGGGTGGGAGCTGCTAAGAGGCTGCTTCTCACAGGACCCAGGCCTCTTCTTTTCCCTCCTATGCTTGCACCGCTGCCCCTGCGCAGACAGATGGGGTGTCGGCCGGGGAAAGTGGGTGGGGCAGCAGTCAGCACCGCAGCAGGAAGCTTCGGCGCCCAGCAAACAATAAGCCAGTTCCTGTGTTCAGAAATAGCACACGTGCCCCCGATAGTGCGAGTTATTGTTTAGTTAGAGCTGGACAGAGCGAGGTAGGGCTTTTGGCTGGTTTGGGGGCTGCTTTTTCAGTTCTGATAAACACCCCCTCAAATAATGGCAAGGTCGTTGAGTGTAGCTGGAAACGTCTTCTCTTCGAGGGGTCCCATCAGTTCCAGACAAAAAAATCAGCTTATTAAACTGCTCATCTCTGAGGGAAGTTAGTCGTATCTGTGCTTCGGTGCCCGCACACTGTGCTGGGGGCTGAGGGTGGGGTCACTCTGATTCCCGGCTCTGGGAGGAGTACAGGTCCGTCGGGGAGGATCACTGCCCCCTGGCAGAGCGGAGAAGTGGTGCAGGACTCCTGGGACAGTCCCAGACCAAATGAGAGTATTTCTGTTAGAAACCAGGGTGACCTGTTGGGTCAGAAAGCCTCACCCCTTTAGATGACTACTCAGTACAGTCTGTGGGCCCTTTCAGGTCAGTGAGCATGATTTATTCTTGGTGTTGCCAACTCCCGGTGCTTAGCTGGGAGCTGATGAACATTGACTTGAATGAAGGCATGATGCAGGCAGAGCCTGAACATACTTTTGCATGTGTGGTGTGCTGCCTTCTTGATTCAGAAAGACCTGGCTTACAGTCTTGGCTCCTTCACTGGAGGTTAGCTGGGTGACCTCTTTCAGACCTCAGTTTCCTTATCTGCAAAATGGGGGTAATGAAGCTGCCTCATAGGAGGAGACAGTGAAACATGATGCCATGCCTGGCCCACGGCCAACAATAAGGGACAGCTGTTCTTGTTGCCAAGGTCTTAATGAAATACATCCCATCACTCTGGTTGCTTGGGGTGCTAATGAGCGTAGCACTCAGTAGTAAGCTGTTATGTCATAGTACTAGTCTTTGAAGCACTGGCTTTTATGGAAGAAGAAAGGAGGCTCGTGGTCAGTGCTGTTGTTTAACTTGTAGGACCTGAGGAATTAGTCCCCACGAGTACAGAGTTTCAGTTTGGGATGATGAAAAAGCCTGGAGGTGGGTATTGGTGATGGTTGCATAACAATGGGAATATAGCTAATGCCACAGGACTGTACACTTTAAAATGGTAAATTTTATGTTAAGTATATTTCACCCCAATTAGAAAATGTCCTTTTTTCATGAATGCTGCCAAGGTACTGCCCCAGTGATCCCAGGCTGAGAATTAGCTGAGTTTTAGTTGAGATTCGTTTCATTAGTAGCGTGGTTTCATATGTTGCAAGCATGTGTGCTCACGTGCGTCAGTGCTGGGCCTGGGTCAGAGCCACGGGCACTCTCTCCATCTCCACTGCTTCACGGCCTGTTGTTGCTTGGGGTCTTGAGGACGTTCGGGCTTGTTGCGTCTGAACTGCTATCCTCAGTGCAAGATGAGAACTCAGAGAGGGTGGCACGTGCCTTTCAGTCCTTACGATCGCCCAGAGGATCTGAACACACACACCCTTGTTTCTAGCTTGATGTGCTCACTAGGGAAGCCATCGTCCTGTATGTACCCCTGCCCCTGGGGTGATGAGTAAGAAGCAGGTCGGGGCGCAGCCCTCTTAACAGTGCCATAAGGCTCCCAGAGCTGAGTCCGTGGCACTGATGGGACGGGCGGGGACGGAACAACACCAACCCCTTCTTTCAAGGACTTCCGTACACGTTCCTTTCTCCTCCTGAAAAAGCCCCATGACTTACCTAACGTCATGCACCTGCTGGTGGCAGGAATGAGCAGAACTGCCATTCCTGACTCTCAGGTCTATGCCCCCCTTCTCCATTTGTATTCGAGCTCTTTGAAAGAAAGCAGAGTAGATAATCTCCCTTTTTCTATCTTTAGCTTATATTTTCATCGCACTTAGCATTTTTAAAGCAGTTTACATGTACTATCTCATATTTTTGTCAATGTAATCGTGAAATTAAAAAATGAAATCTCTGTCCAAAGGACCTTATTCAGGGATGGCAAGTACTGGGCATACGTGCCCACAGAGCCTTCTGCCACCAGTGGCAGACATAACTAGTCGATTACCGTGCCCCTCCTGCTGAGCCACCCAGACTCCCACTAGTCTCAGAGCTGGCACAGAAAATGTCGCCTATTTGCCATCTCTTTTAGGCTCTAAGACCCTTGAGTTGTACCGTCGGTCAGCTTGGTTAGCAGCTTGGTAAGAAGCAGATCCTGGCAGTTAACACAGTCTTAACGTTTGCATTGGCTTCTTCACTGTAATCTGCTTTCCTCTTAAGCTCTGGGCCCAGCTGAGCCAGCAGAGGGACTGAAACTGCCTGAGGGACTTTGAGGCACTAACAGCGACGGCAGCATGTGAAATGGGGGGCACCCAGCCAACCTATGGGAGCCCTTCCCAGGCCCCTCAAACCTAGGGCATGGGGGCCCAATGGTCCCGGCTCATGGCGGCCCGATGGCCCCGGCTCGTGGCTGGAAGCAGAGGCTCCTGGATCCTGGGCCTGACTCAACTTTGTGCTTCAGCCTCCAGGAAGTCGTTTGTGTTTGAGCTGAATGAGTGTGCCTCTAGCCGCATCCTGAAGCTGGAGAAGGAGAACCAGAGCCTCCAGAGCACCATACAGGGGCTGCGGGACGCGTCCCTGGCGCTGGAGGAGAGCAACCTCAAGTGCGGGGAGCTGGAGAAGGAGAATCACCAGCTCAACAAGAAGGTAACCTGGCCTAGGCGAGGGGACACCCCTCCCGCAACCCGGTCTGCCCTATAGAGGCTAGTCGGTGGCCAGGCAAGGCAGTCAGGTGTCGGTGAGGATGCGCCGCTGGGAGAAAAGCAGAAGCCAGTGTGGCCGCAGTTAATTACACAATAATAGAAGCACAAGAGCACTTGCGAGAGGAGTTAAGAGGCAGCGTGGCTTGTGCCTGCACTGCCTTGAGGGTACGTCTCGGACAGTACTTGACCTGTGTGTGCCTCCTTGTCTTCATCTGTGAAATGGGGTTCGTGGGCTTCCCACCTAACACATGTTGCGTGGACTACGTGAGCTAGTGTATGTAAGGAGTCTGGCACGTGGTAAGGGCTCAGTGAAAAGAAAACGGTAGACTGTGAAAAAGCATAGGATGGGTCATAGGGGAGAGGAGGCAACGATGTAAGTCACACCTATGTGTGGGGGGAGTAGGGACCACCGATGGGCATTTTAGGGCACTGCTGGTGGTAAAACAGGATCAGTGCTCACTCCTTCCTCTCAGTCTACGAGATGGAAAAGAAGAGATGGCTGAACGGTATTTGCCTTTCAGGACAGCTGCTGGGTCTTCCCAGGAGCAAAGGAGAACCCAGACATCTGGGAGAACAGACAGAGGCTTACAGAGCAGTCTTCCTTCTACAGTTAGGAGGACCGCCCCCCCCGCATTTGCACTGGGGATTCAGTCTCAGGTGCAGAAAGGGGCCGTTGAGAGGCTAGGGATCGCCTCCAGGTCTTGGTCACTCCGGGTCAGAGGGCCTCAGAACACCTAAGCCACACTGCGATGGCGCAGTTGCATCGTGGGCTCCGAGCACACCAGCTGTCAGAGTCCAGCTGAGGAAGAGGACGCGAGCCCCGTTGCTTGCTGACCGCCATGCAGGCCTGGTGCTTTCGGGTGTCCCACCTACCCACGAGTCCTGCCAGTGTCATTCTCTGCTGCACAGGCAGTGGGAGGGGCACGGGCTGCAGGGAGAGACCTGGGCTCCACTGGTCCTGGCTGTGCTGGTCCCTTATCTCTGTGTGAGGCTTGGGACAGCCCCTCCTTCTGTGAACTGGTCTCTGGAGCCCCCTCATGGGACCTCCCAGGCTTGATTACTCGCTCTTCTTGTCCCTTTGAAGCATCGTATGCTATGCAGCATTTCGGCCGACAAGCATTTTGTCCTGCCTTCGTAGGACAATAGAAAACCCCACCCCATCTCATGCGATGTCTCTCAGTGTGGAACAGCACGGGGAAGGCAGCTAGGCGGTTTAGGTTTTTTAGATTCACATGGCCCTAGCACGGGAAATGTCTTTATAAGTGGCAGTTCGATCTTGGCCAAGATAAAAAAGAATCAGCCTTTAGAAAGATGAGAACCGTTGACTCTGTGGGTCCTCACGGGTCTGCTGCAGAAAGCCCGCAACGTAATAGCGCTGGCCCGGCTCCCAGCAGCCCTCTGAGATGACCGCTCACGCTTTTCCCCGCCCTCGTGTCTCACTCTGGCCCCTCCTCTGCACAAACAGGGTGGCAGTGGGTGCTGCCTGCCCGGCATTACTCCTCAGCCCCCGTCTCTCAGGCCCCACCCTCCTGCTTCCCCTCGGGGTCAGTTCCCTGGTGGGACACCAGCCCTCTCCTGCCACGGTTCTTAGGAGGCATGTCTTGGCATAGAATCCCTGGCAGGAGGGAGGTGCCACAGTTCCCAGGCCCGTCCTGTGTCTGGTGCCGGGATCCCTGGGAGGCGGCCCTCTGCCCGCCAGAGCGCCTCTTCCCGACCTGCTCAGTCTGCCCGCGGCCTGAACAAACCTGTCCTGGCCCAGCAGCTGTGGTTTTGCTCTCTCCCCCCAGAGCCCAGCACTGACGGTGCCCCCTAACATTGGATGCGTGGACACCTCAGCCCCAGCTGGAGGGCTCACTGGACCCTAATCCATCTCAGCTCACCCCAGTTTCCCTCCTCCAGCCTCAGCCATCCCACCCTCCTCGGCACCGCCCCCACGTGGCCTGTCTGGGCCCCAGCTGACACTTGTCAGTCAATCAGTGAACCCCCAGGTCCCGCTGGTGCCAGCCTGGCTCTTACCACACCCCAAGCATAGGCCAGGCTGCGAGCTTGCTTAGGTCTGAAATGTCTGTGGAAACCGTAGTTCCCTGAAGTTAATATTCTCCCCTCTAACCCACAAAACTTCCACGGACCGTAGAGAAGCTGCCTCCTTCCTGCGACTGTGAATCTGCCTTGATGTCCTAAGAGTTAAGAATCCTTATTTTCAGGGGAAGGGGCAGCCCTCTGGGGGCCTGTTACTAGAAGGAAAGAGCAGCCTGGGGCTGAGAGGCAGGCCCCCCGGCACCCACATGCCCTGGGACCCGGAGTGGCACCTGCAGCCCAAGGCAGGTGCTTTGGGAAGGAAGGACGGGAAACCTCTCAGGGCTGGAAGGCCTGGAGCTAGCCCACATCTCAGCCCAGCGAGTTCACCCCAGGGGCACCGAGGTCCTTCAGGGATGGGCTCTGGTTCCATGGCAAAAAGAGCCAGAAAAGGAGAGAGATGGCTTGGGTATGGGACCTGGGGAGATCACATCTTTAGACCAGAAGCAACAGCAACGAGAAATGCAGAGGTTGGAATAATGTTCCTTTCTCTGGGAGAGAAGGGGCAGCAGGGATAGGCTATTAACAGTAAGGTTGGGGGTAAGCCAGCAGGCCCCCCTGACTGTGAGTGAGGACTGGGGGGTCGGCCACGGGGGGTGTGCCCCAGCTCTGCCCCGTCCTCACTGCGAGGCCTCGGGCCAGTCGCTGAGCCCCTCTGGGCCCAGTGTCCTCCTGGGTATTTGGTTGCCTTTGTTCCCCAAGGCCGTTGTCTCAGGCGTAGGCTTTACCATCGGAGGTGATCCCTGGTGCCCTGCCGAGTCCCAGGCCTTGTGCCGGGAAGTGGGGCAAAGATAAGGAAGGATTAGAAATACGTTCTTGCTTTTGAGAACCACTCGGGTGTTTGCCGTGTTATAGCGTGTTTTCCTGTGGACCCCAGCTGGGTGGGGCTCCCCAGCCCTGGGGTCCCCGGGTTGGGGCAGGGGGGGTTGAGGTGCTGCCGTGATATGACAGTAGGAGTATGAGCTCGGCCCGGCTCTCCCCGCTGGCAGGGGAAGAAGCTTGCGTGCTGCTCCCTCCTGTGAGGGTTTGAGAGCTCCCAGATCTGTGAGCCAGGAAGGCAGCGTGCCCCTCACCCAAGGACAGGTACGCAGAGTCTGCTTTAGAGCAGTGATCCTTCCGGGAGCTTCGGAAGCCTCCCGTGCAAGGCCCCGGCCCGGATGGGCTGAACTGCAGCAGGCTCAGCCCTGCTGCTCACGGGGGTCGTTGGGCATCTCGGGGTCGTGGCCCGAGGTCCAAGGTCTTTCAAAGCTTCGAGAGCCATCTGGTCTTTGCAATCTATTTTTTCAGGACAGCCATCCCAAACCAGTACATCAGGATCATTTAGGAGCATGTCAAAATGCGGACCGGCTAGTCAGGAGCTCTGTGGGTGGCCGGGCCCGGAGCTGTCACGGGGAGGGGCGGCGAACATCGCTGCACCCGCCGCCTGCTAGGCGTGTGCCGAGCACGACACAGTGACAGAAGCTCTCAAGGATGCTCGCTGCTGGTCCTGCGTCAGTTACAGAAACTTGCTCGTGGTGATGTCATTAGTAGGGAGGGACTGGACTCTGAACTCTGTCCCTGTGACACCAGAGTCATGCCTCTTTCCCAACTCCAGTCCCCCACGCTGAGGGGTTTGGCGTTGGCGGGAAGGGAAGCCCTCGCAGTGCAGACAACAGCATGGGCATCTCCTAGGAGCTCAATCTCAGGCCCTGCCCTGGACCTACTGAGTGGACCAGGATTCACCACCTGATCCAGGTGTTAGACATGATGAAGTAGCTAGTTCGTGTTTTAGGAAGGTCAGGCGGGGTGACCCCAGCAGAAGAGCTCGGTGTCAGGGAGGTGATTGGATGGTTGTCCAGGCCAGAGGGAAGGTGGCCCGGCCCTAGCCAGGCAGTGGCGGTAGAGCAGCTTGGGTAGAGAGGGCAGGACTTGGGGACAGAGTTACTGGAGGGTGAAAGAGGAAGGAGGGACATAGCGGAAGACCACTCTGAGCAGCTGGGCGAATAGGTGTGTCACCAAGTGAAGTCCGTGAGACATCCAGTGGTGGTGGCCCCGGGCATGTGGTCTGACCCTTGGGAAAGCGGACAAGGCCTGAGGTGGGAGCAGGGAGCCCGGAGGCACTTGGGCACATGGCAGTGCGGGTGAGGAGAGGTGGGCTGGGAGGAGGCTGACTGATGGTGCCCCGGAGCTGGAGATGCAAGTCGTGGGTTAGGAGCTGAGGCTAGAGGGGGCAGGGAGGTCCCTTCAGAGCAACGCCTGGACACTTGCCCTTGAGAAAAGTCCCGTTAAAGTGTTCTGTGGGGGCTGATGAGTTTTGGATTTATTTTAAAACGTAGTTCACTTCGTGAAGCCAACTGTTGCCGGGCTGGGTCTTTTGGGTCTGCAGATCGAGAAGTTACAGACCCAGCTGGAGAGGGAGAAGCAGAGTAACCAGGATTTGGAGACCCTGAGTGAGGAGCTGATCAGAGAGAAAGAGCAGCTGCAGAGCGACATGGAAACCTTGAAGGCTGACAAAGCCCGGCAGGTAGGCACCCCTGGAACAGACCCCTCTCCTGAACCCCTGCCTGCAGGAGGGAGAGTCCGGGATTTAGCCATTTCCTGGGAATCCATCAGGGAAACGTGCATTACCAGGTACCTAGCCTAGCTGCAGCTCAAACCAGCAACTCTCAATCAGCTGTGGGGGGCACTGGCAGTGCCCGAAGACGATTTTGATTGTCATGACTTGGGGAGGAGAGAGGAGATGCTCTTGGCATGTGGTGGGTGGAGGCCAGGGATGCGGCTAAACGTCCTGCAACACACGGGACCAGCCCCGCATGACAAAGAATGATCCAGCTCCAGATGTCCACGGCGTCCCGCTGAGCACCCGACGTTTGTTTGCCTCCCGCCACAGGAAGTCCCGGATAGGGGGCAGTCCATGCTGGTGCAAAGGCTCTGTGATGCCGTGCAGGGGCCAGGCCTCTCCTCCCTCTGCCAGTCTTAGCAGTGGCTGCCACACACCCTGGAGGGCAAGGGGCAGAGGGAAACCCTCCCGGGACCTTCTGTCACATCTTATCGGCCACACCCAACACATGGCCACCGCTACCTGCGAGGGAGCCTGGGGTATCCGGTAGTTGAGTTTTTCAGCCTCTGATGTAGAGCAGAAATGGGGGGAAGGGATGCTGCCACGTTTCGTGAAAAGACGGGCAGGGCTTCTGCTCAGGTGTGGCTGACGTAGAGGGCAGAGGGACAGGCGACAGGCAAGGCAGTTTCAGACGTGTGCTCTTGAGGGAATAACGCAGAGAACCCTGCTGGATGAAGGCGCTGAGGAGCCCTGGGGCAAGGCTGTCCTGAGGAGCTGCTCACGCTGAGCCCTGGAGAAGGGGGGGAGCCAGCGATGCTGAAGACCGCTGGGGGCAGGGGTGGTCCAGGGCAGAGGGAGGATCCTGTGCAGGGGCTGCGGGAGGGGAGAGGCGTGAGGGGAGCCCACAGAGGTGGCGGCCAGGATAAACGTACCAAGGGAATCACTATCGTTGTTTTACGTGAGAGGGAGAGAGATGGGGTTTATGTTTCTAAATCATCCTGGCCGCCATGAAGGCATTTTAATTTTAACTGTCTCCGTAGGGGTCTCCGTGCACTTCACCTTGTGTCCATATTAACCCCTGGGAACGTTAGGACTTCTTTTTTTTTCTCACTGAAGTATAGTTCAGTTCTGGTGTACAGCAAAGCAGTTCAGGGGTGTGTGTGTGTGTGGGGTGTGGTGTGTGTGGTGTGTGTGTGGTGTGTGTGTGGTGTGTGTGTGTGGTGTGTGTGTGGTGTGTATGGTGTGGGGGTGTGTGGTGTGTGTGTGGTGTGTGTGTGTGGTGTGTGTGGTGTGTGTGTGGTGTGTGTGTGTGGTGTGTGTGTGTTTGTGTGTGTGGTGTGTGTGGTGTGTGTGTGTGGTGTGTGTGTGTGTGGTGTGTGTGTGGTGTGTGGGTGTGGTGTGTGTGTGTATGGTGTGTGTGTGTGGTGTGTGTGTGGTGTGTGTGGTGTGTGGTGTGTGTGGTGTGTGTGTGCGGTGTGTGTGTGTGGTGTGTATGGTGTGTGTGTGGTGAGTGTGTGTGGTGTGTGTGTGGTGTGTGTGTGTGGTGTGTGTGTGTGGTGTGTATGGTGTGTGTGTGGTGTGTGTGGTGTGTGTGGTGTGTGTGTGGTGTGTGGTGTGTGTGTGTGTGGTGTCTGTGTGGTGTCTGTGTGGTGTGTGGTGTGTGTGTGGTGTGTGTGTGTGGTGTCTGTGTGGTGTGTGGTGTGTGTGTGTGTGTGGTGTGTGTGTGTGTGGTGTGTGTGGTTGTGTGTGGTGTGTGTGGTTGTGTGTGGTGTGTGTGTGGTGTGTGTGTGGTGTCTGTGCGTGGTGTCTGTGTGTGGTATGTGTGTGTGTGGTGTGTGTGTGGTGTGTGTGTGGTGTGTGTGGGGTGTGTGGGTGTGTGTGGTGTGTGTGTGGTGTGTGTGTGTGTGTGTGTGTGTGTGTGTGTATGTGTGTACTCTTTTTCAGATTCTTTTCCATTATAGATTACCACAAGCTATTGGATGTAGCTCCCTGTGCTGTACAGCAGGACCGTTAGGCTGTTTTCTGGGTACACAATGGGGTGGTCTTTTAGGGCCTATGCTTTTAGTCCCCCAGATTAAATCAGAGTTTAGCCCCAACTCACCGAAATACATTTGTGCAGCAGCCGCTGTCACTCCTGTCGTGTCTTCCCGCAGATCAGGGACCTTGAACAAGAAAAGGACCATCTCAACCAGACGGTGTGGACGCTGCGGGAGAGGTCGCAGGTCAGCAGCGAGGCCCGCGCGAAGGACTTCGAGCAGGAGAGCAAAGCCCTGCAGGGGACAGTGACGGAGGCCAGTGGCCGGCTGAGCAGCCTGGAGCTGGAGCAGGCGCAGGAGAAGGCGGGGCAGGTGGAGGAGCTGCAGCGGGAGCTGCGGCGGCTGGAGGAGGAGAAGGGGAGGCTGGCGCAGAGGGTGAGCTCCCTGCAGGCGGCGGGCGAGCAGGCGGACGCCATGGAGCGCGAGAGCCGCGGGCTGGCGCTGGAGAACCGGCAGCTGCGCAAGTCCCTGGACGCCCTGCAGAACATGCAGGTGCAGCTGGCCAGCCTGGAGTTGGACAACAGGCAGCTGGACAAGGAGAACCTGGAGCTGCGCAGGACAGTGGAGGCCATGCGCTTCACGGGCTCCAAGGTGGCGGAGCTGGAGCGGGAGAAGCAGGAGCTGAGGACGAGCGTGGAGCTGCTCAAGGCGCTGGGCAAGAAGTCGGAGCGCCTGGAGCTCAGCTACCAGAGCCTGAGCGCCGAGAACCTGCGGCTGCAGCAGAGCCTGGACAGCGGCGGCCAGAAGGTGCAGGCCCTGGAACGGGAGCTGGGGCAGCTGGAGGCCGAGAACCAGGCCCTGCAGCGCGACCTGGAGGCTCTCCGGCTCGCCAACAGGCAGCTGGAGCGGGCCGGCCAGGACCGGAAGGCGCTGGAGCAGGAGGTGGCCCAGCTGGAGAAAGACAAGAAGCTGCTGGAGAAGGAGGCCCGGCGTCTGTGGCAGCAGGTGGAGCTCAAGGACGCCGTCCTGGACGACAGCTCCGCCAAGCTGTCCGCTGCCGAGAGGGAGAGCCGCGCGCTGGACAAGGAGCTGGCCCGCTGCCGGGAAGCAGCCGGCAAGCTGAAGGAGCTGGAGAAGGACAACAGGGACCTCACCAAGCAGGTCACCATGCACACGAGGACGCTGACCACCCTGAGGGAGGTGAGACGGGGGCGGGCGGCCCCTTTGGTGGGGGTTGGGCAGGGTCACCGTGCTGCCCGGCAGGTGCTTCTGCAATAGAGGTGAGACAGGGAGAGGTCCCTGGCATTTGTCCCCTGCTTCTAAACGGAATGATGCTCAAAAGCATAAAGAAGTGGAAATCACCTGTTATGATCTTACGGCCCAGAGATAAGCAGGGCTAACAGTCTAGCATATTTTATTTCTTCTTTTTTCCTTGTCCGTTTGTGTATACACACACTTGATACCCTACCTTCTCCATCCTAGCCCTGTTCTGTTTCTATTACTATACTTTTTCTCATTACATTAAATAGGTTTCAAGCCATGATTTCTAATGGCAGTGAGGTACTGATTTTATGGACTTACTGTGATTTCGTTCTGGACATTTAGATTGTTTCTGATTTTTCCCACGATTTTAAATAACACTGGGACTCCCCTGGTGGCGCAGTGGTTAAGAATCCGCCTGCCGATGCAGGGGACACGGGTTCGAGCCCTGGTCCGGGAAGATCCCACATGTCGCGGAGCAGCTAAGCCCGTGCGCCACAACTACTGAGCCCGCATGCCACAACTACTGAGCCCACGTGCCTAGAGCCCGTGCTCCACAGCAAGAGAAGCCACTGCAATGAGAAGCACACGCACTGCAAAGAAGAGGAGCCCCTGCTCACTGCGACTAGAGAAAGCCCGCGTGCAGCAATGAAGACCCAACACAGCCAAAAATAAATTAATTAATTTTAGCAAAACACTGGACATCCTTGCACACACGCACCTTCACGAATGTATTTATTTTCTTAGGATATATGCCTAGAAGTGCGATTACAGGATGAAAGGGTACGACTGTTTTACAGTTTCTTGGTAAATATGTGTCTTACTTTTCCCTGGTAGTTTTTGTGTGGCTCACCCAGGCTTTCCTGCAGCGCCACAGGGTGAGTCACTGCTCTAGTAAACGACTCCAGCGTCTGAGTGGCCCATCACAGAAGCCGAGTGTCCACACGTGTGGAAGTTCCATGTGACTGTTCACAGACACCTGGTGCCCTCCATAATGTGGCCCGGCTGTCCCACAGTGGAGCCCTCTTCTGGCTCCTCTGCCTGCAGCAGGAAGATGAAGAAGAGAAGGACCACACTTCATGGGGCAGAATATGGTCTCATAGCCGCACCTGACAGCCAGGGAGGTTGGGACATGTGTTCCAGCTGTGTGCCGAGGAAGAAAAAGAAATAGACTTGGTGACCACGGAGAGGTCTCCACATTAAAAAAAAAGATCACTGAGTGTCAGTGCAGGCAGATCAGTACACTGTTGGGGAGAGATGCAAGACACCAACCTGACCCATAGCCCCCGCCTCTGTAAGTGTAAGTTAGGTTATGCTGCAGTAACGAATGACCCCAGAATCGCAGGGCTTGTCACATCCAAGGCTGCTTTCTCTTTCATGAAAGTCCAGGTGACTCTCTGGAGAGCTCAGCATCCCAGGCGGCTTTGATCTCACGGCTCCACCATCTCAACGTGGGGTCCGGGCATTCGCCGAGGCAGGGGAGAGGCAGCTGGAAGGTCACACACTGGCCCTTCCATGCTGCAGCCAGGGGGCGACCCCGGAATGTTTGGCGAGCACCACCCTCCGTCACACTGCCGTTCCAGGCCTTGGGGGTGTGTGTGGTAGGGGGTCCTCGTGTGTGCAAATAGCTGTGACACTGGGCAAAAAACAGTATAACTCCCTGGAGAGTTACAGAGGTGTGGACTAGAGTAAGTGAACCCCTAAATGAGGTCAACATCCACTTTTGAAGAGTAAATCAAAACCAGTATTTAAAGTAAAATCTTTCTTCTTTTTATACTTTGTTCTGAGTTCTCTGCAATGAGCTAACTAGTTATTGATCCATTACTCCGTGGAAAAGGCAATCACGTTCACAGAATTCAAACCCGCTCCTCAGAGGTCACCATAAGTGGTATTTCAGACACTTGTCTGGATGTGTTTGGAGCACGTTCGATCCTTCCTGGACACGCTGCCACGTGGTCTGGTATCTTGAACTCCGGGGGCTGGGAAGGTGTGCTCATCTGTTCCCTTTGGAGGCATCCCTGAGGTTCACCATCCCCACAGAACCGCCTGCTTGGCCCTCGAGACACCCAAGCTGGCCATGGCTCGAGAAGGTGGTCGCTCAGCCCTGAGACTGGCCTGCGCCAGGCCCTCCTGCCGTTTCCGCTGGGCTCTTTTCCCACGCTTGTCCTCACTGTCCCCACAGGACCTGGTACAGGAGAAGCTGAAGAGCCAGCAGCTGAGCAGTGAGCTGGAGGAACTGAGCCAGGAACTGGAGAAGCTTGGCCTCCACAAGGAGCTGCTGCTGCGGGATGACAGCAGCAACGGTGACACGTGAGGACCCCTCCCTGGGTGGCTGCAGGCTTTCTCCGCTCACGCCTGCGTCCCAGCGCCCCCGCACCCTGCAGGCTCCGCGCCCCAGCCCCACCCCCGGAGCTCAGTTTACTTTTCACACCCGAGGGCCTGTTGTCACGCGGCACTTTCTGTCCAGGGCCTCCTTCCTGGACATTCCGAGGCGGGAGTGGAAGGAGATTCTATTGTCCAATGAAAAGGCTTCTGAACTTTTTTCTAGTTAGGCTTTTTTCGAGCAGTTTTAACTTCACAAGAGTGAGGAGAAGGTGTGGAGATTTCCTGTAGAGCCCCTGCCCCCGATGCGTACCCTCCCCCACCATCTACACCCCCCACCAACACCTCATCATCACCCAGAGTCCACGGTTGACGTTGGGGTCATTCTCGGTGTTGCATGTTCTGTGGATTTTGACAAACGTATGATAACCTGTATCCACCCCTATAGCGTCATACAGGGTATTTTCACTGCCCTAAAAATCATCTGTGTTCCACCTGTTTGTTCCCCTCTCCCTCCACCAGCCCTTTAATTTTTTTAAATTTTAACTCTTGCTGCCTTTGCCAGCAGTGCTTTCCTAAATCATCTTGCTTTTCAAGGAAATCCAACACCTTGGACTTTTGTTGGACTTGTAACCAACGTGATGTCCTTTAGGTGTGGTGAAAAGGCCACACAGATTTACCGCTTACCTAGCACTGTGGTCTTGGATGGATTCCTTAACCTTTCTGAGACTCTGTTTCCCCATCTGTAAAATGGCCATAACAGTACATGAAACGACGCCTGGAAAACTATAGCAGTGATGTTTCATTGACGGTGTCCCAGACATATCTATGCCAACAGCCTGGGGAACCGCTCTAGGTGATGGTTTTTGACTCCTGCAGTTCTTCTGGGACACATCTTGCAGCATGATGTGGAAACCCGCTTAGTGGGGGAGGGGTGTGTTGGCAGCTGGGAGACTGGGAGCTTGTGGGTAGAAGAGGCAGATGAATACTACTGTGTATTTGTATTTTTCAGGAAATACAAGATTTTGGAGAGCATAACTGAATCAGCATTCAAAACAGCACTAGCCAGGAAAGAAGAAAAGATTGTGTTCTTAGAAGCACAGATGGAAGAGAAGGCCAGCCTGACTCACCACCTACAGAACGAGCTCCAGGTGGTAAGAGCAGCCCCCGTAGGGTCAGGCCGTGGGTCCTGGCTGTGAGGTCCCCGCCTCACCTTTCCCAGCCCCTCACCTGGGTAGCAGAGGGGCGGCCTGGATGCCCGTGTTCTGGAGCAAGTGTCGACGGAGTGGACCCCTGAGGCTCGGGAGGGAGAAGTCTGGCTGCGCTCACGTGGCTATAAAGTCGGGACTGGGTCCCGGCTGCTGCCCGGCAGTCACCTCTGCAGGGAGGGGGCAACGTGCAGGATGGAGGTCCTCCCCGCAAGAGCAAAGGCAGGAGTCTGGCGGGTCCAGTGCCGGGCGAGGGGTCGGGCATGCTGAGGGGGGTGGGTTTGGTGCGGGGCCCCGAGCCCGGCCTCTTCCTGCCCCAAGTCTGCTTTCCCGTTCTCGCACCCGCAGTTGAAGAAGGAGTGTGAGATCCTCAGGAAGAGCCAAGAAGAGGGGAAGCAGGTGCAGAACTCTTTCAAACACCCTGTGGGGCCGTTGGTCGAGGGTCACCCGGGGAAGGAGCGCTGGGGGCCCAGCCCCAAGGAGGCCACAATGGAGCTGCTCCGTGTGAAGGACCGGGCCATCGAGCTGGAGCGCAACGTGAGTAGGGAGAGGCCACTGTCGACAGTTCTGCAGACGGAGCAGGAACTCCCATTACCGGGAAGGACCCGGGGTGTCAGAAGCTGTTGAGATTTATCCAGGTCTCGTTGGCCTCTTCTTGAGTTCCCTGGCAAGTCCCGTTTGCTCCTTGCCACTTGAGGTCCCTTCAACCTTTCTGACTGAAGGGGCAGGTCCCCCTTTTCCCCGGGGACTTGCTCTATGCTTCCTGCACTGGGTCTGGGGCATCTCCACCAGCACTGTTTCCGCAGTGATCTGTGTTTCGGTGCTCTTCTGGGGGTCGACAGACCACGGTCCGCCCCCTGTTTTCATAAATAAGGTTTTATTGGCCCACAGACACACCCTTTGCTTACATATCGTGTGGGGCTGCCTTTCCACGGCGACGGCAGGGGTCACTGGTTGAGGTAGAGACCCTATGGCCGGCAAACCCCAAAATAATATTTGCCGTCTGGCCCTTTACAGAGCGAGTGTGTCCACGCACGTCTAAACCCCGATCTTGTTTGACGTCTCCCAACAGCCTTATGAAGTAGATAGTGACTATTTTCCTTTGACAGATGAGAAAGGTGAGACGGAGTTTAAGAGACCTGACCCTAAGCCCCATGCTGGTCAGGGAGAGCGCAAGACCACACCCCACGCGTCCGGGCCCAGTCGGTGGCGTATCTTGCTCGGCCTTTATCGGTCTCATGGAGCAGGAACCGCCTTCTTCTACCCGCTGTCACCCGAGTGGGGTGAGGCTTCAGGGCAGGCTCTGGCTCCCTGTTCTGTGCGAGAAGCTCACAGACATGCATTCTCGGGGTGGTCAACAGAAAACAGAGAAGAGCACAGAAGACAGAAAGGATGCAGCAGGTTTAGCTCCAGCTCGCCTTTGCCTCACACTCGCTCAGGTTCTTTGCAGCGTCTCCATCATGTGTATTCACTTCTCTTGTGAAAGCACGTACAAAAAAATTGTTTTCTAATTCTGTTGTCTTTCCAAGAGGGAAAATGTTACTTCTCTCATCCGGTGGATTTTGGCTTTGGCCCCCAAAGGGTTCCTAACGACTCTGTACCTGCTAACCAGCCGTCCCTGCGGCTGCTTAGCAGGTACGGAGCCGGGGTCTGATTGGTCTCCTGCTTCCCCCTTCCCCAGAACGCGGCTCTGCAGGCTGAGAAGCAGCTGCTCAAGGAACAGCTGCAGCACTTGGAGACCCAGAACACGGCCTTCAGCAGTCAGATCCTGACGCTGCAGAAGCAGAGCGCCTTCCTGCAGGAGCACAACACCACGCTCCAGACGCAGACGGCTAAGCTGCAGGTGAGGGCATGGCTGGGCAGCTCTTGGGGGGGGGAGGATGCTTGTGTCTCCTAGAGACTGGCCCCAGCACTCTGACGACTCCTAATCAGTAAGACAGAGCATGGGAGAGTTCGGTGTTTGGTTTTATTTTTGATAGACTCATTGTAAACCGAGGTTCCTAGCCTCAGGATCTTTGAAGTTGGTTTTCAGTGACTGAACACGGCTGCCCAGGCAATAAAAAGTTTATTTCCCTGCTTTTCCCTTGCAGTCTTGTCTGTTTCCCAAAATCTGTTTCTTGAGATGCTGTTAGGAATGACTTGGAAAAGAGGTTCTGGGATCAAATAAGTTTGGTTCGACAGAGTTAAGCACACTTCTTCACTGTAGGACCTGGCAGAGCCTTTTTGAAGCAAATGTGAATTTTTGATCTCTACGAGTGAAGTAAGGTATGAAGTCGCTCCCGGGCTGGTGAGAGCATCTAGCCAAGAGTGTTCTGGACCACACGTTTTAGGATGTTGGCTTTTATTTACCATTAATAGATTGTGGGAAAGTAAATGATCGTTTATTGCAGTTTCTGAGAAAGGTGTTTGAAAATATGTAACGTGTGGGTCAGAGACAATGAATAGGAGACTGTCAAAGAGGTTGGGATTCGTTCTGTTAAAACGAGCAAATAGGATGTTGGTTTGTAGTTTTGTTTTTGTTGGGGTTTTTGGTTACGGTTGTCATATCTTTGTCTGGTCTTGATATGAAGGTAATTCTGACCTCAGAATTAGATCGGAAGTGCTCCCTTCTAAATTTCTAATAATTTTGGACGTTGGATGGATGTTCTGTAAGCGTCAGTTAGGTTAAGGTCAAGGTAGGTTGTTCAAGTATTTTGTGTCCTCAGTGATGCTCTATCTTTTAAAAATAGGCTTTTAAAAGTATTCAAAGAGGGTATTATTCAGAGAGAGGACCTAATTTGCCCCAAAGTTCACGTCTACGGAGAGCGGCTCAGGAGTGAAGCGCCCCGCGACAGTCTGTTGATGCCGTCTGGCCTCCAGCAGTTCCTTAAGTCCTGGTAGAACTGTCCTTGGTCCCAGCTGCGTCTTGCCTGCGCCGATGGTCCCTGTTACCTCGGTGTCAGCCTCCAGCCCCCTCTCCCTCTCGGCAGGTGGAGAATTCCACTCTGGGTTCCCAGAGCGCCTCACTCACCGCACAGTACGCGCTGCTCCAGAACCAGCAGACAGCCAAGGAGAGTGAGCTCGAGAACCTGCAGAAGCAGCAGGAAGAGCTGACGGCCACCTACCAGGCCCTGCTGCAGGACCACGAGCACCTGGGCGCACTCCACGAGCGGCAGTCCGTGGAGTACGAGGCCCTCATCCGCCAGCACAGCTGCCTGAAAACACTGCATCGCAACCTGGAGCTGGAGCACAGGGAGCTCGGGGAGAGGTATGTGCCGGCGGGGCAGGCTCCCCTGGGTTCCTGTCCCCGCCTCTGCTCTGTGCCCCTCGGGTCTCCTCTTGGCCTGCAGCTTCACACTGTCCAGGGCACCAGAACTCTCCAAAAGGGAGGTAAATCAAAGTCACCCTTAGCAATTTGGAGTTAGTGCAGCTGGAGACCGAGTGTCGGTGGATCTCCAGGTGGAGAAGGGGCGTCGTGGCCAGTCTTGGCTCAGGGAAACCTGTTGTTGGTGTGGGGTCCCTGCTCCCCTAAGGATTTTCTTCTCTCCTCCCTTTTCTCTCCAAACTAAGAATAAGGAGGAAGTTCACTACAGCTGCCAATTTACAATGACACATCTTGCCCTGGCTTCTCAGTTCTTTTCTTGCCTGTCAAGGTCTGGGCTGCGTTTTTTGGGGTTTTTTTTGCGGTACGCGGGCCTCTCACTGTTGTGGCCTCTCCCGTTGCGGAGCACAGGCTCCGGACGCGCAAGCTCAGCGGCCATGGCTCACGGGCCCAGCCACTCCACGGAATGTGGGATCTTCCCGGACCGGGGCACGAACCTGCGTCCCCTGCATCGGCAGGTGGATTCTTAACCACCACACCACCAGGGAAGCCCTAATTTTAAGTATATAGAAAGTAAACAGAATGGTAGAGTGAAACCCCTGTATACCCACGACTGGCTTCTGCATTTATCACTATTTTGCCACCCTCGTTTCATCTTTACTTCCCGTTCTCCAACCCCACACTCTTCTTTTCTTGTAGGTAAAATTTACATACCTTGAAATGCACGAGTCTTAGCTTTGCACTCTTGACAAATCGGGGTCCTGGGTCTTGTGTGCATTCGGTCAACCAGCATCACCTGAGCTCCTGCCCGGGCAGATCCTTGATTGTTCCAGGCCGCTGGGCAGGGGCTGCAGGACCCAGAATCTGGGAGCAGGTGTGGTGTGCACATGGCTCTAATACAGGAGAGAGAGGCTCTCAAACACTTGGCACAGGTGGCTGGGTGGGTGAGGAAGAGAAATTGTCCTTGCCCTGTGCTTGTGAGGCGGCCCTGTGGCCAGTGTTCTCCTTGACTCGGCCTCAAGATGCTAAGTAGAGCTGAAGTGCAGGGCGTTTCATCACAGACCCAGGGGGGTTGTTGGGCCAGCAGAGCCTCACGAGGGCATCTGAGGATGCTGTGGGCACGGGGTGATGGCGTTCGTTTATCCTCTCACCCGGTGCTTCCTTTCTGCCTCTGTCTGGAGTCCTCCACCCCTTTGATCCACGCGGATCGCCGTCCTTCAGGGACTGCTAGCCCAAATGAGCATCTCCTGCTTCCTCCTGCACCCATCCTGGATCATGCGACACTTAGTAAACACCTACTGTGTACGGGGTGCTGTGTCTAGCTGTGGTAGGAGAGGCATCCAGTTGACTAATGATGTGGAGTGAGAAGTGTTCGCTCAGCTCTAAAGCTAGCACGGCGCCCAGCACTCCCCAGGCACTCAGGGGTCCTATCATGTGTTGTAATAACATCTTATGATATCCTTCATGTCTACTCAGCAGGAGAAGGTTTTTGCAGGTGGAATTTGGACTGGCTCTGAAGGAAGAGTTCATTGTTGCTTTCCCTGTAATTCTTTGCTCAGTACAGCGCAGAACCACTGTGTTACCCAGTACTTTGTTGGACAGAGGCTGGAGGCCCCTTGGGTCTGTCTGCGGCAGGGCTACACGTTCAGGAGTCTGGGTACCTGGAATACAGGGATGATGGCTCTACATTCATTTCGTTTGACACTTAAATCAGACGCTCACTCATTCGTTCTCTTAACAGACTGAGCACTGTGCCTCGTACTGGGACTCGGTGGTGAGCCAGACTCGCCCGGGTTCTGCTCTGCAGTGGCGTAGTTTACTAACGGTCAGAGAGATGCTTGATCAGTGAGCTTTTCCAAGACGTTACAGCAGGGAAGTGGGAAGCGGGGACCTTGATGGTCAGCCGGAGGCCCTAAGTTGTCAGACCTTGGATGACTTTTCCCAGAATCGTTAATCTGGATGCGAAAGGTCACCCCTGAGAGCCAGGCAGAGCCCCACGCCCAGAACCACGTTGGGGATCCTCTGCGCTGAAGCTAAAGGCCACACAGATGTCTGTGAACAGCTGCCTGAGCAGGCTTCTGAGCTGATTCCCACACAAGCACAAGTCTGGGTTCCAGTCAGATGGTGCGAGTACAGCTGCGCAGGGACAGGCGGGGTCAGGGTAGAGGTCTGGAGACGAAGGCTGGAAGCCCCCTGGACTTGGGGGCTCTTGAGTCATCGTGAGCTTGGAAGGTTCCAGCAGGTGGGAGGAACAGCCTGGGCTTATCGGGGACTCTGTCCTTGTGCTCTGCTGCCCTCCAGAGATAGCTGTGCAGTACCCCACACAGAGAGACAGAGGAGAAAATACAAAGAGGAAAATGAAAGAGCAGGAAGGAGGGGGGTGTGTGTGTGTGTGTGCGCACATGCGCGCGCACGCGCGTGTCCCCCGGCAGCTGCCTGGGCCCCCCAGGCAAGCCTCTGCCCCCCACTCGAGGTCTGGCAAGAGCAGGAGGGGCTCCCGAGGGAGAGGAGGGCTCACCCCGTCCCCAGTGAGCAGGGATTTGCTGTGAGATTAGCTGTCATGTGCAGTGGAATTCAGCTGTCTATTCCGTGGTTTCTTCTAGATCAGTTTGTGTTGAGTGAACGCCCTGTTAAGTCATTTGCACTCCCTGAGAGGAGGGTGTGGGGTTCAGAGGACGTTGTCTTGGCGTTCCCCGGGGGCCAAGGGAGGAAGGCTACTGTGACAGGGAATCGAGGGGGCCGCGGGGGCATGTCGGGTGGGAGGACGAGGCCTCTGGCCCTGGGGCTGGAGGGGACCCCGAGCCTTCCCGCCCAGGTGCTGCTCGCACCCCCGGTGCCTCTCCCAGCCACCTCCCTCCAATTCCCTGCCATGCAGCCTTGCCCCCTGCCCGCCCCCCTCAGCTCTGCAGAGAGAAGCCGCCAGACGAGCCCCGCTTTCTCTGTGGAGGCTTCGCGGTCTCCCAGGGTGTCCGTCGCCCGTGGGCAAAGAAGGCCCGGGACGGGCTGCCAGCGGTGTGTCCCCTCCCCCAGGCACGGCGACATGCTGAAGCGCAGGGCGGAGCTGGATGAGCTGGAGAAGGTTTTGAATGCCGAGAGGGAGGCTCTGCGGCAGGAGCAGAGGACGAGCGCCGCGGTCGCGAGCGAGAACCAGAGGCTGCAGGAGGAGCTGGACAGGTAAACGCCGGGGCCCAGGGGGCCCACCTTCCCGCGGGCGGCAGCAGCTGACTCACTCTGCTCCCGCTGAGCGGAGGTCAGCCTGCCAATACAGCCCCTGTCATGCTAACAGCTGGATGGTAGCGAGGTCAAAGGGGTGGTGCTGGGATGGAAGGGCAAGTGTGGTACCCAGGGATAGCGCGTCGCCCAAGCTGGTGGCCCTCACCTCCTGCCCTGAGATGCCGATTGGTTGCGTCAGCCACGAGTACATTCGTCATCTAATGGGTTCCCTGTTTGTGAATTCACCTCCTTGCTGACATTGATCTCTAAGCCCCAAATCAGCGTTCGTGGAGCTATCATGGACATTTGGGTGGCGGGACATTTGGGGTCGCCTGATGCACACATTTCCAACAGAGGAGGAGCAAGGCATTCGACCCCTGCAGCTCATTCTGCAAACGAGCATCCTTTTTTTTTTTTTTTTTGGCGGTACGCGGGCCTCTCACTGTTGTGGCCTCTCCCGTTGCGGAGCACAGGCTCCGGACACGCAGGCTCAGCGGCCATGGCTCACGGGCCCAGCCGCTCCGCGGCACGTGGGATCTTCCCGGACCGGGGCACGAACCCGTGTCCCCTGCATCGGCAGGCGGACTCTTAACCACTGCGCCACCAAAGAAGCCTACGAGCGTCCTTTCTGTGGCCTGTTTAGTGCCATGGTTTTCGTGTTTTTTTGCTTTTGGGTGAGGATCGCTGTTTAAAATGGCCCACGAGCAGAATGCTGTCTCGTGTTCCTAAGTGCAAGGCTGTGATGTACATTACGGAGAATATGTGTGAGTGAGGTAGATAAGCTTCCTTCAGGCATGAGTTACAGTGCTGTTGGCTGTGAGTACATCACATAAGGTGTCTTTAAACAGAAACCACGTAAAACGAGGTATGTCTTGATCAGCTGACAAAATTGTGCGACCAGACTCACAGGAACCCACCTGTGTGTTTCCCCCAAGAGCTAATTTAGTGTCTCAGGGACTTTATAGAATGTTACTACCAAGAGTAACGAGAATCTACAGAATTACTATCCTTTTTTTTTTTAAACAGACGAAGAAACAGGCTGAGATTAAATGCCTTGTTCAGAGTGGACGCTTGTAGTCAATGGCAGAGTCAGGATTTGAAGCAGGTCTTGTCTCTGGCATGGCCATGGGTACTGCCTCCTCCCCACCTCTTTGCGTTCATGTGTACCAGGGGCTACAGACTCCGGTGCCAGGCAGGTCAGGCACGTGGGTGAAGAGTGCCAGTGGTAGACCGGACATGAGTGACACGGAGAATATACACTGACAGTTGTCAGCTGGGAGGAAGGCCTGGGGCCACCAGATTATCCCTTGGTTTATGCTTTTTCTCTTAAGAGAAGCTGGACATTGGAATGTTGATGTGAAACTTTCAGAATTTTAAATGTTGACCCACTAATTCATTTAAAAAACACTGTAGCCGAACAAGACACATCTGTGTCTAAATTGAGGCCATGAGCCCCTGGTACTTTGAGCTTTCTGTTACAGATCTTCCCCCGAGAAAGCCCAGTTGGATAATAGTTATTATGATGGTGCTAATCTTTGTGGATTTACCTCATACCCCAGCATCTCATATTTTATCTCGGGAGTTGAAATGAGAAAGGGGCTTGGAATTGAGAAGAAGAGCTGGGCATAGACAAGGAGTTTTAGAGCAAAAATGTCTGGTTCCGTATTCAGAAAGAAAGCTTTTAACAACAGAACCTTTTTTTCCAAGTAGGCAGATATGCCAAAGCTCTAAAAACATAAGAGGTCATAACAGTGATGCTCTGTTGAAGTGGGTGTCCGAGCCTGCCTGTTCCGTCCCACCAGTGCAAGGTGGGGACACCAGGGGTACCTTCATAGAACCCCGAAGAATCCAGTTTGAAAGCCTCTGATTTTGTTCAGCTCCCTCATTGTGAGGCCCAGGGAGGTTGTGGTTCGGTCTAAGGTTGCACAGCTGTGACAGGGCCCGGGAGCACCCTTCAGGCCTCAGCCCTGTGGCTCTCCACCCCGCCAGGGTCAGCTTCCTGCACCACCAGCTGAAGGGGGAGCACGAGGAGCTGCACAGCCACACCAAGGAGCTGAAGACCTCGCTGAACAGCTCGCAGCTGGAGCTGAGCCGCTGGCAGGCCCGGTTCGACGAGCTGAAGGAACAGCACCAGAGCATGGACATCTCTCTGACCAAGCTGGACACCCACTGCGAGGTGGGGCCTGGGGCTGGGCGGGGTCTCGGGACACCGGGACGAGTCCCCCTGGGGTGACAGCCTTGAGCTCAGAGGGGTTGCCATGGGTCCTTCTTGGCGTCTGTGCCCCAAGACTGTGTGAAGGTGGTACAGAGGCCGGGAGGAGACCAGAGGCGTTTGAAAGGGGGACAGGCACCACAACTGGTAGGGATGCATTAGAAAACACCTTTGCATCTGACCTTTGCTTTCTGAGAAGGGTCAGAGCAGGCGCACGGAAACAGCTGAGTACTGTTTTATCTCTGTCCTCTTGGCTGTGTCCACACGGTTTTTCCGTTTCCTTGCATGTAGCAGCTGCTATTCTAGAGGAAGGTCACAGATTTTCTTCCGTGCTTGGGTTTGGCTGACTGGCTCCTCGGGATGGAACCTGCACACAAATCCCCCGGTTGCAAAAGGGGCAGAGCTCTGCCTTCTGGTGCACTAGGTTGGAAAGTACCTTCTTAAGCAGCAGACCCCGCTCAGATGAAATTGTAAGCAGACCCCGGGACAAGTAAGACAGGCAAAGTGGATGGCATAGGGCAGAGCAGCTGGGTCCCGTCCCAGCTCCAGGGCAGCCAAGACCCTGGACACAGCTCCTCTTGCCCTTTGTTTGTTGAAAAACACTCTGGGTAGCCTTTTCCTTTGAGCTCACGGGGCGCCACAGATGAGAAAGCAGAGGCCAGGGTTCTGGGATGCCCAAAGGCCCCTCTGGGCTGGGGCCTGTGGAGGAGGTGGGGGCCAGGACACAGGCAGACACTGGCTGAGGGAGCCCCGTCATCATAGGCTGTGCCTCACAGGGCCCTGCTTTAGGATTTCCAAGGGGACCTCAGGCCAGGGCCTGCAGTAGGAGATTGCCACCCAGTCTGTCTGAAGCCAAAGCTTGTCGTTTTCCTGCTACACCAACCATGATAAATGTATTCTAGACAAGAGTTGGCCATCCTCAGCCCAAAACTAAAATCCAGCCCCCAAACCTGTTTCCATACGGCCGTGAACTGAGAATGACCTTTACATTTTATAATGGTTGAGAAAGTGAAAAAAAAATGTTTTGTGGCAAGTGCAAGTGGTAAACACTTAAATGTCAGTGTCCATAAGTCAAGTTGTATTGCAACGCGGTCACACCTGTGCATTTACATATTGTCTCTGGCTGCTTTCCTGCTGTAACAGCACAGTTGAGTGGCTGCGACAGAGACCACCGTCCGGCCTGGAAAGCCTAAAATATTTGCTACCTGGCTCTTTACAGGAGAAGTGTGCCGACCCTCGTCTAGGACGGAGCTGGCCGCTAGAAATGATAGTGTAGCCACCAGATGTAATTTAAAATTTTCTAGTAGCCACAGTAAAGAAGTGAAAGGAAACAGGTGGGATTAATTCTAAGTAATATATTTTGTTCAGCCAGTATATCTAAAATGTCATTTCCACATGTAACCACAAAAAGCTCATTAACGAGCTCTTTCACATCTTTTTTTTTTTTAGTTAAGTCTTTAGGATCCGCTGTATCCGCCCTTGTGGCTCTCCTCATCATGGACTAGCTGTGCTTTAAGTGGTCCGCGGCCACGCGTTGCCCGCGGCTGTCGGATTGGACAGCGTAGCTGCCAAGGGAAGAGGCCGTTTGGGTCCTTTCAAGTTGTCACGAGTGCAGATAGTACTGAGATGGACATCTTGGCGCAGATGGCCTTTGCCTTCTTTTGGAAGCTAGATTCCCAGCAGCAGACTCATGGGGTCACACAGTATTTAAGACGTTGTTGGTCTGTGTTTTAGCTGCTCTCCCGCCTCAAGGGGAACTTGGAGGAAGAAAACCATCACCTCTTGAGCCAGATCCAGCTGTTGAGCCAGCAGAACCAAATGCTTCTAGAACAGAACTTGGAGAACAAGGAACAGTACCACGAGGAGCAGAAGCAGTACATGTAAGGGGCCCGGGTGGGGGACGCCTGTCGACACAGGGGTCCTGGCTTCTCTGGCCAAGACCTGCCCCACTCTGGGCAGGAACAGCCCCGGAGCCTGTTCTTAACAGCCTGTCCTTCTCTCTGTCTCCCTGGAGTGTTTCTGGGTTTCTGCAAGTGGTGGTGGTTGGCTTTCGTTTGCTTTTTAAAGGCTCTGCCCACCGCCAGAAGCTTCTTAGTCTGCTTTTGGAATTAAGTGCACTTCTAAAAATACAGCTGTGCTAGCAAGAGAAGTATCTCAGGGAAAGAATTCACGTCGGAGGCTGAGCGCAGGTGCCACACCCAACCTCCTTCTGTCGCCTGTGGCTGTGTCCCCTGATCATCGGGTGCGGTGGGTCCCCCGTGTGCCACGGTGTTTATGTGGGCTTTGCTGTGGCCCCTGCGGTGGTAACCAGGGACCTAGTGGGGGTGATGGGATGTGGGCATACCAGACAGAGGTTGAGGAGCTTCACGGAGAAGTGGGAAGAAGAGCTGGGGTTCTGCTGCCGACACAGGATGGGCCGAAGGCAGGGCGGACGGGGGACATGAAGGTGGGGCACGGCAGGGCTCTGGGTGCAGGGAACGTGCGGGAGCCTCAGCGGAGGAGGCTGCCGCGCCTGGCTAACGAGTCGGGATTCATTGGGAAGTGTTGAAAGGGTGCTGGTCTCGCAGGGCCTAGGAAGCTGCCAGAGATGAGGTCAAGAGGAAGAGCCTGGCCCTGAGAACCTTGTGGTTTGCAAGTGAAACGATCCAGGACACATCCGTGGAGCCAGGGGGTTTCCACCGCTCTGCCGTGGTGGTTGAACTGTCCTTGCTTGCGGGTGGGAATGGCTGGCCAGCGTAGGGAAGGCAAGAGGAGACAGGCTGCAGGGGGACATGGTCAGAGGCGGCTCGCCGTCTACCAGGAGATGGTTTGCCTTGCAAACCGCACTGTAATTTTGGGATAGAAATGACTGTTGCCTGAAGTTGGCCCTCTGTAATCCAGCTGATAATAATTTCCAGCGGACACTGGGCGGTTGCTAACTAGAAGAGTAGGCGCCCGGACCCCAGGGGGATGATGGGATGACAGTTGTGCAATAGAGAGCGTCTGCAGAGGGCCAGGAGTTGGCAGGCTTCCCGGAGGCTGCTCTGAGCGGAGCACTGTGCTGGGGGCCGAGAGGGGCACGGGACCTGCTCTCTGAGTTTGTGCGCATCTCTGGGGCGGACCCAGCCGCGAAAGCACTCCGAGCTTAAGGCAGGGCAGCACGGCCGTGAGGACACAATAACAGATCACAGACATCGAGTCAAGGAGGCTGGGAGCCGCGAGGGGTTGGGGCTTGGGGGTCGGGGCCCAGTGGTTCGCAAAGCTGCCACTTTTCGTGATGTACCCCCTTCGTGGGGAGCTCCTGGGAAAGGCCCCAGCTTGGGTGGAAGCTTGGCAGCTTCTTGACAGAAAGAAGCCTGAGCAGAAAGTTGCCTCTGGCCCGAGGTCTCATTTTCCAGTGAGGAAGCCGAGGGTCCGAGCTGTAAAGACAGCACAGGTGGTGAGAGGCCGGAAGGGACGGGAGTTGGTGGCCCTGTGGGCACTGTTGTATGGAGTCCACCTGCCTGACTCCCTGAGATAAAACAAAAGCACCCCCTTCGTATCAGGAAGGCCAGAACTTCCCTCCCAGGAAGCAGAGGTGCCCTCTGGCAGCCCAGGGTTCAAGAGGTATCTCTTCGATCTCTTGTGTGTTTTTGAAAATACAAACTGGTTTCCAGCATTTACAAGTCAGGAGATTCTGCTTCACAGTCTGAGTTTCTGGCTGCTCTGAAAAGTGGGAAGGTCTACGTGCCACCCCAGGCAGCGACCTGCTGCGGTGGCCCAGTTGTGGCCCAGTCCCCACCACACCCTCTGGTTTTTCCAGGCCCGCTCTGTTCCTTATCTTCTCTCTGGACCCTAAAGTCTTCTGAGTTTGTTCCCATGGAAGTTTTCTCAGAAACCCAGCATTGGAATGGGTCCAGGTCAGAGGTCTGAATTTGCTGAAATGACTTTTTCAACCTTGATGCCCACCCAACTCCCTAAGGGCAGACCTCTCCCACCACCAAGGTACTGTTGATGTGCACGCCAGCAGCTGGCCTCGGGTCTGACCCTGGGGTGTCCCACACCCTGAATGGCCTGGCCAGAGAATCCTTGCTTCCGAGCTTGGGTTGTCAGACGGTTCTGGGTTTGCTCCCTTGAGTTCACTCACAGCTAGATCCTGGGTGCTTCAGCAGGCCTCTGCAAGGCGTTAGGGCTTCTGGACCTATGTCAGATGCTTCCGTTCGCATATTCCCAACTCAGCGACTGTGAGCACTGTGATGTCCGCTGGGCCAGGTCCCAGGCCGAACTGGTGAGTAAGTTCGTTTGTTTTATTTAAAACTGGCTTGATTGTCTTTTCCCTCTCTCCACAGAGACAAGTTAAATGCCTTACGAAGACATAAGGAAAAACTGGAAGAAAAAATCATGGATCAGTACAAGTTCTATGATCCTGCTCCAAAGAAGTGAGTTGATTTAAGTTTCACGGACTTGAACACAGAACAGAAAACCTTGTTCACACTCAGGGTGAAACTTTTTGTAGGGCCTGTGTCTTCCACAGTGACAGGTCACCCGTGTGCACATCAGAAAGATTTTAGAATTTCTTTCAGCCCCATCCTCATGCTTGTCCTGTGAGGGGTGGCAAATGCCGGCTGACCCTGACGAGACACAGGCTTAACTGAGCCACAGCCCTTTTAATGGGGCAGAGTCAGTGGTTTGGGAGCCATTAAAGCGGGATGGAAGGGTTGCCTTGTCGGCCTCTTCTCAGGATTTAACGGGGTGTAGAAAACCATGTTTCTGTTTAGGGAAGGAACCTTGGATAGGACACCAGGCCCAGCACTCACAGTCTTCAAACAGGGGCACCTTTTGGCCGTATACAGATTCCTCTGGATTCACTGAACCCCAGGGTGGCTTCACAGACATGTCCCCTTCTCCAGAGGGCAGTGGGTTTCAGGGCTGGCTCCATCCCCCAAGACTGCCAGCCTTGTCCAGCACCGCTTCCCACAGGAGTCGGCCCTGCACGTGGTCCTGTCCCAGCCCAGCCTCAAAGTCAGGATCGCTGTGCACCCCTCAAGGCCTCTCTGTTGAAATCACACAACCACAGAATTTCAGAACCTCAGTCTCAGCCTTCTCTTTGACAGATGGAGAAGTTGAGGCCCAGACGAGGAAACGGAGGGATTTGTGTAAACACAGTGCAGTTCAGTTCAGAGCAGGAGTAGAACTCGGGTGTGGTTCTCTCTTTTTTTGTTGTTTTTTTTTTCCGGTATGCGGGCCTCTCACTGCCGTGGCCTCTCCCGTTGCGGAGCACAGGCTCCGGACGCACAGGCTCAGCGGCCATGGCTCACGGGCCCAGCTGCTCTGCGGCATGTGGGATCTTCCCGGACCGGGGCACGAACCCGTGTCCCCTGCATCGGCAGGCGGACTCTCAACCACTGTGCCACCAGGGAAGCCCTGTGGTCCTCTTTTTGTAACAGCAGAAGCCTCCATTTCCCATTAGCTGCAGCTTCGTCGCTTCCTCATTAAATTGCCTGTTTTTACTTCACACGGCGCCCTCTTCCCTGCCCTCTGCCACCGCACCCGGATTCCTCGGTGCCGGGAGTGGTCAAGGAATGCCAGCTTATTACGCTTACCGTGAACTTTAGCAGAGGATGAGGAGTGTGATGCTGAAAAGGGCATTTTGGCAGAAAAATGGCCATCTACTAGATCATCAGCAGAGCACGACTTCCTCCCCAGAGATAATCAAGATCTAATAGATCACATCAGCAGAGCACGACTTCCTCCCCAGTGATAATCAAGATCTAATAGATCACATCAGCAGAGCACGACTTCCTCCCCAGAGATAATCAAGATCTAATAGATCACATCAGCAGAGCACGACTTCCTCCCCAGAGATAATCAAGATCTAATAGATCACATCAGCAGAGCACGACTTCCTCCCCAGAGATAATCAAGATCTAATAGATCACATTAGCAGAGCACGACTTCCTTCCCGGAGATAATCAAGTTAATAGATCACATTAGCAGAGCACAACTTCCTTCCCAGAGATAATCAGGATCTAATAGATCACATTAGCAGAGCACGACTTCCTTCCCAGAGATTATCAAGAGTTAATAGATCACATTAGCAGAGCACGACTTCCTTCCCAGAGATAATCAAGAGTTAATGGGCGTACTTGATGTTCTGTTCTCCCAAGAGACTAGTGTGAACTCCTGACCCGATACATGCTTCTAACTATCCCCGAGCGCATGCGTGACCGAGAATTCTGTTCTGCCTCCTGAGCCCCAAATACAGTGGTCATGGTGGTGGTTACTGGCCAGCTTCCCAGGCTGGTGATGGGAATCCCAGCCCACATTAGGGCACCCAGTAACCTGCTGGAGGGCGCAGTGAGGGTTGATTGTGTCCTAAAAATCTACTCCTAACTAGGAAAAACCACTGGATTGGAGCCAAAGCTTTAGTCAAACTCATCAAACCAAAGAAAGAGGGTTCCAGAGAACGATTGAAGTCAACTACAGACAGTCCTCCCCGGCAGCTGGAGTCCCCAGACCCAACCTCGCCATCCACTTCTCAGCCGCTCAGATCCCAGCCGGAGAACCCTGAGGCCACCCCCTTGGGCTCAAGCTGTGCAGAAGAGCGTGACATCCACAAAGGGACCCTGGGAAAAGGTAGGCGGGCTGACCTGGCTGCAGGGGGTGGTCTAAGGGACCCTCTCACTGGACCGGGTAGAGGGAGACGGCGTGTGGCTGTGCGCACCTGTGTGTGTAAGAGCGTGAAGGGGATGTGCTGTGTACACGCACATCTGCCTCCATAGGTGTGTTAATAACCAAGAAAATACAAACCCATGTCGAGCGAGAAGCATCGCTAATCCTGTAGATGGTGGGAGGGACTCAAACCAAAGCTGGTAACCACGCAGGCACCAGAGGCAAGCTCAGTTGCATATGTTTGGGGGTTTCCTTGTACGTGTCAGAGTTGTAGAGTAGACTATTTCTGTAGGGAGATCTCCGGCACATTTAACAGGCAGTGTGCACATGTGCGATCTTTTGCAAGCCCACGTGTGACTCCAGTCTTTTTAGCCCTTAGATAGGCAGCCAGGTTTTCTTCTCCAGCCTGACCCGGTCTTCAGTCTTACCAGCCAGGGGGCCCGGCTTACCTTTCCATTTGGAGTTTGCCAGGGGTTCTGAAATGGGTTCCTAGTTGAATGTGCTTTATTCTGTCAAACTCTAAGAGGCTATCAATTATAAACTGCCCAATTACTTTATATAACGCTGGCAATCAAATGATGCAGTGCTTTAACACTTAGAATTTTTATTGTACTCTTGTTGAAGAGCTCTTCTAGAAGACTTAATTCGACAGATTTTTGTGTACACACATAAAAGGAAAATATGAGTAAAATATATTGGTCACGGCAGTGACAGTTCTGTCACAGTTCCATCTGGCCCCAGTGGTGACTGTAAGACACTGTGGAAGCTGCATCCTGATTTCAGTGATGTTAAGATGGGGCGGTGGGGGTGGGGATGTGCATCTTAGAATCGATTAAGCACAGCAGTTACTTCAAACAAGGTTAAATTTCCAAATTTACTTTTAAATATCATTTCATGGATTATTTATGCCAAAACTGCAGCCTGAATATTTGAATCTTTATGAAAGACACCAGGACTTTCTGAAGATCAGGCCTATGCCTGAGACCCACACACTGTCGGGGGTGGTGGCTGACATTCTAGCACTAAGGGCCTGTGACAAGCCACCCTCTGAGCGTGACATGTGCACAAGCCTTTCAGGAGGCCACATTCACCACTTCAGGTACTGCTGTGTCACTTTCAAATGCACAAAAGAAAATGCATTCACGCACACATTGTTTGGGGAATAATGCTTGCACTCCCGTTCTTTACAGGAGGTCAGATGAGGTAAAAGGCTCTTGTGCAGATAAATGATAACGAAGCTTAACATTGGTTTTTATCTAGAGGGGATCTGTGGCCCCAGGTTTTCATTTTGACTGTTTAAATGTTTTGACATTTATCACCTCAATTTGTATTAAAGTTGACTTAATTAACTATAACCAGCCTAACTGAGTCAGGAAAACTTTCAGAGGAAAAGAAATGCTCGTGCCCATCCATGAACGAGCAAGTCAGTGATGATCGTCAGTAACAGCAGCCGTGCACTGGGTGCTTTCTTTGGGCTCAGCACCTTGTCAGCTAATTTACTTTATCTGCCTCGGGTTTAGTCCTAACTACCCCGTGAGGTAGGCATGATGAATCATCCCCTTTTCAGAGCTTAGAAAGTGAGGCTTGACAAGGTGAAACACCTGCTGATATAGTAAGTGGCAGAACTTGGATTCAAACAGAGGTCTGTCAACCCTGGAGCCTGAGCTCTTCACCAACAAGGGCACTGCCTGCAGTTAAAGCTGAACCAACATGCTGCCTAACCAGGGGCCCCGGCAGAGCCATGGGCCCCAGCATCACGTAAAGTCGGTCCCTTATCCTGTGGTGTGAGCATTGGCCACCAGGTGGTGCCACAGAGGAAGAAATAATGGAGGTTCTGGTACCAAATTTAACTCTAAATCAGAAATTGGATATACTGGTTGTTTCTGTATGACATGTTCAAAACGTTAGACCAGTTGTCTGCTCTGATAAGACTCTGTGATTTAAAGGTCATGAATTAGAGAGCTCTAAAAGCATGTAATAATTCTTGGTGTTGAGGGCTTTGGGGTATGAAAAAGAGGTACTTTCATTATTTTTAAACTCATCCTGCCAAAAGAGGTTATTTCAGATATACAAGAATTATTAGTGGATACTTCAGGTAGACCATTTCGTTACAGCAGGCCAGAAACGTACTGTGTAGCACGTGAGCCAGATTGTCAGCGAGTCAGTCATTAAAATGGATGAGTAAGAGAAGCCGCGGCTCCTAAATTAATAAACATTCTTATTTAATAACTTCACACTTTGAAATTGAAAAATTGTCTAAGCCCTTCGGCTCCTCGAGCGATACGTAATTCTCTTCACGTGCTGAGTAGGTAAAGTGTTGGCACTAAGATGCCGCTAAATTAATTAAATTGAGGCAGAGCATAAGTGACTCACTGAGTCCTGATTCCGGTCTTGTCGTGGCTATTGTTTCCATCTTTCCTGGGCTGGACAGGATACTGATTTTCTAAGTACGTTGAGCTAATTTAGAGTCATTTGTTATTATTCATTTCATTTATTTCTTGTGTTTTTTTTTTTTTTCCTTCCTCTCGGGTTATCCTGGGGATAACGATTTAGCAACTCAGCGCAGAGAGAGTTCCTTTTTGAGAAGCAAAAGCAAGGACAAAGACAAGTCTCCAGGGGCCCACCCGGCTCTCTCGGCTCTCTCTAAACACCTGCAGTTCTGGTCTTCCTCTGACAACCCCATCCTCTCCTAACGAGCCCCTCCCTTTTTCCGAGATTGGCGATTTCTAATCCTTTTCCTTTACCATGTGTCTTCATCGTGTATCCTTCTTCATTTCTGAAATTCAAACAAACGAAAACAAAACAAAACAAAAAACAGTACCTAAAGGCCAGATGACCTATAGCGGACCCCTCCTCCTGACCCCAGTTCCAAGCCAAACTTAAAGTAGCCAGCGTGGACTCTGAGTTCAAAAGAGAAGATGAGTTGTCACACCCTCTGGACCGTTTCTCCAGTACAGCACAGCTGTAGGGGAGCCTCGGGACATCTATGCACAGGTCCTTTGGCCAGGATGGCCGTGCTGAGTAAGTCCAGGGGCCGTGTGCTGCCCCCCTTCTCTCGCACCTGCAGGCTTTTGTCACGCCCGCGTGTAAAGCAGAGCTGGTCTGTTGTCGCTATGCTTCCTAAAATATACAGTCTCTGTCAAGTGAGTTTTTTTTAAGACTTACCTTTAAGCATCTAAATTTAAAACCGCTGCCCTTTTGTCCTCTTTCTTTGTCAGAGCCCTGAATTGTTGGCTTTTGCCAATAAGGTCCTTTTTAGAGGTGCTCTATGTTTTGAAGGATTTTATTGTGCTCCATTCAAGCGTTTTGAATAATTGCATTGATGTTGCCCAGCCAGAGTTCAGTCCAGAATGAAGTTTTATGACTGTACTGTCGTTCTCTGACACCTTGGATGCTGAAGTTAAAACAGCAGTGGACAGAAGGAACATCACGCCAATCACACCCAGAGCGGGGGAAAGGCTGGTCGATAGAGGCCTTTAGCTACTGCCGTTTTTTCTGTCTGCAGTCATTGTTGTACCATCTTCATGATTTTGGCCACATCTTTACATCACCTATGTGGTTACTTACATATTTTCCCTTGAATTGACTCACCGTTTCCACTTAAATTTATCCTAAAAGGAAAGATTATTACCTGTATTGTAAATGGAAAACCAGTACCATAAAAATAAGGTAACTATAGGGCTTCCCTGGTGGCAGAGTGGTTGAGAGTCAGCCTGCCGATGCAGGGGACACGGGTTCATGTCCCGGTCCGGGAGGATCCCGCGTGCCGCGGAGTGGCTGGGCCCGTGGGCCGTGGCCGCTGGGCCTGCATGTCCGGAGCCTGTGCTCCGCGGCAGGAGAGGCCCAGCGGTGAGAGGCCCGTGTACTGCAAAAAATAATAATAATAATAACAAGGTAACTATAAAAAATAAATACATACGTATTAAAATGCTGAAGTCGGCTGATGTTGCAGTGACTTTGTCTCACGCACCCTGCCTTGGGAACCCTGGGCTGCTGAGGTCCTGGCCTTCCAGGCCTGTCCTCCAAGCATGCTGCTGGAATGGTGCTGTTTCTCTGCTGTTCGTGCTAACTGTGTGGTCATCTCCGCCTCCCCCTCTGCTCCTCATTTTAACCTCACCTGTTGGATGTCTGTCCCGTCCATCCCGCCAGACTTGAGTCTTGCTTCTCATCAAGGTTATCTTTCAAAATCCAAATTTTACGTTGATTTCAAGTCATAAGATTTAGGCACTTAAAACTTCACAGTGAGTCCAGACTTGGAGTGGCCAAGGGGCAGACAGAGTCAGGTCCGTGGAAGAGGCTGGAGAGGGGCCGAGATCCCGACACAGTGGTTGTGGCTCTATGTCTGCAGCCTTGGGGGTGCCTAGAGTGAGACATTATGCAAAACAGCCCCGTCTTAATGCCAGTAGGAACTCCAGCTGCATTAGGTTTTGTCTCATTTTTGGAGAGCCCATCCCCTTTCTTATTACTAGATAGTTGGAGGGTTTTTTTTTTAATGTTTTTATATAGGATTTTATTTAACTTTGACAAGAGTATGTCTTCATGGTAGAAAATTTAGAGACTGCAGAAAAGCGTAAGATACAAGGTAAAAATCCTTCTTGTAGTCAGTCTCACCATCAGAGATTAAAGGCTTCTTACCCTATTGTTAAGGTGACAGTGAATTTTTTCGCAGATTATAAGTGAAGCCAGTTGGCAAGTTGCGTGTCCTGGACCTTCAGGGCCTCAGCCTCAGATCCGAGTGATCCTGAGCAGACATCGGCAGGATCTTTTTAAACCAGGGATTTGAGTTACATACAGTGCTATGCGGCAGGTGTGCTCTATTGTTAGTATGTTGGGCTTCCACCGATATTTTGTTTGTCCTCTTGAGTTTTTCCTTTTTTTCCTCCCCGCCAAAATTTCAGGGCTCACAGTTTGGCCCATCATTGGAGGTGGGCCCTCCGACACAGGCCTGTAGCCAGGGCCCTCCTGTTTAAACCACAGCCCGGGAGGTGGGCAGCTCAGCTTTTGTACCTGTGGTCCGTGTGCCCTGCCACCCCTGCTTCTAGGCCTCCGTGTGGTCGCCCGGCCTGAGCACGGGATTCTGCAGCCCCGTTTCTCAGTGTCCTTCTCTGCCCCAGGTCCTGGGGACCTAAAGCCAAAGCGAGGGTCCCCGCACAGAGACAGCCTTGACCGCAAGGATGCCTCTGCTGACCCAGCCATGAAGCCCTGGCCCGTGGAGCCGGGCCCCCGGCCCTGTTCGTCCTCAGCCATCACTGCAACCCCTTCCAGCTCCACCCCCATCTCACGGCACCCAGGCCGCGCCAAAGGTGAGTCGTGGGCCCCTCACCTTGTCCAGAAACGAGAGGGCCGAGCATCTGGGGCTCAGGTTCCTTCTTAAAGACCCCAGGCTCTCAGGGCCAGGAGGGGTCTCAGGCTGAGAGGTGGAGAGCAGAGTGCTTAAGCTGTGGGCTGGCTCTGGCGTCACACAGACATGGGTTCAGGCCTCAGCCCTGCCTGCCAGCTGGGTGGGTGACTCTGGACAGACAGCTTCACCCTCTAGAGGCCTGATCCCAAGCCACTGGTGGGGAAGCCCCGGGACCCTCTCTCACCACCACCGTGCAGGCCTTGGTGGTACCAAGCAGCTCCAGAAGGGAGGCCCAAGTTTGGGCGAAAAGCAGGCAGCCTCCCTCAGCCCAACTTGGTAGAAGTCTGGAGGTTTATTCTCTACAGAGGATACACAAGAGGGTCTCTGAACTGGAGGTCGGTTAGTAAAGGGGAAGGCACGTTTCCCAAATGAAAAACAAGGAGGTTGCAGGGAAGGCTTTAAAAACTGAAGGTCTTCCAGGTTGCCAGTAGCCATGTGTGTTCACATCTTTAGATGTGAGATTAAAACATTCTCCCAGTCATGTGATCAGCTTAAGGAATTCCCAGTTGAATGTCCCCATCAGATCTGGCCAGGTGAGGCCCACGGATACCTGAGGAGAGCCTCCAGTACCAGAGACCAAAACCAGTGTGAGAGGCAACAGAGTAAACAGAAGCACAGAGATGAAAGCTTTACGATGTCCGTCATTAATACAGTCAGATATGAGCCAAGCCGTTGCACCCTTGAAACAAGAATGGGATGCCGCCAAAAGAGCAGTCGGGTGGGTGGAGCAGGCACTGGGAAATTTAAAGTTGCCAACAGAGAGGAAGCAGGAAGCTTCAAAGCAAAAAAGACATTCCGCTGATAATTTAGCGATCTGAAACCATCCAAAGAAACAGCTGAAGGAACTGAGAGTGATTGCCTCTGGGGTGTTAGAAATTGGAGAACAAACAGCGGTGGTGATTCTTCATGATAATACCACCCACTTGGCTCTTGAAACCAGAGACTTTCACAACCTTGGTTTGACAAGCAAAGCAAAGACAGGGTCCCTGCCCTCATCCCAGTTGCTTACAAGTAGCTGGGGAGAAGGTGAGTTGGGTGGGCACAGGGCAGCCGGACAGTCTCCCCACTGCTGGCCAGACACTGCAGGCGCAGTCACTTACTGTTGGATGTCAGTGGAGCCGTGCCATGTGCTGTCTGGAACAGGCATGCTCTGAGCCCAGCGTGGCAAGGGTATCTGTTGTCCACAGTCATCAGTCTCCCCTGGTTTCCTGGGCCCTGGGGTACAGAGGCCCTGCCTGGTCTTGGGAAAGAGCTGGGAACACCATCTCCCCTCAGTGTACCAGTGGTCTGTGTGGCTCAAGGTCCAGCCCTCCAGGCTAACCCTGGGCTGTCTCAGTCTGGACCCCCATCCCTGAACCAGAGCCCAAGCCTGGAAACATCACTGGCCGGTCACACGTCCGCTGAGCGTGCATGAGGGTCCATCAACCCTGCAACCCCAGCACTGCCCGTGGCGATTCCCTGGCAGCCCAGTTCTCACACTCTGGGTAGTCATCGCCAGTGGGCATGTAACCGTCTTCGAAATGGAACACCCCGCCCCCACTCCCTGCCCTTAGAATCAGCATTTCTTCAAGTAAATCTAGTTCCTTTTAGAGCAGAATTTAATAATCAAGATCTGGACACTACAGTGTTGTCATTACTTTTAGACCCTTTCAGTAAAGAAAGGACACATAGATACTATGAGTTCATATCGATATTTCAAATTCCAATTTAATATTACAGGGATTTTTTAATTTCATATGCGTGTGTCCTTTTCTTACACAGAAGTCATGTCTCTTGAAAAATCTACTTACTTTTCCTGAAAATATGCAGTAATGGTAAAAAAAATTATATTATTAACAATAAAATTACTAAGTGATGTTTGTTTTCTGGTAGTTCTTTTAGTTCTGTGATTATATCTCACTAAGGATGCACAGAGTTTTATATTCAAAATTCACTGGAATTTTCTTCTCTAGGTGATTATGTTAGCAGTTTGATATACAGTAAGGTTCATTTGTTTCTGTTTTCACTGTTTTAAAGCTAAATTAGGTAGGAAGGCATGCTTAGATTTGAGTCTCACATCTCTCCCTTTCCCCTCCATTCCATTCCAGAATCAGCCTGTGGATAACCATTTTTTTTTTGGTTCCTTGTTTATACTTCCAGTGTTTCTTTTTGCAAAAATAAACAAAATAATGCACCTTGATTTTTTTTTCGTTTAGCCATATATCATGGAGATCTTCCTCATTCTTTTTAAGAGGCGCATAATAATTAAAATGGTGGTATGACGGTTCATTCAACCAACCAGTCCCCAGAGTTTATTCCTAGAGGTAGAATTGCTGGGTCAAAGGACAAATACAGATATGTTTTTCCTAAATAAGATTCCATATTTTTTAAAAGTTTTCCAGAAAATTCTGATATTAGCCAGGTTTAACTACCAATAGCCTACATATCACTAACCATGTTATACTGTAGTAATCAAGGCAGCAGGTTTTCATTAAGCCACTACTTTGAGTTGGGCATTAGGGCAGAATTCAAAATGTAGGATTCTCCTGCCTTCAATGAGTTAAAAAAAGGAGTCGTCCCGCCCTCATCTCCAGGAGACAAAACCTGCAAAGGAAGCAATTAGATCATACCTAACTTTTTAAAAAAAATTTTTTATTGGAGTAGAGTTGATTTACGATGTGTATTCCTTTCTGCTCTACAGCAAAGTGAATCAGTTATACATATATCCACTCTTTTTTAGATTTTTTTTCCCATGTAGGTCATTACAAAGTATTGAGAAGAGTTCCCTGTGCTCTACAGCAGGTCCTTATTAGTTAACCTATTTTATGTATAGTAGTGTATACATCATACCTAACTTTGGGTGTATCTCATTGCCAGAACTTTTATAATAGGAATTGGGGATAGGGTGGAAACCCTCTTGCCGTTTGGTGGGACCCAGGGTCTACTGTCAGAGAGAAGTTAGCAGGCTTGAGGCAGAGGGCATCTGAATCCCTCAGGGAAAGGGCAGTTGACGGGTGGCCTGTGCTTCCAGGTCTATCGGGTGAGGAGCTGCGGCGGCAGGGCTGTTTCCAGGGAGTCAGCCTCTCCCCTCAGGTGCTGGATTCTCTCCTCTGCCTTCCTCCCGCCTCCTGAAGACAACTGTGGTCTCCAGACCAGAACTGCTGGCACGGCTTGGCCTTGGAGGTTGGGAGGCGCTCCCCAGGGCCCTGAATACTCGCCTCCTTTTGCTGTGTAATCCTTTGGCCAGATCACTGCTTTAGTCTTCAAGTCCCTGTCACTGCACAGGCGGAAATGGGATTTGAAGTTAAATCTAACAGGAGTCGGGAGTGAGGGCCGTGCCAGCAGGAGGAGTAGGGGGAGGGATGGAAGAGGCACGTCCACGCGTCCCTCCCTCGCCTCCAAGGGCTTGGCGCTGCCGTGGCTCAGGTGCCAGTCAGAGGTGGCCGTCCGGCACAGGACCCCGTGTTTCCCTGTGGCTGTTCCGAGACCCCTGTATCATCACCTTATTTTCACCACAGGCTATAATTCTGATGACAGCCTCTGCGAACCGTCCCTGGAGCTCGAGTTCGCTCCCCACAGGCAGTACGGTAAGTGGTCAGTGCGATGTCCCCTTCCTCCTGGGTTCTCAGTCTTGTTCTTATCAACAGTGCTTTTCGGGCTTCCCTGGTGGCGCAGTGGTTGAGAGTCCGCCCGCTGATGCAGGGGACACGGGTTCGTGCCCCGGTCCGGAAAGATCCCACATGCCACGGAGCGGCTGGGCCCGTGAGCCATGGCCGCTGAGCCTGCGTGTCCGGAGCCTGTGCTCCGCAACGGGAGAGGCCACAGCAGTGAGAGACTCGCGTACCGCAAAAACAAACAAACAGTGCTTTTCCTTTAAGCTAAGTCCTGTATGGAAGTCCAACACACAAAACAGGTGAAAGTGAAGTTGTTGTATGAAGTGGGAATGGGGGGGTCCACAGTTCCTCCAGGCTCCTTCCTTGCCCTCCCCAGGGCCTGAGCATGTGACTTCTGCTTACATACCTCCAGTGACGGGGAAGTCACTACGTATCAAGCATCCCACTTCTGGAGAGTTTAATTCCTTTTGCTTTAAAGCACCCCTGTTTGCCAGGAAGTTCTGGTGACCCACACAGGGAGTGTTGATTTCAGGAAGCTCTCTCACTGTCCTCACTTGGATTTTAGTTGCCCAGAGTGGCTCCAAGTTATATTTAGTCTTAGAAATTGTTAGAAGCACTTGCCGTTTGATTCAGGCATATTGTAAATTTAGGCAGAAGGGAAACCAAGAATTATACCAACCTTCTCAAAAATTATAAACAGCTTTGGGTTTTTCTTAAAGTTTTGCAAAAAAAAAAAGTCATAGGAGGGTTGGAAGGTAATTCTTAAAAAAAAAAGTTTACATTGAATTCAGTTTATTTCTGATTGACAATAAGTGTTATCTCTACCCTATCCATTGTCTTAAAAGTATTATGATACAAATACAGACATTTCCAATTGACATGAGTAAAGACAGGCTCTGCGATGAAACAGTTTGACACAGGGCGCCCTTATGTCTTTACATTGAGTGGTGGGTAACACAACAGCAGGGATCTCCTGCAACATTTGGTAAACCTGAGTAGCCCAATTTATGCTTGTCAGCTGACCAAAAGGGTTTTCTTCCTAAGTATTCTGATTCCTTGAGCTTCTCTTATCGGGAAAAAGAAGGGAAAGGGGTTTTTGATGCAATGCTTAGATAAACAAAAGTGCTTTGGGGTCCCATTGATTTGTATCACGATTTTAGTGAAACTTATTTCCTTTTTAACGAGGGATGTGCTTTTTTTCATTTCAAATATTCCCTTCTCAAAGAGAGGACTTATTCTGCTTTTATATCATGCACGAAAACCATGTATTTTTTGGCTCGTCCCCAAACCCCGTTTGCTAGTAAGTGTTTTCCAGATGCCTTCTATTTGCAGAGAACACATCAGCACGTGGGAACTGGGTGCCCTAAAGACCCAGAAAAACAAAAGCAAACTTGCAGGCAGGAGGGGAGGTAGCTTGTAAGTAGTATGTCTCCAGTTCTCAGTGCGGTCAACACCAGCTGTGTGCTGGGAGGATGCAGAGATGCCAGAAACACAGTCCCCGTCCCCCAGGGGTTCATGGTCCAGCAGGACAAGCACTGACACAGGGCAGGCTGATGAGGGCCGTGATGCTGAGTGCTGCTGGCAGAGGGGACCAGGAGAGGTACCCTGCAGGCCTTGAAGACCCAGCCTGCCCTGTGCCGTGTGGGCGGGGTCCCTCCCTGGACCTGGTTATTCACCCTGGGATCCAAGAGTCACCACCGCAGACCCGCTCAGGCACAGACAGCAGCCGGGAGGGCTGGTTCCCTCCAGCATTTGTCACCGTAAAGGTCAGGTTTTCCCTTTGGGGCAGATGTGAATTTGACATTCACAACAAACAGCTGGGAAAAACAAATGCTCCCTCTCCTGCTGAGGGTCCCATTCCCGGGATCAGGGAGCTGAAGCCACCTGCACACGGTACGCACTCCCCTTCACACACATAACACACGTGTGCGCACACTGCCGTTTCCTGGCTCCCGCCCTCACCGAGCTATACCGTCATGGTCTAGGCAGGAGATTTTCACACGTGTTCCAGAAAGCTCTGTGCAGTAATAGGGGTGGGCATCCCCACCCCAACTCTTGGCTCACCCAGAGCAGCCGGGTTTTTTGGTCTGCTTTTTCAGTTCTGCATGAGATTTTCCTCGTTAACAAAATTGTTTTAAGCCACAGCCCTAGACCTAATAAAATATATATATATATACACCATAGGCTGTCATTTCTGGACAGTCTCCTGGGTGCCACGCCTGGCGCTCAGGGAAGTTAGCTGTCCTCGGGGGAGGGCACAGAGGATCCTGACGCTCGTCCTTCCTGGGGGCGCTCAGCTTCACTTCGGCACAGAGTTACTCTGTTCCATAGTTTTTCTCGGATTAGATGGTTTACCATCGGCCTTTAGGTTATATGTTGGCGTTTCCTTTCAGCGTCCCGGCCGGGGAGCTTGGAGAGCAGTAGAAATGCGTCCAGCGACAGCTCACCTCTTAACCTGAAAGGTGAGCCGGCCTTTCCTTCTGGGCACTTTGCAGTGTATGTGGATCTCTGACTCTGGGCTTATAGTATACTTGTAATTTTAAAAATACAGTTCCCGAGATCCTCCACGAGTTCTGCGTTTGCATTCCTAGGCCACGTCACGCGGTTGCAAGTGAAGGCCCAGGGTTTGGATGGATTGGGGTTCAAATCCCTTCACCCCTTCTGACAGGCTCTGGGCACCTGGGAGAGTCTCCCATCCTCTGAATCCGAGTTACTTCATCTGTAGAATGGAGAGAGTGACGCTAGTTGCATTCCACTGTGGTCAGAGGACATAGTGGATGGCTTTGATTCTTCTTAAGTTTTATTTTACGGTGCAGAATACGGTCTGTCTTAATGAATGTTTCCTGCACATCTGAAAAGAATGTGTTTGCTGTCCCAAGACCATAAACCCTTACGCAAATCTTTTCACTTCTCAGAGTCCACATGACCAGCCTCTAAAGAACACCTGGCACGAAGCAGGTGCTAAGTAAACCTTTAACTATGTGAACAGACAGGAGCTAATGAGTGCGGTGCCTTATAGCTCCTAACAATGGAAACTTTAGCAGAAGCTTTTCCACTTTTATCTCAAGTTACTTTGTTCTGAATTCTAAGCATTCCAGAGTGTTCTTAACATCCAAAATCCCAGCCTGGGAGAAGTGCGCCCTGGGTTCTCAGGCAGCATCCTCTCTGTCTTAAGTGAGCTGGGGGCAGCAGAGAGCCCCCTGGAGACAGAGAGGGGGACTCACGTGTGTTCTCTGTGTCGCCCGCCCCGACCCCAGGTTCCTCCGACCAGCTCCACGGCAGGTCCGAGAGCTTCAGCAGCGAAGACCTGATCCCCAGTAGGGACACAGCCACTCTGCCGCGGGATGCCAGCACCCCGGGGCGCACTGCCCTCAGCCGCCATGAGTACCCCCCACCCCGGAACGGGCCTCTCCCCCAAGAGGGCGCCCGGAAGAGGGGCGCAGCCCAGCCCCATGGCGGGGTGCGGCCCTGCTCAGCCTCCCCGAGCAGTGAGATGGTCACCCTGGAGGAGTTCCTGGAGGAGAGCAACCGGGGCTCCCCTTCCTCCGTGAGTGGCCCAGGGCTCAAAGGGACACAGCGAATCCCTCTTCCTTTGCTACCTCCCAAACTGGGACAGTAGGCAGAAACCGTGGCAGCAAAGTCACAGAAAGGGATGGGGCGGGGGTGCGTGGCCTAGGTGCAGGGCTGCTTGGGTGGGGAGCAAACCCGCGAGCCAGCAGATCCCTGGGTGCCAGCAGCCAGCCCCAGACCTCGGAGGCTGATTCTCCGTCTGTGAAGTGAGTGGGCAGAACGTGGTGCCGGCATGGAGGGCAGGGGTGCTGTGCGCCCCGCGCTGGGAGCTTCTCAAGAAAAGAGTGACCGCCCCCCCACTCACGGAGTTAGCATCTCACTAGGTTTTGTGGCAGAGCTCGGAATGCCCACTTCCCCTGAGCCTTCACCAGCAGAGATCAACCAGTTTTTTCTATAAAGGGCCAGATAGTAAATATTTTAGGCTTTCCAGTCCAGACGTCTCTGCTGCAACTACTCGACGCTGCCGCTTTAGCGGGAAAGCAGCCACAGACCGTCTGTCGATGAGTGGGCGTGGCCGCGTTCCAGTAAAACTTTACTTATGGACATTGACATTTGAATTTCATATCATTTTCACATGTCCCAAAAGACCGTTCTATAAAAAAAAATTTTTTTCAATCATTTAAAAATGTAAAAACGATTCTTAGCTCGCAGGCCATACATAAATGGACAGCAAGCTGGACCTGGCCCGGGGCTCCGCTTTGCTGACCTCTGCTCTGCAGCTCTAACCCCCAAACATCACCTGTATTAGGATTCCCTCTGCTGTCACCTTTCCAGCGTCTCCATTTAGCTTTTCTGAAGCTGCATGTCTGTCTTTTACATACTCTGTCTAAATTCAGTCCCATGAGCTATTGGGTTATTCAACAGATGACACATATACTGTCTTGCACTTGAGACCTTTTAAGGTTTAATGCTTCAGTGATTCTCTCTCATTTACCTTAAACAAATACAGTCGAACTTTCTCTAGCCCTATAGTAAACTCTGTGGCCCACATTAATGGGTCACAGTGACACAGAACACAAAATATTTGTTTGGGAGGTATTTATTGAGCAGCTCCCGTGTGTGAGGAAGTATGCATGGTGCCTGCGCTAAGAAAACAAAGCAAACCAGTTAATGGGCAAATTTCTGTCGCATACTTGCTAGGTGCTCGGTCTTGTGGTTGTCTGTGTATCAGGCACTTACTGTGTGTTAGAAGCTGGAGAACCCAAAGTGGGAAAGACAGAAAACCTGCCCTCCAGAAGTTTACGGTCTGATGCAGTGGGTCTTAAACTCCAGTGTGCATCGGACTTGCTTGGCAGAACACAAGCTGGACCCCAGAGTTCCTGAGATTTTGCATCTCTGTGAAGTTCCCAGACGACGCTCTCACTGTCAGCGTGGGTCCAGGCATCACGCACTGAGAATCACTGATCTAGTGGAATAAACAAGAACGTCCAGAAATCAGGGGTGCCTGCAACTGGATGGTTCCTCTTCTTAGTCCTTTTCTGATTATGTGCCGGTCCCCGTGAGTTTCCTTTCTCTGGGCAGATCTCAGGGGGTGGGTCCTAAGCAAGGCTCAGGGCCCCTCCGCACTCAGCTCAGACCTGCCCAGATACTCACCGCTGCTTACCTGTCCCTGCTGGAAGCTGATGCTCACGCTCTGAGAGCCACCCGTCCTCTCCCCCTCTGCCCAGGTGCTCACCCCCATGGCCCCACCTGGCACCCCTACCCTCCTCTGAGCAGGCCTGGAGAAGCCACCCATGCCCCCCTTCCCCAAGCACTGATGATGCTGGGGGGAGGGGGTGTCACAAGATGGGCTCCCTGGGTGGCCCTGAAGGTGGGGGTTAAAGAAGTGAGAAGTGTGCAGAAAGGAACCAGGAGGTGCTGAAAACAGCTGCAGAGTCTGACAGCCACGGGTTCTAATCACCAATCTGCCACTCTCTAGATGTCTATCTATAACCTCAGTTTTCTTACATATTAAATATTATTTTCATACAACCTTAAGCAACCCTTACAAGGGTTGCTTTCAAAATTAAACTAAGTTTTTTGCGATTATACCCCTGGTTCCTAGCACAGCACCTGGCCTGCGGGAAGCACTTGATAAATGGTTCTGGTCCATATTGATGACCCAGGGTCTTACTGCAAACACATGCCAAGAGTGAGGCTTCAAACTATCCTGAAACCACAAGACTGCACCCCTGTCAAGTTGAGCATCCAGATGTTGTCAGGGGCCAGGAGTTGTCGGCAAGTGGCTCCTGAGCTGCTGACCTGTCCTGCGGACTGATGCCCCCTGACAGGTCACAGCGGGCTGGGGTCTCGTTGCAGCAGCTCTCGGCCCCCGATCTCATCGCTGATGTGGACTCAATTCCCCGCGTTTTGCAGCGTCGGCCTCAGGAGAACCCTCCGCTTGCCTCCTCTAGGCTGTGAGGTGTTGGCAGAAGGCTGAAGTGAGCCTGAACACGGCCATCGAGCTTGGCCCCTGGCGGCTCTTCCTGTCCCCACGATGGTGGCAAACGACACCAGTTCCCTGGCCAGGGGAAGCCCAGCCAGGTGGCAGCTGCTTGAGGGGGACAGTCTAGAGGGCTGGGCCACCTCCCTCTTCTCCTGGATGGTCGACCTTTCTGGTTACCACCGCCCTCCCCCTGCCCCTTGTGCCTCCTTTCCCCCTTCTCACATTAGGAGAAACATCTAGGAGGCAGTGAGGGTCCTGAGTGTGGTTGATTCTGGCTTTTTGGGAGCTGGTCTTGTTTCTCTTCCTCTCTGCGGCCCACAGTAAAGCCCTTGCAGTGCGTCTGAGCCTGGTGGGCTGACAGAGAAGGTCTGGTCCTGCCGGTCAGCTTTCTGCCCCTTGCTCTGCTTGATGAAGAAATGGGAACCAAGTTGAAACAGTTGGCCTGACCCTTCCATAAAGTGGATGAGCCTTGTGGGAAGTCATTTCCTCTCTGGACCTGCTTTCTTACTTGTAAAGTTAAGGGGCTACTTGGGAATTCCCAGGCGGTCCAGTGGTTAGGAGTCTGCGCTTCCACTGCAGGGGGCACAGGTTCGATCCCTGGTCGGAGAACCAAGATCCCACGTGCCACAAAGCGCAGCCAAAAAAAAGAAAGAAAAGAGTTAGGGGGCTACTGAGTGGCATCTGGGTCCTCTCCCTGACGAGCCATGTATTGTCCCAACCCCTGACCAGAGCAGTGTGTATGGTGGGGAAGTTAGGCCTTCAACAGGCTGAGCGGGAAACTTCAGTCCTGGCCATGTGGGTGGCACAGGGGACATCCTGGGTGGGAGGAGGGGTCTCCAAGGCCTCTCTGGCCCTCACTCAGTTCTTGCTCTCTTCCCTGTAGGATGCTCCCAGTTGCCGGGATGACCTGCTAAGTGACTATTTTAGAAAGGCCAGTGATCTCCCGGCCATCGGAGGCCAGCCAGGCCCACCTACCAGGAAAGAAGGGGCCAAGATGCCCACCAGCTTCGTGGCCCCCACCATCAAGATGCCCATCACCACCTCCGAGGGGAAGCCGCTGAAGCCCGGGCAGTACGTGAAGCCGAACTTCAGACCCGCTGAGGCCGAGGCCCTGCCCAGCGCCCCCCAGAGGCAGGCCCAGCTGCCCCAGAGCCTGTCCCTGGGCAGACTCCGGCAGGCCGCGATGCCCCCCGCTTCCCACACGCCCACTGGCCGGAGTGCATCCCTGAGCCGGGCCTTCAGCCTGGCCTCCGCCGACCTCCTCCGGGCCAGCGGGCCAGAGGCCTGCAAACAGGAGCCAGGGGCTCCCGAGGCCTCGGCGGGCAGAGACACAGGCAGCCACAGCCTGCAGGGCTCCACACCTCCCAGCTCCCACAGCCTGGCCCGGGAGCGGACCCCGCTTGTGGGAAAGGCTGGCGGCCCCTGTCAGGGCCCCGGCCCCCGAAGCCGGCCACTGGACGCGAGGCGCTTCTCTCTGGCTCCGCCGAAGGAGGAGAGGCCAGCTCCCCTGCAGCAGTCCGCCACGTCCCCAGCCATCGCCGCTGGAGGTGGCAGTGGCAGCAACTCCCAGCTACAGCACTGCTCACCTGCTGCAGCCCCGGCTGCCAGGACTAAGCCCCAAGCTTCCCCGCACTCGGGAGAGGTGGCCACCATCGCCCCCGTCCGGGCGGGGTTCAGCCCCTCCGAGGGGGACGGGGTCCCGGGGCAGGGCTACAGCGAGGGCCTCCCTGCCAAGGGCCCAGGCAGGTCTCCCGACCTGGCTCCCCATGGCAGCCGGGCCTCCGAGGACTTCAGTCGTGGGAGCAGCTCGAAGAGCACGCCGGCATCCCCCGAGCCGGCTGGGGACCAGCAGACCGTGTGGTACGAGTACGGCTGCGTGTGACTTGGCTCCTGGACCGGCAGCTCCTAAACCTTAAAGCTACTGACGCACCTGCTCATCATGATGGCCTTTCTCCGTCTGCCTGTGGTGCCAGGAAAGGGCTTTACAATGAGGAAAGGGTTTCCGTGCGTTTCTTCTGTTTGTTTTGTTACTAAAACACCGTGCCAAGCCCTGAGAGGGTTGCACCCTCCCCCCGGTGTGTAACGTGTCTTCTGTACCTGTAGCCTCCAGCAACTGGTATCTTTTGAACAAATCCACCTTGGCATGGGGACACTCAGAACACAGTGACAAACTGACCCCAAAGCAGACACTATTTGAGCGCGCCCCTGTAGAACACTCGTTTGCAACTTGCTGACCTCCACTGAAGTGCGTGTGTATGTGGGCGTGTGCGCACGCACATACACTCACAGGACTGAGCCCTGGTGGCTCTGGAAACTCTACTCCCCTCCCAAAAGCCATTTGATCCTAGGGGAAGCCCCCACTGGCCAAACTACAAAGATCTGGAGGCCCTTGGGTGGCCCTTGGGTGGACCCCAGAGGCAGGCTCGCTGTTGAAAACCAGACGCACTGCGGTGCCATTGCTGGGGTCCCAAGCGCTTCCCTTCACCCTAGAGCCAAAGCGGCCTTCCAGGCAGGCGGCGGTAGCCTCGGGTGTTTACCTCCCCGCTGCAGCCAGCTCCTGGGCCCTGCTGGGTGGGCTCCGAGGCCACAGGGCCACCTGCCTTCCCTGACGTGCTTTTCTACAAACACTGGATCTGCTGGGCCTGGGGGGCCGGGCAGAGAGAAGCCCACCCAGCAAGTGTGCACAGCATACAGAGGGGAGGCGTGTACAGGAGTGAGGTGCGCCTCGGTTTATAACGTGGCTGCAGTGTCCCCACTTCCCTGTCTCAGGTGAGATGTTGATTTATTATTGCTGAGTAACTTCTCGTGGTAGAAACCAAATTTCTTTTAATATATTACATATGTATGTACACACTCATGTGAAATATATGTACTTTGAGGGGATCTATTTATGTTCCATGGGGAGTCATTCTTTCCTATCAGGAATCTCACCTGCTGCTTTGTGTATTTGGTCAGATTCCTGGCACGTTTTGTTTCCTGTTTAGTAAAGGTGCTCTTCCAGGGATGCACTAAACCTGGTGATTTTTTTTTTTTGGTAACATTTTTTTTTCCCCTTTGATTCAATATAAGAAAGAAATGGGAAGCTAAGATCAAATTTAGGAGTGCTTCGGGTTGTGTGTTAAATAGCCATTCATTCTGGAACACAAGGACAATTGTAATAAAAGGACATGGAACAGTACTGAGTCCTAGTTTCCTCACTGCACATTACAGCAGCATTGACTGGGCTCTGGGGGCTCAGGGTCCCTGCCTTAGCACCAGTCCCTGGAATCCACAGCTCCCTTGGCCGCTAGGTCATCAGAGACTGTGGAGGGCAAGGTGTTTCTCTTTACAGCAGCTTTTTTCCAGACTTGAATTTATTTTAACCTAGTGTAAATTGAATCCTGTTTTGCTATGGGATTTGTGTCATGGCAGGAGCTCAGCTTAAAGTAGTCCGCTGGATTTTCCCAAGGCTACTCTACTAGGACGTGCCAGACCTGGAATTCAGGCCTCGGGGGCCTCAGATCGGAGGCTGATGGAGGGAGGGAAGGAGGAGGGAAGGCAGGCATATAAATACCCACACATGTCGAAATCTTTCTTCTAGTAGATTTCTGTCCAGCTGCTGCCTCAGCGTCTCCTTTGCTTTCTCACCAGACTTTTTCGAGAGGGTCTCCTCTTGTCTCCTCACCCGTTCTTTCCCGAGCCTCTGCAATCTGGGTGTCTCACCGCTCAGCAGAGATCCTGCAGCATATGAACGGCGGCCACCTTGCAGGCTTCATTCCCTGTGGCCTTTGCAGCATTTGACCCCTGGCCAGTCTCCCCTGGGAACTCCCAGTCTCTGCCTCGTGATTCTCCCCCTTGTGGGATGGCTCTAAAGCCCTCAGACTTGCCGGCCCCTCGTTCATTCACTCATTCCTTCCACAGACAGTCATTGGAAGCGTCCTGTTGGCCAAGTCCTAGGTTGCGCCTTCGAGACCTCTCCCTCCTTGCACCCCCCCGGGGCTGGTCCCACCCTGCTCCCGGAGTACCGACTGCCTCTCAGAGCCCCTGCCTGGACGACAGGCTTCCTCAACTCCTCTCCCTGGCTTCTCCAGCGACACCAGCCGTCGCACAATCACAGATGCCTGTGATGCGGGCCTCATCCCTCCTCTCTTCACATCCCACGTTTTATAGGTCACATCCTGGACCTGAGAAGGTGTCTGGAATCTGGCCCCCCTTGTCTTAGCCAGCCGTGCTCATCCTAGGTCACACACATACCCTTGACCCTGGGTTTTGGTAGTAGCCTGCCAACCAGTTTGCCTGCCTCAGACAGCTCAGCCCTCCTGGTACCTCAGGAGGTTCACCCAGGTGACCTCCACACCTGCCACACCCATCCCTTTGTGGCTTGGTCCTTTGGCTCACCTCAAGGCACACCCAGACCTCTTATCACTCCCTTCTCTGCCCCAGACAAGCTCATACACATCCAACAACTTTCATTACAATCTGCTCCCAGAGGCTCCAGATGCATCTCCAACCCCAACCTCTCCCCGGAACCTCCAGATCTGGTTCCAGCTTGGATGTCCCGAGACACCACCAATGCAAGGTTCTCAACATGCGGTTCCCCATCCTCCCCCCCATCTCGTCCCTCGAGATAGTGTTTGATGTACCCCACCCTCCTCCCCACGCCCTATCCATCACTCCATCAGCTCCAATTCTGACACCTCACTCGCCTACACAGCCAACCCCAGGCAATGGTCCTGGGCAGTACCCCAGGGTCCTGTTACTGAGGCGGGCAGCCCAGATCATGGCCCTCCTGAGCTCCCAGGCCCCACCTTCTCTGCACTGGCCTGGGAGACACATGCCCAGTGTCTGGGAAATATCCAGCTGGCCACTGGATATTCGTGCCCACAGCTCAGCAGTGAGTTCTGCCTGCAGGGAGATTTGGGATCATCTGTGAGACAAGAGGGGCTCACCCTGCAGAGAACACGAAAGCGAGAAAATTAGAACGCATAGGACAAACCTTACGAAGCACCAGTCAACATTAAACATCCAGCCAAAATGTTTATCCACCAACCTGGGGGAGGGAATCCACACACACACACACACACACACACACACACACACACACACACACACACACGTATTTACGGATGTAAAAGATCGTGACACAGAATATATAATACTTTTTGTTGTAAAATCCATACGGCCGATTGATTCTCTTAGAATGCTCTCACTGATTTTTGCCACACTTGTGTATTTATAGCCAACCTATTCTTGCAACTGACGAACGAGTGTAGTTCCAGTGTGAATGTTGGTTGATTTTTTTTTTATGTTAGCAAGTAAGATGAAACTGAAACAAGCCAGAGATGTGTATCAGAACTTCACTCATCTGTTGATGATGTGAGTGACTGCTCAGTCAGGTAGCAGTTTCTGATTGTTGGCCAAATTTCCTCAGTTTTTTGTGCTGTTCACATTGTAATGGCTTAGAGACACAGCACACTTTCTTTTTTAAACTAAACATATAGTTTACATGCTGGAATATTCACCGAAGACACACTTTTAAGTTTAATCTGTACTATTCACATTTTCCCCATCACTTTTTTTTTTTTTTTTTTTGCGGTACGCGGGCCTCTCACTCTTGTGGCCTCCCCCGTTGCGGAGCACAGGCTCCGGACGTGCAGGCTCAGCGGCCATGGCCCACGGGCCCAGCCGCTCCACGGTATGTGGGATCTTCCCAGACTGGGACACGAACCCGTGTCCCCTGCATCGGCAGGCGGACTCTCAACCACTGTGCCCCCAGGGAAGCCCCCATCACTTTCTTAATTAAGTCAAGAGACTCTAGAGACTGCAGAAGACATAAATCAAGCCCTAACTGGTAACACTTGCCAATTTCTGTGGCATAAACACTCTCACCATGGTCGAGTTCAAGCTGCCGCCACAGTGTCCCTAACCACAGAGGTGGAAAGAGATGTGCAGTGTACCCTGTCATATAATATTGCTTCCATACAGATGCAACAGGTGTAAATAACCTCAAGAGCACAGGTAACAGTAAAGTAATAGGAAGTGGCACATTTTGAGTGTTTACCATTGTTTTTAATATGAATTATTCGTACGTTTACATAAATTCATCTTTAATGACGGCTGTGTTTAACAACTGACTTGCAAAATTCCGGGAAATTCACTAATCTGCTCTCACAAGCCAGGGCAGGCCAGCTCCAGCGCACCGCTGGGAGCGCCACCTTTTAGGGATGGGCTGTAAAGGAAGAGACAGAAAACTGGGAAGAAGGGGCCAAGGAGGAGGAACGTGAAAGAGAAGTGCAGCTGGTTTGCAGAGCTGACCAGCCTAGTGGATGCTGCCGTGCGCAAACCGTGTTCTTCGGCACAGGGCACACAGAGGCCACTTGGGCTGAGTCTGGAGGCTGGAAACTCTTCCCCAGGCTTCTCGCTCCTTCCATTTTCCCTGTTCGCCCTTCTCCACCGAGTAGAGCAGGAGTGGGCCCGGGGCGGCTGATAGACCCGAGAGCCAGGGGAACCTCTCCATCTGTAACGGGGGCAGAGGTCTCCGCAGGGCAGGGTGGACAACATGAAGTCAGGCAGGAGCCTGGAGGGGCGGGGGAGGGGAGGTTTTGGCGGGGGGGTGCGGGGTGCGGGGAGGGAAGGGAGGTCCTGGCAGGCCCGGGAAGAGGTGGGGGTCATGGCAGGACTCAGAAATGTTCTCCCCTTTCCAAGCTCTGCCTTTTGGGTCCAGGCCACTGAGGTCAAATTCACCGAGTCACGTGGCAAACCGGCCACCTGCTTCCCCACCTCCCCTCCCCGCAAGAGACCCCAAATAAGCAGGTGGAGAAGAAGCCTCCGGGCCCCTCCGTGTTCCCCACGGGAGAGCAATGGCCCTTAGGAGCCCTTCTGGAAGCCGCACCCCGCCCAGGCCGCTGGGGCCGCCTTGCTCCCGCCGCGGCGGGTCCGCCGCGAGCCTCCGCCCCTTCCTCCGTCTCCAGGTGGCGGCGCGGCGGGGGGGCGAGCTGGAGCCGGAGCCGGCGCGCAGGCCGAGCGCGCCACGCCCCCGCCGGTCCCTGGTCCCTGCCGCCGCCGCTCCGCCGTCCTTCCCTCCCGTCCGCCGGCGTCGGGCTCAGCCGGGCCGGACGGAGCCGCGGCCTGGCCTCCGGCACTGGGACCCGAGAGAGGTGAGTGCGCCGGGCGGTTCGGGTGGGGCCTGGACAGCTGGCGGGCGGCGCAGGGGACCACCGACCTTCAGCAAGGCCAGGCCCGCCCCCTCCTGGGACAGAAGATTCCAAATCCAGTCTCGGATAAAGGCCTCTGGGGGGAGTGGAGAGGGGGAAGGGCCGGGAGGGAGGTCCCTGTCATTCCACGGTACAAATTGATGGTGCTTTGGGGTCCCCCCTCGCAGAGGGTGTGCCGCAAGGGTGGCTTTTGGGGCGCTGCGGGCCAGAGGGGGCTGCCCTGCCCTGCCCAGGGCCCCTGGAGGCGGATCTGCAAGTCCAGCACCGTCCAGATCCCCTGGGGACGTGCCCTGCCCCTGGGTACCTGCAGGCAGGTCCAGGGGAGAGCACTGGGGGAGAAGCCCAAAGACCCAGTCCCAGGCTGGGCGCTTTCCCGAGGGGGAGGAGGGTAGGGGGACTCCTATCTACTGAACGCCTGCTGGTGCCTAACTGTGTCAGATGATCCCTCCATCCATTCTAGACTTTCAGCAAATGGGCCCTCAGCTGGGAGGTCGCCTCAGGTGGAGGGAGCTGTCTCTGCCCAGACAACTCACACTATAGCTGGGGAGACAGACTGTAATTCAAGAAGTAACTAGGGGGAGGTCTGCCTTGCTTCTCCTTCTTGCCCCAAAAGACTAAGCAGACTGAGGGAGCACCTGCCCCCAGCAGTACAGCCCTGGACTAGTCAGCAACCCCCACACTCCCGCCATCAGTGCTCACAAGGGCCCCTTCTGTATCCACACACCAGTCACTAGGAGGATTCCCAGGATACCTGCTAGTCCCCTTGCAGGTTTCAGTTGAGGAGTCATCTCTTCCAGGAAGGCTACCCTGACTGCCCTGCTCTTGATCAGGTGCTTTTGTATGTTGGACTCCCACAGTGTGGCTCCTCCTGCCGCGTCCTCCTCCAATCACAGCTGTTATCAGAGTGTTGTAATTGCTGTGTCAATCCCAGCTCTCCCTTCTAAATCAGAGTTTCAAAAACTCAGCCATTCAAGTTCCATTTTATTATATGCATGATGTTTTTCTATGAATATTTTACTTTGGAGACTGGGTTGCTGCAGAACTTCTATTCAGGGAATAGAAACTTGAAACTTGCCATCACTATTTTCCGATCTCCCCTGTGCTCCTCAACAGCTTCTTGGGCAGAGTCCATCACTTGTTTTGGTACCTTGGATACAAACCCTGATACCTCAGAATGACCCCTGGGGTCCCCAACTGAAGACAAAGAGGGTCTAAGAACCCACATTCTAAAGAGAGGTCAAGGCCCCAGGCCCCTCCTTCTCCACTCCTCCAGGGCCTGGCTGCCTCGGTGTGTTGGGGACAGGAGGGAGAGGGACAGGAGTTTGTGTCCCATGATGCAGCCTGCCCACCACTGAGATCCTCTTGCCCTGGGTCATCTCTTCTCACTGTCTAGCCTGCGCTGGCCCTGCTGCCCCCTGTGTGGCTCCTCAGGGGCACAAGGCGGAGTTCCTCAGAGGTTCCCCGCTGGCCAGCTCCCGCCCCCATCGGACAGCCCTCCTGGGAGCTGTCAGCTCTTTCCTCCTCATCCACTCAATCACATAACCCTGTATGACAGTTGCAGGGCGTGTAGGTCACTCACTGTCCACTGGCTGCCTCCTGTCTCTCTCCAAGTTGCTTTTCTTCCTGTCCAAAAAGGCACACTGAGCCGATTAGCACATCCCTTGCCTAAGCAGACCCTGTCCCCTGGGCTCCTCTCCCTGCAGCAGCCGCCCACCCCGCAGCTCTAGGAGAATTCTCCTGCAGAATCTCATAGCCAGTCAGTGCGCACCTCAGATCCCAATTCCCACTCCCCCCTCCCCAGTACTGAGTGTGTGTGTGTGTGTGTGTGTGTGTGTGTGTGTGTGTGTGTGTGTGTGTGTTGGGGGTGGGGATTAGAATGGGGAGGTCCTGAAGGAGTGGTCAGACCCATCACTGAGGGACGCTGCCTTCAACTGGACCCCAGTGGTCGACTCCAGGGCAAGAGGAAGAACCCCCCACTCATGGTTCTAGTATACTTAAATACACTTATTTTTAATAAAATTTTAATAGAAATTGTGATCTACTCCCAGAAGTGGAAAATCAGTGCCCCCTGCCACAAAAGGAAGGTAATTAAACAAATAAAAACAAGGAAAACCAAGCCGTGGTATGAAACTTTAATTAGCACCTGTTGCCTGCAGAATATGCCTGAGGCTGTCTCTCTAGGTTACAAAGGGAGATTAGCAAGAATTAAAGTGGTGATTGAGACATAATGGCACCCACCTGAGACTTTCTCCTTAGTGTGATAAAATGGATTAGGACAGAATTGGGCTGGGAATAACAAACTTTTATGGCTAAACTCCTATCAGTCAGCACCTGCTGAGTGCAGAGCACCACACAGAGCCCAAAGCAATAAAGAACAAACCTTCAGTTCATCCTGTGATGAAGGGTCACTTCCTCCAGGAAGCCCATCCTGATACGCCCCTTTGTACAAGCCATACCTCCTGCTGTAAGGCTTTTCCTGTTTTATTATAATGGCATATTGGCTCCCACCAGGTCTGTCTCACTCACTTCACTGTCCAGGTACCCCCTGCAGGGCCTGGAGCACAGGTGTTGAATGAACAGATGAATGAATAATGAATGAATAACTAGGCTGACCTCCTTGACTTTGGTCCCACGGGGCTGCTTCCAGTAATGCCTTACCTTCCTCCTCCTCCTCGCTGTCCAAACCCCACACCCTCCATCCTTCAAGGCCCTGCTGAGGGTTCAGCTTCTCCAGGAGCCTGCCCTGAGCTCTCTTGCCCCTGAATAGTCCCTCCCTGGCTGTGCCTATGCCCAGGGGACATTCGGTTCCAGGGTCCAGTGTGTCCCCACACATCCAGAAGGACAGCAGTATGGGTGACACCACAGGTACTCAGTAACTACCGTGGAGTGACTCAACACAGTACCTCCTTCAAGGATGCGGCTGTGTTGGGTCTCGGCAGCTGTATTGAGTTCCCTGTTGCTGCTGTAACAAACTACCACAAACTCAGAGGCTTCCGACAACACAAGCTGATTATCTTACAATTCTGGAGGTCAGAAATGGGATTCCTGGCTGAGTTCCTCTGTGGAGGCTGTAGGAGGAAATCCATTTCATTGCCTCTTTCACCTTCTAGAAGCTGCCTGCATTTCTTGGCTCAGGGCCAACTTCCATCTTCAAAGCCAACCATGGCTGGTGTCTCTCACCCTACATCATCCTGATGCTCTCCTTCATCTGCCTCCATCTGTCACCCTTGTGATGACATTGGGCCCACCTGGATAGCCCAGGATAATCTCCCCATCTCCAGATCCTTCATCACATCAGCAAAGTCCCTTTTCCCATGTAAGGCAACATATTTACAGGTTCCAAGGATTAGGACATGGGCATCCTTGACAGAGGCCACTATTCTGGCTACCACAACAGCTGTCCCGTGGTACTCTGAGGGCACTGTGGCTGGTGGTATATTAACAATAGCTGACCTTTACCGAGCCCTACGCTGGGCCAGGAACTGTTGGGAGCACATTACACAACATCCTGTGAGGTAGGTGCCATTCTTATCAGCCTCACTTCACAGATGAGGCCCTAAGAGGTTAAATAACTTGGCAAGTGGCAGAGCTGGGGTTTGAACCCAGGCTGTCTGGCTCCAAGGAACATCTCCTAATTCTGAGGCTACACGGCTTCTCTGGGCACCATTATACCCCCAGGACACTAGCCAACAGCCCGGGAGCAGGCCAGGCAAAGCCCAACACAGAGGGAGAATTTTCGCCAGGATTTTCTGGGTGAGACCCCATATAGGCTACGAATTGTTTGCCAGTCATTTCTCATTTCAGCCCTTTCTCACCATCCTACCACCCACACCCCATCAGAGGCACCTAAGCTTATCCAGGGAAGCTGAAGGGAGCTTCCAAGTGTTCCTTTTAGGGGCTCCGGACAAGTAAGTCTGGAAGAGTTCAGGGAATCTGAGCCGGAGGGGCACACATAAGGCTTCCGCAGGCACTGGATGAAGAGGGTGTCCTAACATTTAGTGAGCACCCACTAAAGGCAGGCATAGTTGTAAGAGATTTATTCTTATTAACTCACTTAATACAACAACCCTGTGAGGTACTGTTGTTATCCCCATTTCACAGATCAGGAAACTGAGGCACAGAGAGGTCATGTGACTTTCTGAGGTCACACAGCCAGTGCGAAGAGCCACGATTTGATCCATTCTCCATAAGCAAGAGAACCAAGGAAGAGGCTGGTCAACCCCAGCCTGGCCTGTCGCACCCGACTTCAGTCAGCCAAACCCTCTCTTGTGCCTTCCCAGCATAACCTACTGTCTTTGCACCTGCTAGGCTGGGCTCCTGCTTTCTGTGTCAACCAGATTTATATTTCATTCTTACACCCATCTCCATTATTAACCCCATTTTCAAGAAGAAACTGAGGCTCCAAGAGGCTAACTTGCCAAAGCTCTAATAACCAGAGCACAACAGATACAGGATTTGAACCCAGAGATTCAGATGCTACTGCATCTCCCAACTGCCTCAGCCTGAGAAGCCCAGCCTGAAGTCCTCCTCCAGGAGTCCACAGCCTAGCCAGGAACACGACACGGGTTCCCCAGCTCTCCAGGTGTGTGTGCTCATGCTTCACCTGGACTTGAGCTCAGAGTTTCCTGCCTTTGGGTGTCCACGTTAGTCACACTCTGTCTGAGAGCCCACGGATTATCTGAGTGGGAGCGGAAACACTGTGGCGTTAGGTCAGTTGTCTGATTTATCAGCTCAGGCCCGAGCCTGCTGGAGTGTGGTTGATGCCAGAAAAGGTAATTTTCAGAAAAACCAGCTCCTTGTTGCCTGAAACCATCGTGGGAGTTGCTTGACTCAGCAGTGGCAAGTATTTCTCAAAAAGAAAATTGTCCACCTGAATGAGGAACTAGGAAGCGCTCCGTGACAGGAAGTCCAGGGCAGGGGAATCTGCCAGAGGAGGCCCGGGCCTGAACGGTGCTGGAGACGAGCTGGCGCTGGGGCCGAGTGAGGAAGTAGGGACTCATTCCGTCGTTTGGGGGATAAGGAGAGATTTCCTGTGAGTCTGGCCAGCTGTGCTCATTGGAAGAATGAATGGGAAAAACAGTAGTGTTTTAAAGTAGATAATCCGTATGCCTTGTGAAACATGCACACATCCTTCCATTAGTGTGAGTTCGCCGTGAAGATGCATCCGGCGACATCCACTTCTGCATCAGTCAAGGTCTCTGCAGGAAGCAGAGGCCACTCAGGTGGGGTGACTGGGGAGAGGTTAACACAGGGATGGTTTTCAAGGGTGTGGGTAGGGTTAAGGGGATCAACACAGGATGGTGCAGCACCTCGGGACTAGCATCTCTGGGGAGCTGTTACTGTCCCCAGGCCTGGAGGAGGAAGCGGGGAGAGAAGAGCAGGAGAGAGATTTCCAACAGGAGGAAGACGACTTCAGTAAAGAGAGGCAGCCAGCCGGAAGCAACACCGGCTGGGGGATAAATACACCCCCAGCCCCACTCCCCAGCCATCCTCTGATCCCAGTGAGTGCTTCCCCTTGGCCAAACCCAACAGAAGCCGGAGGGCAAGGGAACCCTGTGATACAGTCAGTAGAGTAGGTGGAGAAGCGTGAAGGGTGGATCTGGGTGGGCCAATAAAAAGTCCTCCACACACTTCCAGCCTCAGGTAACAAGCTCTTCCATCCTTTCCATCTGCTGCCATTTCTGAGCCCCTGTTGTGCGCCTCCGCAGGCTTGACACCGGTAAAATGCAAATGCCAAGACCAAAACCCCACAAGAGACTGGAAAAGAAGAAATGGACATAATTGTCACTTGCGCCGGGTATGGAGAAATTCTGACCACGTCACCAGAGCCCAGCCCAATGTGGGAGAGGATTTCTGTGGGCGAGAAAGACAGTTAGTATTAGTGCAGCATTTCAAATCAGCATTCCATGAGCATGGGCCATAATTTACCATTCTCTAAGTCCCGAAAGGTTCTGGAAAACGATACATGCTTCATGTTAACTGAATAAGCTGTTTGTTGTTTATATGGCCAATGCCAGATTTCGTTACAAATTCTGCTGGGCCTGCCAAGGACTAGACATCTTGACACCAAGAGACACAGCAAAGTCTAGCCAAAAGGTGACTTTGCAGGCAGCACAATGAATCTCTTTGCTTCTCCAAATCTAGCATTTTCTTAGGAAGAACATAGCCAGAGATGCCAACCCTCTATTCCACAGGCCAATTCTGGATCTTGAAGTAAGTGGTATAGGTACCACGCTGTTCCGTCTCTATAAAATGGAAGTGTCAGTCAAAATAGAGTTTGTTTTAATTGAAGACTGTTTAGACTGTGGAAGGTTCTAGATATGTTTGGACATCTGTAAACAGAGACTGAGGGCTAGAAAAAGAGAGGCAGGGAGAGAGGAACACCAAGTACTGCCACACGGCCCCAACTCCAGAGGCCACCACCTGATAGGTTACAATGTGTACGGGCCCACCCTTGGAACTGTGCAATATGGCAGCCCTGGCAGGATTCACTTGGTAATAAACTTTCTACACGGCAGGCGCTGTACCCCTGAGAGTCCGAATCCTGGATCTAGCAACTGATGATGGACTTTAACACCCCGCTTCTTTCTGGGAGGGATAGGATGAGGCAGAACATAATTGCTGCAGGAAGCAGCTTTGTGGCTGGGACTTCATTCAAGTCCTGGCTCAGACACTCAGAACTGAGTGGCCTTAGGCAATTCACTGAACCTCAGTTTCCTGATCTGCAAAATGCAGAGAATAAAACTGCAGTAAACATTCAAAAGATAAGAGCTATATATAAAAGGGTATTTGGAGTGTACAATAATAACAGCTAACCTCTGTTGAACCCTAATAAGTGCTGGGTGTTGAGCTAAGGACTTTACTTGATTTAACTCATGCAATCATCTCAACCTCTTTTTTTTTGTTTTAACATCTTTATTGGAGTATAATTGCTTTACAATGGTGTGTTAGTTTCTGCTGTATAACAAAGTGAATCAGTTATACATATACATATATCCCCATATCTCCTCCCTCTTGCGTCTCCCTCCCACCCTCCCTATCCCACCCCTCTAGGTGGACACAAAGCACCGAGCTGATCTCCCTGTGCTATGCGGCTGCTTCCCACTAGCTATATTTCCATGTCCCCATTTCACACACAAAGAACCCGGCACAGAGAAGTTAAGGGATTTGTCCAAGGTCACCCTACTGGCAGGTAGCAGAGCTGAAATTCAAACTCCGGAATTCAGGCACTCCGGATTTGGTCCAAGCCAAACTCTTAACAACTACTTTCAGTATGGCAATCTTTAAAAAGTATCTGTTGGGCTTCCCTGGTGGCGCAGTGGTTGAGAGTCCGCCTGCCGATGCAGGGGACACGGGTTCGTGCCCTGGTCTGGGAGGATCCCACATGCCGCGGAGCGGCTGGGCCCGTGAGCCATGGCTGCTGAGCCTTCGTGTCCGGAGCCTGTGCTCCGCAACGGGAGAGGCCACGACAGTGAAAGGCCCGCGTACTGAAAAAAAAAAAAGTATCTGTGCATTTTTATGGCATGAGTATAGTTAATCCAGGAAACTCCATTTATGAAGATTTTGCAAGGAGGAATTTCAAAATGAGGACCAGCAGAAGAGGCTGATGCGGCCTGTGAGAAGAGTCCGCTGGGAGGTTGCTGGGCATGTGCCCAGCAGGAAAAGCAAAATGCCCTGCCTCCCCCTGCTCCCTCGGCCTCTCCTTCCAGGGTATCTTCTGCCCACCTGCCCACTGTCCATTTCCTTCCAGAGACTCACCTAGCAGCCCCGTCACAAAGTGTGGAGCTTTGAGGTGCCCAGAAGAGTCAGCAGAAGGTGAGCCATCAATCTGCCTCTTTACCTTCCTACCTGCACTCCAGCCGCCCTCTAGCCCTAACCCCTGGCGTCTGTCCTGACATCCAGCCACACAAGCTTCTGCAGACTCCTGCAGCACCCAGTCCCGGACACTCGCTTCGCAAACAGGAATAGGGCGCCTGGCTCTGAGCCAGGCACTGGACCCGGAATGAGGGTCCTGTAGAGGGGTAGCTGTGGGCCAGTGACCCCAGTGGGCCATGCAGAGAATGCTGGGAAGGGACCAGGGAGGGGGCTCAGCACAAATTGCCTGGGACGACCAAGAAGGCTTGTTAGGGGAGGTGACGTTCACGTCTGAAAACCGCTGCAAGAGTTCTGGAGATGGGGGCAGGAGGCCTTCTGAATGGAGACGGACACAGGAGGTAAGGTGTGCAGATGTGAAAGAGGATGCTGAGGGTAGAGCAAAGGGTGGCTTGGGATAGGATGCAGGTGGTGATGAGGGCTCTGGACTCACCTGCTTGGGTTTGAATCTCTTGGCCTCTACTTATTACCTGTGTGACCTTGGGCAGGTTACTTGACTTCTCTGTGCCTCATTCCCCCATGTGTAAAATGGGGGTAATAATAGTATGCTGAGGATCAAATGAGTTCATGCGTTAAAGTGCTTAGAACAGTGCTTGGCACACAGTAAGTACCAGACACTCAGAGCTGTGACTATCGTGAGTGATTTTGTCTATGAGCTTGTGGGGCAGAGGGCCCTAAAGCCTCCTTGCATTCTCAGCAAAACCGTTAGGAGGTCCCCTATGCTGTCTCTGGCCACCTCTGCTGCAGGCCACTCAAGCCTTGGGAGGCACCCCAGCAGGGATCCAGGAGACAGCAAACCTAAGTGCAGACCCACCTCACTGCCCATCGCCCCCTCCCCCCACCCCCGGGCTCGGCACCGAGGTCCAGCAACGGGGAGAGGCGGAGAGAGGCCCTGACAGCAACAGGACACTGCATCTGCTGAGTGGTTACTGATGTGCTGGTGCTGGGGACACAGAGGTGAACGGTACCGAAAGGTCGCTTCATGGACTCTCCTTACCTAGAGGTTCTGATGTGGCTGGAGAAGGACCCTGGTCCTTTTGCAGCCACGCCCAGAGTGAGCCCACACTGGCAGCTCCGGATCCTGTCCCCGGGACCCAGGAGAGCTGGACCTCCAAGCCGGGTCTGCGCCACTTTCGGCGGCTCTTCCTGGCCGGCGCCTAGCCTGTGGACTGTGGTCACAGCGAAAGGCAGGACGCTGACGGGCGGGGCTGGGTGTGCCCGAGGGGGACGGGAGGAATGGGGGGAGGGGGCGGGAATCGGGACACATTGTGGCTCCGTGTTCCGAAGAGGAGGAGGGGAGTCTGGCCGGGAAGCGGGCCGCCAGCGTCCCCAGACCACCCCGGCCGGCAGCCCGAGGACGCTGTGTCCACCCCGCTGGCCGCGCGCCGGCCGTAGGAGGGACGCGGGCGACTCGCGGGGTGACTGTGGCCGGCGCCCCGGCCTCTCGCCGCGCAGGTACGTGACCCCCCCATCCCTAGGGCCAGTCCTCTTCCTCTCGCCACCGTGGTGCGGGCAGCGGCCGGCCCTGGTCCCCAGCATCCAGCTCCGCGCCGTCCCCCGCGCGGCCCCGCCAGCACGCGGCGAGGGTGCGGGGACCCGGCCCCAGGTGCGGGCGGGGCGGGCGCCGGGAGCGGGCCCAGCAGGTGCGTGACGGCGGCGGGCAGGCGCGGCAGCGGCGAGGCGGCCGGGCGGGATGTCTCCGCCTGCGGTTGCCGCCGGGTTTAGCAGCCACCCACTTGGCTGGCACCGTGGCCACCTGGTAATTACTTCCCTTCCCCGCCCCCCACAAAAAAAGTCAGACAGCTAACTCTTCTCCTCCTAGAGCTCGAAGGCACAGGTGATCCAGAGATGCCGTGTGGGCCAGGCTTTCCTTGCCCCGAATCTGCCCGGTCCCTCTCACAGGAAGGGCAGCTCATTAGGCACACAGCGGGATTACAGGGGCCAGAATAAGACCCCCTGCCACCGAGGGAGGGGAAAGCTTCCGTAATTGGACAGAGGAGCGGGGGGGGGGGGTGGTGACTGGTTGGCAGCCCCCCCCTGCCCCCGGCCGCCTGCAATCAAGCGGGCCCAGGTAATCCTGGAGCTGGAGAACAGACAACCGCGGGGAAGGCTCTTTGGGGTTTAGCGGTGGGCAGAGGAGAAAGCGCTGACTTGGAGCCAGAGGCTGTGTGGCTTTGGGCAGGTCACTTGCTGTGGCTGGGCCTCTGTTAAATGGAGATTAATACTGGCCACGCCACTTCACAGAGGGCTTGTGGGACAAAAGAGATGTGGGAATGGTCTGAAACTCTACAAAGCTGAGATGATATGGTTAGGTTTGGCTTCAACCCCCATGCCCACCAACACACATAAGCTTCCAAAAGAAGGAATGAGGGAAAAGAATTCCTGAGCCTAACAGAGGAAGCACGGCTGGAGCAATGTGGTTGCTTTAGACTATATAGATTAGAGTATCTGTACTCGAGAGCCTAGTTCCAGAACCAGATGGCTTGGGTTCAAACCTGGACTCTAACACCTAGAGCTTTACCTTGGGCAAGTCACATACCCTCTTTTAAGCCTCAGTATCACCATCTGTGAAATGGGCATGATAATAGATATACCTCCTAGAGCATGAGATCATGCAGGTAAAGATCTTGCCCTAAAAGCCTTGCAGTGTCCCCTAAATATTAGTTCTGAGTATTCTTGTTATTACTATTATGTTGCACCCTTCTGGGTACAGGACACACTGTAGGGAAAGAAGACTGGTCTAACAGCAAACAAAGAGTGAAAAACAGAGTTTCATCTTTCCTCTCTGGCTGGTCTCAAACAAGATGCCTTACCTCTCTGACCCTTAGTATCGCATGGGAAAAATGGAGACTATTACACTCATCTCACACAGTGTGATAAGCCCTCATGTGATTTTGGAGGAAAAAAAACCAAAAAAACTTTTGTTCCAGTTATCTTTTGTTACATCACAAACCACTTCAAAAGATAGTAGCTTAAAATAGCTCAGCTGTTTTGCTCATGAATCTGCAATTTGGTCAGGGCTTCGTGGGGATAGCTTATCTCTACTTGCAGCATTAGCTGAGATGACCCAGCTGGGGCTGGAGGGTCTTTCTCCAAAATCACACACTCGTGTGGTAATCCAGTTGACCCTGGCTGGCAGCTGGGGCTGTTGCCCAGGGTCTAGGTTCCTCTCAATGTGGGCCTCTCTGAGGCTACTTGGGCTTCCTCACAGCATGGCACCTAGGTTTCAAGAGCAACTATCCCAAGAGACAGGAAGTAGGAGCTGCCAGTGTCTTTAGACCTGGACTCAGAAGCTGATACAGTGTGGCTTCCACTTTATTTTATTGGTCAGGTAGTCATAGAGCCCACCTAGGTTCAAGGGGAGGGGACTTATACCCCACCTCTCCATGAGAAGATTAGCAAACAATTTCCAACCATCTTGAACCCACTACAACTCGAAAGCCTTTCCTTTTCCTTTTTTTTTTTTCCTGGGTGCCATGGTAACAAATTAATTAATCTTGGCAGAGGACAATTTTCTCCTAGGAGAAGACCAGCAGAGATACAAAAACCATGACTAGGGCCTTATCGCAGAGCTTGTTTGGTCAGGATCAGTTTCTCTGGGTCTGATTCAGGGAGCAGGCGGGCTACCTGGCAGCTCCTCTAGTGTCTGTTTTCTTGGAACCTCTGAGGCTTCAGTCATCAGCTCTGCCAACCCCATGCCTTTCAAACAAGAGGGAGAAGCCAGAGAGAGTAATTTGAATTCAGAAAACTAGATTTTAGCAGGTGGCCCAGGCTGAGTGTAATGAGTATCTCTATAGCTCTTACTCACTGGAGAAGTCTGTTTCTCAAGAGGGTTGCTGCCCGGGTGTTTGGAGTGATTGCTGTCAGACATTATTCGGTTATTAATTGATAGGTTGGAGCACTCTGAGGCTGGAGGCAGGAGGCTGGTGGGGGTGGCAGGTGGGGAGGGGGGTTGCCTTGGCAACCTTGGGGCCTGTGGTTGGTGCCCTGGCCTCAGAGCAGGAAGGATGCCCCCAGACAGCTCAGACCTTCTCAGACAGACCACAGAGTCTCCAAAGAGATACCAAAGTCTGTCAGGCTTCTGCTGTAATGCACTTTCACATGTGGCCACCCACCCACATGCCCTCAGAGTCAACCCTCTTCCTGTTGCCTCATCCCATATCCTGACAGCCTCCCCCAGTTTGTTAGCTCCTAACTTCAATTTCAGCCACACGGGCCTTCCAGGTGGGCTGCAGAAAGCAATGGAGTTTAGATTCATTTCTTCATTCAAATGTTCAACACATTTTTGTTGTGCATTTTGTGCCAAACCACCTTCTCTCCATCAGAGAACAAAATAGACCCAGCTCCTTCTTCCTCGTAGAGCTTACTGTCCGGAGGGGGAGATGGGCATCGACACACCATCATACAAATTTCCGAGCACTGCATTGAGAATTATTAAAATACAGTTAATTCAGACCTCGACTTGAATCCCAGTGCTGCCACTTGCCAGCCCGGTGACCCTTGGTCTCTTCGGTGGTAAAGCTGGGATAATACTAATTTCCCTGCAGAGGCACCATCAGGACAGCTTGGGGAAGCACAGTGCCTTGTACGCTGAGGTAGCTCACAGCATGTAAGCACCCACCCCTGTGCCCTAGCCCAGTGCCATTTGTCATTCGGATGTCACGGGCCACCTTCAGTCTGTATGAAGAGTCCTGGTCCCAGGTCCCTGGCCAGCTCGAGACTTCTGAGTGGTGAGGCCTTTGTGTTTGATCACGCTGGCTGCCAAGATGGGAAGATGCAAGCAGAGGTCAGAGTGGTACAATGTGAGATGGACTCAGTCTGCCACTGCTGGCGTTGAAGATGGAAGGGGGCCACAAGCCAAGGAATGACAGAAATGTCTAGAAACCGGAAAAGGCAGGGAAATGGATTTCCCCCCATACCCTCCAGAAGAAATGGAAGCCTGCTGACACTTTTTTCTTAGCCCAGCGAGACCCACTTTTGACGGCCAGACTGTAAGATAAGAAATGTGTGTTGTCTTACGCTGCTAAATGCTGTGGTAATTTGTTTCAGCAGCAACAGGAAACTAGTCAAGAGCCCTGTCTTTGGAGTCAAACAGCTCTGTAGTTTCCCTGCTGTGTGACCCCAGGCAAGATGCTGGTGCCCTCTGAGTCTCGTTGCCTTGCCTACAAAATAGGGTTGGGGGGGGCGGTTAAAACAGGAAACATTTGGAAGGTGCTCAGCACGTGCTCCCAAAATGGCAATGACTTTGCTCCCTCATCCCAAGTTGCTCCCACCTCTTCTCTGACGCCACTTGGGAGGGCAGCAGTGCCAGGCACTATGGGAGGTTCTCTGCTGGTCCTCCTCTGGGTTTTTAAAGCCATCCTAATTCACACCTGGCCACTTTGGAACTTGCAACAATGCGCGCCGTGCCTCGGCTCCCGGGACGGAGGTGTGTGCTGATGTGTAAGGCCTGGGAAGGCCAAGGCCAGCGTTCAATGCGCAAGTCAGTGAAGGTCCCTGCGGTCAAACAGCAGACGGCTCGTTATGGGCATTTCTTGTATTTGTCAGAGCCCTTTGGGAGCCCCCAAGGCCTTTACCCCAACTAGCCACAAATCAGTAGAGTACCCGTGGGGAATACAGTAGGACACCGTAACAAACGTCCTACCAAGTTGGCCTCCCCATCCTTCCCCTGTCTAGGGAGACTCAGGTGGTGGGGCAGGACCTTCTAGCCCGAGGGAGTGGTGTCATCACCGCCACCACCATCCTAGTTCATTCTAGTTTCTAGTCCTTCCTTCCTGTTTTAGATTAAAGAAAAAAACCTTAGCACCAAAGTAGAACACAGTAAGGGTGTTCTTTTTCCTTCCTGAGTGGGCATTTCACAGAGGACCTGGGCTAGCCGATTCAATGTCAGCTTCATCTCCATCCGCAGTTCCAAAGGCCAAATAGAAAGGGGGGTGGAGGGGGTCCCTGGCCCTGGGGAAAGGGGAGGACACAGTGCCATCAGTGGTTCCCACAGGTATAGATGCTGACGGTGTAGACAGCCTGTGTGTGCAAGTCCTGTTAGGCTGGGCCGCCCTGTACAGAGAACCAGGGGTGTGCTCTTTGGTCGGTGTGTCCTGGGGGTAGCCAGGCATTCACCACTGAACCGATCCTGCACTCCTCCCCGCACAACTCCTGTCCTTTCATATGGCATCAGGGAGAGCCCACAGACTTCTACACTCGGAAACAGCTTCTGGGGCTTCCCTGGCGGTTCAGTGGTTAAGACTCCGCTCTTCCGCCGCAGGGGGCACGGGTTCGATCCCTGGTTGGGGAACTAAGTTCCCGCCTGCCGCGCTGCACAGCCAAAAAAAAGAAAAAAGAAAAAATAGCCTCTATGTCTACAGGCACCACTGCATTGTAACAAGGCAGAGGCTTCTGGTGCAGCTGACAGAGGAGCATTTGCTTGAAGGCCCAGGCCCTGCAGAGGGGGATTTTTCCTGGGCCCCCTACCAAAACAGCCCCCCATCAGGACTGTAGTGATTCACTCTCTGGAGAAGATGAGACCACAGATCACCCAACAAAATAGGGACAATGCACATCCTCAGTGACCCCCACTCATGGTGGACGTTGGCTTCCTGGCTCTAGCAACGTTCCTACAGTCAGCTTCCAAGGGGACACCTTGCAGGGAGGAGGTTAAGCCGAAATAGCACCGCAGCCGATTTGGAGAATCACAGCTCTATCATTTAGCTGTAAGACCCTATCTAGAGCCTTTGCCCCTTTGGGCCTGAGTTTCCCCATCTGTAAAATGAGGCTGAGCCAGGTAACCTCCAGGGGTCCCGTCGGCCCTGCCGTGCTGAGGGAGTTTAGGAAAGAGTCCTGAGAGCCAGAAGACCCCATGAGGCCAGAGCCCCGTGCTGGCTCCCCGGTCTGGGCCACGCTGTTTAAAGACGCTGACGCTCGCCTTACTCACGACCCAGAGAATTCCTCTGATGCCGTAGCTCTGTTGGTCTGCAGAACAGGATCCACCCGCCTCCACATCAGTGCTTCTCCTCCTGGCCGCCCTCTGGAATCGCCCAGAGAGCTTTTAAAAACACTGGCACCTTGTCTCCAGAGAGTGTGATTTAATTCATCTGGGGTGGGGCCTGGGCAATGGTGTTATTTTTTATAAGCTCCCCGGGTATTTGCTAATGTAGTTGTGACCCACTGACCCAGATGTTGGCTGCTAGCGGCTGAAGGGTGACTGCCCGGAGGTGGGAGTGGAAACAGCTTCCCCTGCCCTTGCTGATGTGCCATTGCTCTTGTGTCCATGGTACTTTCTAGTTATCTGAGCGTCAGCCTGTCTGGCTCAAGTCAGGATCCCTGGCTCAGGGGGTTCAACATCCTGTATCTCCTGGTGGCTTGTAGGTGCTCACAGGTGGTTGGATGGGAAGAATCAGGGCACCCCGCTCCTCCTGCATCTCCCAAGTCCCTGGGGTCCCTGTCCCTAATTCAGGCTTTAGCATCCCCCGCAAGGTCTGGGGTGCGCGGGAAGGCAGGCCCGGGGTGCCTGGAGGGAGCTGTCCCGCCGCCCTCATCCTCTGGCTGGCGAGCGTTCCTCACAGCTACCCAGCCTGACATCAGATCTGAGTTCACATGATTCTGCCTCAGCTCAGGAATGGGCAGCCTCCAGCTGGGATTTTCTAGTCTGAGCTAGGAGGAGTGGCCGGCGGGAGATCGCAGGAGGGGGAGCTTGGGTCCTGGCTGCAGGGTCACCCGAGGGGGGTCCGCCAGGGCTGGGCCAGGGGTGTTCAGTCTCCTCCCCGGGCCTCTGAGAGCCAGCGAGCACTGGGACAAGCCGGCTCTTTGAGGTTTGAGGGCAGAGCTTTGCCGGGCGGGCAGAGAGGACCCAGATCCCCTGAGGCTGCTGCTCCCTTACCTGGCGGCAACCACAGTCCCCTTCCTGGGGCCCGGACCCTGAGCAGGCGGGGGTCAGTCCAGCTGTTTCTAAACAGGATCATGACCCGTGAGCGGCTCCGGAAATCAATTTAGCAGCTCACGCCCTTAAGAAAAACAAAATAGAGTGGAATGATCAGAGTGCATGGCAAGTGGTAGGGTAAGTACTGCTCTGGGTCTGTGTGTGTCTGTGTGTGTGATGTCTCTTTGTGCTGGTTACAATGACAAGTGCATTCCTCACTGTGGTCTGTGGTCAAAAGAGCTCAACGGCAGCGAGTTGGCGCCTAGAAGCCTGGGTTCTGGATTCAGATCCACCCCACTTACTGTATGAACTTGAGCAACTAGGTTAGCCTCTCTGGGCTTCAGATTCTGTGAAATGGGTTCACAGTGTCAGCCCCATCGACTCACAGCCACTTTGTGAGCCCAGATGGGCTTGAACTCTGAGACCGTTATGAGGGCTTTAGAAATGAGATTGTCTCCTTGCTGTTGCTGGATTAAGGCTATTTAGGGGAAAGCTGGGGACTAAGGGGAAAATGCAGCCTGATTCTACTCCCACCCCAGAGGGAAACATCAACAGCCTCTGAAAAGGGTACTTTTAGGAAATGAAACAGCCCTGTTTAAAGCGTGTTTAAACACGCTGAGGAAACTCCCCAGCTCGGCGTGCTGGGGGTTCCCCTGAGCAGGGCCGCCCGGCCAGTGACTAACTGTGTGCGTGCCGGTGTGCCACCACCGGGAAGAGACGGGCGACAGATTAGCCCACTGTTTATGCGGCAGCTGAACGGCACTGGCCGCCTCTGCCTTCTGGTGTGGAATGTGCAGGCGGCTCCCAGCTTGAGTCAGAGGCCCTTCATGCCTCTGGGGAGCTGAACCGCTCTTGGACGTTCGAGTCCTCGGAGGCCTCTGTGCTGATGGGCACTTGTCTAACAGTTTTGCTCTTCGTGTCGTGCTGCTTCCTGTGTAGTCTCTCGGTTTCTTAGCTGGATGATAAAATGAGGTAGCTGCAGCAGCTCTGTGTTTTGATTCTTTGCCCCAATCCCCTCCACCTTGGGGACCCCAGCCCCAGGCACACAGTAGGTTTCCTCCATGGGTGGCGAGGAAATGGTTGACCTGCCGGGTGCAGGGGGCTGGCCCAGGCTCAAGCCTGGTGGCCTCGTGGTGGCATACGTATGGACTGGAGCCTGGCAAAGCCTGGAGGTGAGGGTGGTCACTCTGTAACAACTGTGATGAACAGAAAGATAGCGTGGTGTGAAGGAAAGCGTGGACCAGTCTGAGTTCAAAACCTGGCCTACGTCGTAGCTGTGGAATTGTTGCCGAAAGCTCAGCTTCTCCGTACACCAGAGCCGAATCGCATCTTGGAGACAGAGTTTTGGGTGAAGTAGAAAAGGATAGCTTTATTGCTTTGCCAGGCAAAGGGGGACCCTGGGCAGGGGGGAGGGTCCCACCTCGAAAAACTATGTGTTCCAATCCCAGAAGCTCTGATGAAGGGTTTTATAGCAATGGTTCAAGGGTGGGATCTCCGACAAGATTAGGGTGTACTTAGGGCCTGCACTCCTTTAATCTTGTCTCAGGTGATTGGTCTCCTAATCTTGAGGAGCTTCTCTGGTCCCTCTTTTTTTTCTTTTTTTGCGGTACGCAGGCCTCTCACTGTTGTGGCCTCTCCCGTTGCGGAGCACAGGCTCCGGACGCGCAGGCTCAGCGGCCATGGCTCACGGGCCCAGCCGCTCCGCGGCATGTGGGATCTTCCCGGACCGGGGCACGAACCCGTGTCCCCTGCATCGGCAGGCGGGCTCTCAACCACTGCGCCACCAGGGAAGCCCCTCTGGGCCCTTTAATTTTGTCTCAGGTGGTTTCTTGGCTGCTTCTTCCTTGATTAGCAACTGTTCCAATCTGCCCTTTGGAACTCAGGGAAGGTCATGGAGGCTGGAGTCTTGCCTACAAGAAACAGGGGACCAAAAAAAGGCCTCCATGCCTGGGAACCTGCAGGGCCTCACTTGGTGTCAGAATCTTGAGCAGCCTCAGTTTCTTCATCTGTAAAATGGGTGCTGGTGAGACTCGTGTTGAGAGAGAGAATGAATGTGCAAAAACGTTCCTGGCATGTGGAGGGCTCTCACTCGGTATGGCTTGGTCCTTCCATCCCATCTACGTTTTTCCACTTATAGAACACTTTGCACCCACTGTGCCTTTGATTTGGGGGAGCAAGCTTTCTGTGGACAGCAGGTAGAGAAGGGACATTCCTGGCAAGATGTAGTTTCCATGGAGGGGTGCCTGTCCTCAGGGAGTGGAAGAAGGGAGAGCTGGTTGTGATGAGGCCCGGATGAAAAAGCAGGGCCCTCTGCGACCAGCTCAGGCAGCTTAAACAGATGCCAGGTGGCTGGAGAGGAGGCCACAGTGATTCCTCCCTCTCACTTTTCTGTTTCTATTAATATTATTTCCATTGTCCCAGCACCCAACCTCAAAACCCCCCACCCATCCATCCATCTCTTCATCCATCTATCTACCCATTGACCCATCCACCCACCCATTCGTCCATCTATCCACCTATTCACTCATCCATCTATCCACCTACCCTCTCATCCTTCCACTTATTCATCTTATTCATCCACCTACCCATCCATCCATCCACTCATCCACCCACCTACCTCTTCACACATCCATCCATCTAACAGATAATTTGGGGGAGATTATGAGGACCAAGCACTGAAGAACATCTCAAATTTGTCCCTGATTGTCCCCAGCTCCTTCTAATTAGTTGGCAGTTTCTACAGCTGTTTGTTGTCCCCTCTCTGGCCACGCCCTCCTCACACCTAGCTGTTTGTGCCAAGCTACTTTCAGTTCCACACAGGTGCCTGTTCTCTCTCTCTCTGGCATTTGGCCTGTTGCATGCTCTATTTCCACAGGCAGAAACGTCCATCTTCCCTGGCTGCCCTTCCCACTTCTTCTGGTCTTCGAGCAAAGTGCTGCTCAGGAAGGCTTTTCTAGCTGGGTTAGTTCACTCCTATGAACTCCCTTAATGTCCTGTACTCTCCCTGGGAGCTAACCCTCTCTTTTCTTCTCCTGTCTCCCATGAGACTAAAAGCAACTTGAATTACGCCAGGGGCCAGTGTCTAGTACAGTGCCTTCCATATAATAATAGACACTCAATAAGTAATTGCTGTAACAACGAATAAGTCAATGAATGGATGATTGGATGGACAGATGGATGGATGATTGGAGAGCCATTGAAGGGTTTGAAGCAGGAGTGATTAGGTTAGGTTTTTGTTTTAGAGGATGGCTTTGAGGGTGGTGAGGCGGAGACAGGGAATCCCATAGGAGGCCGTGCGCTGATTCTGGGGAGGAAGTCTTGACCAAGCCAGTCTGGGGCACTGGGGAGGGAGCTAAAGAGGAGGAGTTGGATGTGGGAAGTATTTAGGAGTTGAAAATGGTAGAACTGAGTAATCAAGTGGGTGCTGTGGACGAAGATGAGGGAGAAAGCTGAAGGCCAGCCATCCAACGTGAGTGACTGGGCAGGAGGAGATGCCACCTCCAAGAACAGACTAGTGGAGAAAATGATGAAAGCAGGGTGGGCCTCACAGAGCATGCCCTGTGCCGCGGAAGGAAGCTGGTTCTGTCAGCCTTCCACCTGGGGGTGGGGAGGACGTCTGGGAATCATCAGAGTGTTGACGGCATTGAAATCACAGAGGCGATGCCGTGTGTGTGGAGGAGGTGTTTTCATCTAAACGTCGTATGTGTTTCTTCTTTGCCCTGCAGACTTGAGTATTTCTGACTTTGCTTGCGGGAATTCGCTTATCATCGGCCTGGGAAAGAGGAACCCGCAAACAGTCACACCAGCCCGCCTCACACATGCGTACACTCAGCCCTAGCAAACGATAGGCTTCGGCCAGGTGACTCTCAACAAATTCCTAAGACCTGACAGGACGTGTTTTCACTTTGGTTTCCTTTGCCAGATTTTGTTGGTGCCTGGGAGCCTGTGCTGATGAATGACTTTTTATCTTCCTGTGGGTAGATTTTATGTGGACCGTGGAGAACCCGAGGTAGATTCAGAGACACGGACATCCTGGGTGGGTGTCCCTGGGGGACCGCTCAGGTGTGGGCCTGGGATCCAGGGACAGGAGGGCTGGCAAGAGGAGGACTAATGGGGCCAAATTTTGACTCGCGGGGCTGTGCAGAGTTTAGGGGTCACAGGCCTCCGCTGCCCCTTCGCCCCTTCCTCTCACCATCAAAACATATAAACAAAAACACAAAAAGCAAAAAACAAGAAAACACCCTTGTGCACTGTTGGTGGGAATGTAAAGTGGTGCAGCCCACTGTGGAAAACAGAATGCAGTTCCTCAAAAAATTAAAAATAGAGCTGCCGTATGATCCAGCAGCTCTACTTCTGGGTATAGACCCCAAAGAACTGAGAGCAGGGATTCAAGCAGTATACCCATGTTCACAGCAGCATTACTCACGGTAGCCAGAAGGTAGAAACAACCCAAACGTCCACTGACAAATAAATGGAAAAACAAAAATGCGGCCTATACATATGATGGAATATTATTGGGCCTTAAAAAGGAAGGAATTCTGATATATGCGACTACGTGGCTGAACCTTGGGGACGTTATGCTAAGTGAAATAAGCCTGCCACAAAAAGATAAATTCCGTGCGACTCCACTTATATGAGGTGCCTAGAGCAGTCAGATTCGTAGAGACACAAAGTAGACTGGAGGCTGCCAAGGGCTCGGGGGAGGAGGGATGGGGAGTTAGTGTTTAATGAGTACAGACTTTCAGCTGGGGAAGCTGAAAAAGGTCTGGAGGCGGATGGTGGCGATGGCGGCACAGCAGCGTGAATGTGCTTAATGCCACTGAGCTGTGCGCTTAAAAATGGTTGACATGGTAAATGTTATGTTATGTGTATCAAACCACAATTGAAAACAACGACAAGAAGCACCTCCCTCCACCACCAACACTGAAATCCAAGCCTGTAGGGCTTCCCTGGTGGTGCAGTGGTTGAGAGTCCGCCTGCCGATGCAGGGGACGCGGGTTCGTGCCCCGGTTTGGGAAGATCCCACATGCCGCGGAGCGGCTGGGCCCGTGAGCCATGGCCGCTGAGCCTGCACTTCCGGAGCCTGTGCCCCGCAACGGGAGAGGCTGCAGCGGTGAGAGGCCCGCGTACCCCACCCCCCCCAAAAAAAAATCCGGGCCTGTATCCTGGAGAGGATGGGGGGGTGAGCCCTCCTAGGAGTCCTCCTCTTCCAGGGACTGAGAGGGTGTGGGGAGGCTCAGGTGGGGACTAGACATGTCAGGGAGGTGGGACTTGGAGAAAGGAGACCTGGATTCTAATGCCCATGCTTCCTTCCTTAGACTGGCTTTGGGCACGTCACTTCCCCTTTCAAACTTCAGTTTCCTCATCTGTAAAATGGGGAAGTGGCATTCACTTATTCATTCTAGAAGTACTCAGGAGTGCCTGTGGTGTGCCAGGCACTGTTCAAGGTGCACAAGGCCCTCTTGGAATTTACAACCTCGTGGAGGAGACAGATCATCAGCAAGCAGACAAGTAAATAAACAAGAAAAATCTCAGACCCTGATGGGAGCTCTGCGGAGCCATGAAACAGGAAGGTGTGATGGTGATGGTGACGGGGGAGGGGCTGCTTTAGTGGGGTGGTCAGGGCGAGCCTCGCAAGGGGGTGGTGTTTCAGCTGAGACCTGGTGGCAAAGGAACAGCCCTGAGGTGGAGGTGGAGGTGGGGAGAGGGCAGGGGGCAGCACTCCAGGAGAGACTGGAGCGAGGCCAGGCGATGAGGCCCAGAAAGCTGGCCAGTGAGGCTGGAGTGTGGTGGCAGCAGACGAGGTGGGGGAGCTGGGGCCGGATCATGCTGGGTCTTGTAAGAGTCTGGGAGTTTTACCGTGGGTGTGATAACTCACTGTGAAACCGTCTCAGTGTGTTTTAAACAAGGAAGAGGAGGATCCAGTTTGTATTTTGGAAAGATTGCTGTGGCTGCCCGGGGGATAATGGTCAGGGACGTGACTGGGAGCACTGGGGTGGGGGGAGGCTTGGCCACGGAGAGAGCCACAGGGAGTCCAGGTGACAGGGGGCAGCTTTGGGCCAGACCCATCTCTTGCCCATTTCAGAGACTCTTATGAAAGCCACAGGACCCTTTTCCAGGAAAAATGCACATACTTACATATTTACAAGTTTGAGCCTGTGATTTCGGGGGAAGTCCTCAAGTTTATCCTCCATGAACCCCAGGACTGGAACTGCTGGGCTGGAATATCTCTGGGCCCCTTCCCAGAAGGCTCCACCAACTTCCAGGTTGAGCCCAGGCTCTGGTGCCTGCAGGGCCAGTCAGGAGCCAGCAGGAGGGAGGCTGCGGAGGGAGAGACCCTGGACAGCAGGTGATGAGACGTTGTTGGTTGTGGAAGGGGTTTCCCGTCTGGTCTGTGAGTCCCAGCTTGACTATGGTGAAGAGACAGCAAAGGGCAAGATTGATCTGCTAATACCACAAAACAACTTAATGCAGACCCTGTTCATTTGGAATTGCAGCCAGATAGACGATGCATTCTCAAGGAGGGGTGAAAATTGGTTCTTAGGTGGGGCGAAAAAAAATCTTAGATATTATAGTGATTTGTCATCCTCCAAAAGCCCATGATACATAAACAGATATGAAATACATCTGGGTTATTCAAATTTCATGGGGGCAGGTGGTTAGGAAAAAAAAATGTCAAAAAAGTTTCCCTGGAAGGATGATTACAAACAACAACAACAAAAAAGTTAATTTAGACACAGTGAGATTTTTCATCTGAGGCAGAAGTGTTAAATCAATAGAGCAACTCAGTCCTTTCATTCTGATATATTAATTTATAAAGTAGGCCTACAACAAAAAAATTTTATTCTGTCTTGTTCAAATGTATTTGTATGAATAACAATAGCATTTTCTTTGTTAAATTCTCAACAATGTGAACTTTTCACTAATGCGAGTAAGACTACCATCTTTGGGCTTCCCTGGTGGCGCAGTGGTTGAGAGTCCGCCTGCGGATGCAGGGGACACGGGTTCGTGCCCCGGTCCGGGAAGATCCCACATGCCGCAGAGCGGCTGGGCCCGTGAGCCATGGCCACTGAGCCTGCGCGTCCGGAGCCTGTGCTCCGCAACGGGAGAGGCCACAACAGTGAGAGGTCCGTGTACCCCCCCCAAAAAAAAAAAAAAAAGACTACCATCTTTTATTCTGCCTCATTGCCTTTGGAAAAACAATGACATGCATTTTGACATATTTTATGTGGCCCTGATACTGACCCTGAGGGCGGGTGTTTTCATCCTCATTTTATTTATTTATTTATTTACTTATTGCCCTCGTGGCACGGCTTGCAGGATCTTAGTTCCCCAACCAGCTATTGAACCCAGGCCCCAGCAGTGAAAACGCCGAGTCCTAACCACTGGACTGCCAGGGAATTCCCATATCCCTGTTTTATGGATGAGGAAACTGAGTCTAAGAGAGCGTAAACGACTTGCACAGCCTGTGAGCAGCTGACCCTAGCCTGGTGCTCACGTCTGTCGGTGCCTGGCCCCCTGTGCTAGGTTCCCAGTTCCACGGAGGTGAGGTAGCAGTGCCCTGCGGGAAGCTTAGGCTTTTTTCTTGCCAGAGCACAGCAGGATGTGGACCAGGCTGGGCCTCTGTTGTGCTGTATGGAGAGGCCCCGAGGAGGGTCCATTCCTGTGAGCAAGTAGGAAAAATGCGAATGGTGCTGACTGCTGCAGGAGAGAGTGGCTGGGGCCCTCACTGTTGTGTGGGTTGGAATCGTTCTTCACCTGGAGCTTCCCCGGGGCTTCCCCGGAGCCAGCTCCAGGCCTTGCCTGCTGCACCGAGGGACCAGGAAAGTAAATAAGGGACAGGAAGCCAGGGAAGGGGGATGGGGAGACATAAGTCACATTTCAGTTGAGTTGGAGTTGGTTGGCTGGATTAGCTTCTAAATTACGTGAGGCACTTAGAAGAGTGCCTGACATACAGTAGGTGCTATATAAATGTTGGCTCCTCTTATCCTAAGCCTTTCCACCTTTGACTTTCAGGGCCTTACCCATCACCAGTGAGGCCCGGCCTTTGCTACAGCTTGAACCGCATCCTAGAAACAAGATGGCGCTAGAGAGACTGGTGCATTCCTGAGCCCATGAGGGGTGAGGCCCCTCCAGGCCCAGAGATGGGGAACGTCACCGGAGACAACGGCTCGCTGAGCTGTGCCATTGACCACACCATCCACCAGACGCTGGCGCCGGTGGTCTATGTCACGGTGCTGGTGGTGGGCTTCCCAGCCAACTGCCTGTCCCTCTACTTCGGCTACCTGCAGATCAAGGCCCGGAATGAGCTGGGCGTGTACCTGTGCAACCTGACAGTGGCCGACCTCTTCTACATTTGCTCGCTCCCCTTCTGGCTGCAGTACGTGCTGCAGCACGACAACTGGTCCCACGGCGACCTGTCCTGCCAGCTGTGCGGCATCCTCCTGTACGAGAACATCTACATCAGCGTGGGCTTCCTCTGCTGCATCTCCGTCGACCGCTACCTGGCCGTGGCCCATCCCTTCCGCTTCCATCAGTTCCGCACCCTGAAGGCCGCCGTGGGAGTCAGCGTGCTCATCTGGGCCAAAGAGCTGCTGACCAGCATCTACTTTCTCATGCACGAAGAGGTGGTGGAGGACCTGGACCGGCACCGCGTCTGCTTCGAGCACTACCCGCTCGAGCCCCGGCAGCGCAGCATCAACTACTACCGCTTCCTGGTGGGCTTCCTCTTCCCCATCTGCCTGCTGCTGGCCTCGTACCGGGGCATCCTGCGGGCCGTGCGCCGCAGCCACGGCACCCAGAAGAGCCGCAAGGACCAGATCCAGCGGCTGGTGCTCAGCACCGTGGTCATCTTCCTGGCCTGCTTCCTGCCCTACCACGCGCTGCTGCTCGTGCGCAGCCTCTGGGAGTCCAGCTGCCACTTCGCCAAGGGCATCTTCAACGCCTACCACTTCTCCCTGCTCCTCACCAGCTTCAACTGCGTGGCCGACCCCGTGCTCTACTGCTTCGTCAGCGAGACCACGCACAGGGACCTGGCCCGCCTCCGTGGGGCCTGCCTGGCCTTCCTCACCTGCGCCAGCACTGGCCGGGCCCGGGAGGCCTACCCATTGGGTACCCCCGAGGCCCCAGGGAAGAGCGAGGAGCCCAACGTGCTGACGAAGCTCCACCCGGCCTTACAGACCTCTCAGCCACCCGGAGCGGGAGGGCCCCCAGCGGGCGGACTGGCCTAGCTGTGTCGCCCCATCACCCACGTGCGGGGCGAAGCAAGGCCTGAGCTTGCTCGACAGCTGCTGCCCACTTGGCCAAGGCAGGTGCCTCTTGCTGCTGGAGGGGACGATGGACCTGGGCCACGGGGCCCTGGGTCTGGGCCGCAGCACAACCTCTCTGGGTCCAGGGACCCTGCTGTGGCTGCCGAGTCCGACGGGGCTGCTCGTTGAGGGTGGGGATAAGCTCCGACAGTGCATGGGGGTCGTCTGCTGCCAGCTGGGCGGCTGGTGGGAGGAAGACCTGCTCACGTCCAGGAGGTTTTCAAAGAGAAGCTCGGGTGGGGGACACAGGGTGTGAGGACATGGAGAGAGGGGCCTGGGAGATGAGAGTGGGTACCTGGGGGCACACCTGCCAGGGCCTTCCAGTGCCGTTGTCACAGATGACACCGGTCCAAATGCACTGGTGTAATCGGGGAGGTGACACACGAGAGTGTATTGTCATCATTCATACTTGAGCTTCACTCCACGAAGGGGTGGGAAGGAAGATGAGTGGGCCCGGAGGTTGGATGGGGAGAAGGAATGTAGGGAGGGGTTTGGGGCACTGGGAGTGTGTGTTTGTGGGGGACAGTGGGGGAGTAACAGGTGGAGGAGAGACACCAGATACAGCCAAGTCACAGTTTCACAGGCGAGGAGGGTTGAGCAGATTCCCCAAGCCCCAGGGCTGATGGAAAACAAATCCTAGGGCTCCCTGGGGCTCCATAGGGCGATGTCTGTGGTCCTTTAAAGTCAGCATTGAAGTTCAAGGGCCAGGACAGAGGCCTAAAGCAGTACGTCCAGCTGAGTTCCCTACACAGATTCGCCTCAATTCATCTTGTTTCTATCTGCCTTGAAGCACCAGACCCGGAAGCCTGCGACTTTGTGTGTGTGTGTGTGTGTCCATGGTTAAAATGCCAGGGTCTCCATGACAGCTCTGCCCTAAGCCACTGAGGCTAGGGTCATGTGACTGCTGGCAGTGTCCCCTGCCACACAGACTGGAGTGCCTAGCAGTCTCAGAGAGGAGCATGACATTCTCCCCAAGTTCTTAGAACAAAACAAACAACACGGAGATGCATGCTCTGTTATCTCTCAGCCCAAAGCCCCGGGGTGAAGCTCCACTGTGGTTTAAATAGCCCCTGTGACAAGAAGAGGAGGGGGCCTTGGGCTCGCCTTGCCTCCTTCGTCCTTCAGCACTGCTCCTCTGCCAGATGTCCCACCCCACCCACCTGGAGAGTGACAGTGGGCCCACGGGCCACATGCAGACCAGGGTACTGACCACCGTCTCTTGTTCTGTCCTGGAAGGCTGGTGATGGGGCTCCTGCAACTTTGTGCCCAATCTCTCCTGCAACTTTGTGCCCAATCATATTAAGCCTCTGCCTGGGGGATATACCAAGGACCAGAGGAGCTTCTTGCTCCTCCAGGGACCTGCCCACCTTTTTAGAAATGCTAGCCCTTCAGATTTCCTGGTCGGTGGGCTGGAGCCAGTTCTGACTTCCCCCAAAGACCTGGGATTTGAGCTCTCACAGCTAAGAGGCTAGGTGGGCTCAAGCCCGGGGAGGGACCAGGGATGGGAAGATAGAAGCTGGCATCAGCAGAAGATTTCTGGAATCTGTTAAAGGGCTGCCAGGGAGAATATTTTTTTCAATCTCTCTTCATGTCTCCCCTCCCCTCTCCCAGAAGTAGATTCACCCTGAGTTTCTTAACCCTCCCATCAGAGGTGTCCAAAGACTGATAGCCCAGGGTGGGTGTGCCCTAAGGAAGTGGGGTTCCAGGGCTTGCTCTAGCTCCTTCTGGATGGCCTTCCATAACCTGGGGAGGTTCTCTTCCCCTTCACGGAGGAGGAACTGACCAGGTCTGCAGGTAGCAAAAAAAAGGCCACCCAGCCCCAGACCAGGATTACAAGGGCAATGACACTGGTTGAGACCTCCATGCTTCCTCATTCCAAATTTCCTCCTGTTTTGATCTTAAACATGGACATTCCCACTGGGATAAACTGGCATGAGCTGAGGGCAGTTCCATTTACTATCAAGAGTTGTATTTTTGTATTGTCCTCTCTTTTATGCCAAGTGTACATGTGTTGGACCATGCAATGGATTTATGTAGCAAACTTGAGTCTGCAAATAAAGCAAAGTAACCAGCCACAGCTGGAGTGTGCTGCAGTTCTTATGGGGAGGGAGGGTCTCCTAACACCAGGGGGATCTAGAAGGCCCATGGAATACCCAACAGAGTCAGGAAAGTCCAGGGATTGACATTCTCAGAGAAAACTTGAACAGCAATTAGGGGATTTGTCCTTGATTATCCAGTAGTGGCCAAGAAGGATGAAGCCTTCAAATGAAGTAGGGCCTTCTTCCTCTTGAGATTCATGAAGTGTCTTGAGCTCTGCAGCACATTGTTGCTAATCCACTCTGGGACTTAATTTGGCCGCCTCCCCTCTGAAGACACAACTCAGCCCTGCGGTTTGGAAAATATCATTCCCTGTCCTTGGACACAGGACCCCTTCTGCCCCCTGAATAGCTGCTCCCCACAGTGAGGGAGGGCTTGATCAGTCCCCTCATCACTAGTGAAGATTGCCAAAGCAGGAAGGCCTGTTGTACCCACCCCTTGGGGGGCTCTTCTTACTGTTCGGGTTGTGTTTGGGGAGCCCCACATTTAGTGATCAGCCTTCTTAAGCTCCAGCATCTTCTCAACAGTGGCACCTCCATGTTTATCATGAAAGATTAAATGCATCCTGTTAAAACGTAAATTTGGTTTTAGTCACTTAATCTTTCCCTGGAGTCAGATTCCTGGAGTCCTGGAGTGCTCTGGAAGAATCGATCCTTCTTCCAAACAGACTTATTGGGGATTAAGACTCCTTTCTTTCCTAAGATAAAAGGTGGAAGAAAAGGTCCATCTGGTTTGGACTGAAGGTAGCAAAAGCAATTAGATTCCTTTCTCATTCACCACTGTTGCTTAGTAAGATGAGGGCTCATCTTCCTGTTTATACACACTGGTCTGTGGTTTGGCCAGACAAGTGTGGGAGAAATTTTTAGCACAGAATACATCTCCATCTGCTGCTTTTCTCTGGCTGGTACAACCAAGAAAGAGCCAGAATCTGGACCTCCTTGGTTCAATGCTTTTCTGAAAAATGTGCTTCTTACAGCTCATGATCCTGCAGCCTCCAGGAATTCATCTGGCAAGATGATGGTCTTTGATGGCAATAACCCTGGGGTCACAATGGTGCCCAGTGCTCTGGGGAAATGGTGTGTCAATTCCATTTGCTCTACTTCAACAACTATCAGAAAGACGTTGGTAGATTAGACATTAGATATCAGTGTTAGAAAGTCCTGCAGAGGTCATGATCTCCAATTCCTTCCCTATGAATTATCCCCTGTATATCTCCCCAAAACGACAGCCCAGTTTTTCTGCGAGTACCACCAATGACGCCAGTTCACTACTACCCAAGACAAGTTATTCCAAGGTTGGGCAGAAAATCTTAACTCCTAATGAGCCCAAGTGGAACCACTTTTCCCACTGGCCTTAGTTCTGGCCTCTGGAAAGACATGACCCTTTAGGTACTGGTATTTGAAGAAAAGTCTCATATCCTACTTCTCAGCTTGTATTAGACAGGGCTGGATTATACTGCAGTAACAAATATACCCCCAATCACATTGCCTTAAAACAATAAAAGTTTATCTCCTGTTCATGCAAAGTCCAACGAGCAACTACTTTCTGGCAAGTCTTTTTCCCAAGTGATGGCAGTGATTCAGGATTTGCTCATCAAGAGGTGCCATCATCTCGGGGTCTTCCCCTTCCATCCACAGAGGCAGGGGAAGCAGCACAAAAAGAATCTCACAGGGGGGTTATGGCCAAGTCTGGAAGTAGTTGGTATCCCTGCTACTCACATTCTATTGGCCAGATCCCAGTCACATGGCCCCAACCTAACTACAAGGGAGGCTGGGAAATGTAGCTTTCCTATGTATGCGGGAAGAGGAAGCAGAATTAGTGAGCATCCAGCCAGCCTCTGACATACAGAGCTTCAAGCCGCCTCCACTTAGGGTTTGAGCATTCACCTTCTTGTACCTCATCTGAACAACGCCCGCTTCTTCAATTGTGGTGCTTGGATCTGAAGTGAGACAGTCTGTCCAACCTGTGCTGGGGAGAAAGGGACCATTTACCTCACTGTGCTTCTACTGACGTAATGGCCTTTCTGGCAAACACATCACATCACTGACATATACCGAGTTTATGTGAATTGCTGTTAAACCACACCTCCGTCCTGCCTAGAGCAGTGGTCTTTTGAATCTGAGAGTTAGACTCTGTGGAGCCAGTGGAACCCACATGGAATGGGCAGAAAGTAGTAGAATGCAGAGGGCTGGACTAAGGTGGGGCTGGCGGTCAGCAGGGCCTGTGCAATGAGAGGCAGGAAATGACCTCAGAGGATTGCCTTGCCCAGCTGAGCGATGAGGGGGGCACTTGACCAGAGGATAGCTGGGGGCTAAGGAGCCCTGACCCCTTCCTGGCTCGCTTAACTTCTAATCCCACCTGCAGGGTCTGTGGGGCATGTGCACCTTGATGTGCCCAAGGTCTCCAGCCTGCCCTTGAACACCCACAGAGCATCCCAGGTACTGCTTACCAGGATTCTCTCTCAATATTCCTAGAAATGCCCAGGAATGCTCACACGCCTCAGGAATCCATCCTGGTGGATACCCCAGCCCATCTCTCACCCTGGGCCTCCCCACTATTCCTGTAGGTCACCTCTTGTCCCCCTGTAACCAGCTTCTCAAGGTCAGAGCCATGCCTACCATGCTGCCTCAAATGTGGACACAGGCCTTCCCCAAAGGACAGCCAAGACTAGAGTGAACTTGAGCAAAACTTTACTAAAGGCTTAGCGGGAATCATATTGTAGACAGAAAAACATAAAAATGGATCCTAGAACTCAGAGCTCCAGTGGTCCCTGGGCTGGATCCTGCTAAGGGCTCCTCTCCTGGCCCTTTCTTGCACCTTAGCCCCTGCCACAGGGCCACAGGCCTGTCTCTCCCTGCAGGGGGACCTTTGAATGCTTTGCTCCAGAACTAGGACCTGTACTCTCAGCTTTCTTTGGGCTCCACCCAGGTCTTAGCCTCTTTCCCAAATGACTTAAATCTCTCCCCATAAACTTCTGTCCACAGGGAAGATAACCTATCACAGTTATCTTCAGTAACTGAAGACTATTACAGTCAGGCTTCAAACTTCTTCATGCCAGAATAGAATTCTGCTATTACTACTGCAAAACCAAAGGCCCATTAGTGTGTATTCCCCAAAAATATGAGTCAGGGAAGTCCCGGGAGCCTTAGCAGATGATGTTTCATCTCTCTCTAGCCATCAAGACTTCAGCAATGCCAGGATGCACTCTCAATCATAGGCCCCCATTACATGGAGCTCTGCAGACCCAAATCAGGGACACAAATTGGAACTGGAGGAGACCTGGTCAGTGAGGCTTAGAGCTGAGGTGGGTTCACCGATCTGTGAGAAGTCACAAGTGGAGAAGGACGGTGAGCACATTACAGTGGCCCTGATGCCACACCAGCAGGAGCACAGACACGTAGGTGGGGACTCCCCACCAGAATGACAAAGGGATGTCAGGACAGCACCCACCCAGCTACTTCTGGCCAAAGTTTTCACCACGCCGTGTGTAGGGAGCATTGGAAGTTAACCCCAGATCACTGAACTACACACTTAGGTTTTGCTGTTGAGTGTACAATTTAATTTCTATAGTATGTGTTCCACGCTTTACAACGTATGCCCCTAAAAGAATCAAACTTGACATGCTTAAGGAAATAAAACAGGCACAATAAACATTTGCGGCCATAGCTGGGAAGCAGGACAACTATTTCTTTTTTTTTTTTTTTTTTTTTTGCAGTATGCAGGCCTTTCACTGTTGCCGCCTCTCCCATTGCGGAGCACAGGCTCCGGACTCGCAGGCTCAGCGGCCGTGGCTCATGGGCCCAGCCGCTCCGTGGCATGTGGGATCTTTCTGGACCGGGGCACGAACCCGCGTCCCCTGCATCGGAAACCACTGCACCACCAGGGAAGCCCATGGACTACTATTTCTGAACTCAGGTCCAGCTGCTCACTGCTCAAAAATCAATACTCGAGAGACAAGTGTTGGTAGAAATGGAAAACGTTGCTTTTAATCAGAAAGCCTGCAATCTGGGGAGAAGGTGGACTAGTGTCCCCAAAACCAGCACCAAAGATTCTGCTTGGCCTTGAAAGTTTTTAAAGGGAAAAGGGAAAGTCATCTCAGGTAATCATTGAGATAGGGGATCAAACTCATTGACATCTCCCACTGCGTGAAAGGCTCGCTGACTCCTTGTCATCTTTCTTTAGCTGCTACCTCGTTCACATAGCTTGTTCTTGAGATCACTGAAGGGGAAGCTAGAGAAGAGATCTGGTCATCTGTTAATTATTCTTCATTTTTACTTCTTTGATCTACAGAAAGAACCAACATCTTAGGCATGGTATTGTGTGAGCAAAAGATTTGAAAGGTGTGCTTGGGCCAGAGATGAGTAGAGCAAGGGGGTGCCTGGTTTAAGTTAGTTACAATATAATTTTGCTAAAGTGATGAGACAAAAGCTCTTTCCTGCCACAAGCTGCTTCCATTACCCCATCTAGATGATCCAGCACAAGATACTGTACTGGTTCAGTACGTGAATGTAACGGGACGTGGTCAGGGATTCTGCTTCGGATTTTGTCAGGGAATGTACAGTGGGAAGTTGTGAAGGAGATAAGGGCAAACCGATGAGTTGTCCAAGAGGACTCTGTGAGTGATCTAAGCCCTGGAAGGTCCTGACCCACCCCCGGGCTCCGGGAATGTGGCTGCCCTTCTATGCAAGGAGGGCAGAGTCTGGCTCTGGAGTGGGGGGTGAGCAGATGGGAAGGAGGTGGGAGAGGTGTCAGGCTCTGTGGCGGGGGATCAGGATGTAAGGGGGTAAGGGAGGGGGAGGGGCACAGGGGAAGTGATGGGTGGAGATAAATCTTTTGCCTAAATAAACAGGATGTTGTTTGTAAAAGAGAGCATTTCGAAGGTATAAATATTTTGTTGGTGGTGGTGATGAGTAAACCTTTAGTGAAGCCCCAGAGCTTCGTAATATACACTACACATTTGTACATTTTGCTGTTTCTTAATTAGCCTGGGGGGTTATTCAGGACCCTCTGTGTCTGCCTGGAAATTCATTGCTTACTGGCGTCCCCGTTAGTGATTGCTCAGAAGACTCTCAGAGCAGACTGCGTGGGTAACCTGAAGAAGCCAGGGTGAGGAGGTTGAAATCAATGCCTCCTGGCACTTAGGAATAAAAGCCAAAACTGGGGACCCCAGAGGACTGTTTTACTTGGTCCACATCACCTGCATTACCCGCTGCCCCCAACCCCGACCCAGGAGGTGGGCATGCCTGACCCAGGCCAGTGTGGAGCACGTTGCTCACCCAGGGCCAGTGTTTATTTGCAAGGCTGTTGTAGAAGAAAGCCGGGGCCCTCAGGGAACTCCTCCCTAGATCCCGTCTAGTACGCACCCCCCATGCCTGTAATTTGCATGGTCACCCTTGCGCCATGGTGACGTCTACCAGTTTCTGGATCATCTGGGCGTGAGTGCCATGGAAGGGCAGCCCGTCCACCTCCATGCCTAGGGTGCCCGAGACTGCGCTCCGGACTCCATGCTGCACCAGGATGCCCAACATATTTTCTTCCTGGAAAGAAATGGGGCAGAGATAGAAGCAGTGGAGGGGGAGGAAAAAGAAAGAAATCCATACATTTATAAGTAGAAAAAGAACGTTTGACTTGACATAGTCTCTTTTTTAAAAATAAAATGTTTAAAAATACTAACGCCACTGGAAGACTCATAGTGAAAAGTAACAGTGTCCTACATCACACCTCATGGGCTCCCCAATCCACTCCCCGGAAGCTGCTACTTTGAACAGTTTGGGCTGTTTCTTCATGTAACTATATAGTACGTTTTTTATGGAAATCTGCATTTTCTTAACAGACGCTAAAGATTCACTTCTGCAGGGGCAGCTTGGCTACTTCCTGCCAACCTAGCCCTGCCCAGCTCTGCATTATCTGCCAATGGCCTTCGTGCCAGGAAGGCCCCTGTTCCTCCTGAGAGTTCCTCCTCGCTATCAGCCTCTGTTAGCCCTGCTTCAGCCACCTTCTAGACTTTACCCGGTGTGGTTGTGGGAGAATCTGGAGGGAGCAGAGCCACGGAGAAAATGCAACCCCATCCTGGGCCCAGCAGGCAGAGTGGTTTAGAATCAGACAGATCTGACTTGGGTCTTTCCTGGCAGGTGTGTTAAACCTCTCTGTGCCTCAGTGTCCCCATCTGTATAATGGGGAGGTGGATGATAATAACAATGCCTCCTTAGAAGGTTGTTGTGAGGATTAAATGAGAAAATGCTGGACTTCCCTGGTGGTCCAGTGGGTAAGGCTCCACGCTCCCAATGCAGAGGGCCTGGGTTCAATCCCAGAACTAGATCCTGCATGCGTGCTGCAACTAAGAGTTCACATGCCACAACTAAGAAGTCCACATGCTGCAACTAAGAAGACTACACACCGCAACTAAGAGTCCGCATGACGCAACTAAAGATCCTGCATGCCGCAACTAAAGATCCCGCATGCCGCAACTAAGACACGGCGCGGCCAAAATTAATTAATTAATTTTTTAAAAAAGAGAAAATGCAAGGAAAGCACCTAGCACGGTCCTTGGCACACAGTAGGTGCTCATGAAATGAGGTGGATTATTATTGGCAGGGCTGGGTCCCCTAGTCTTTAGCCCAGAGCTTTCTTCCTTTGACTTGTTGATTTTTTTTAAAAAGTGATCTGATTTGCTTTCTTCCATCTCCCTCCAAAAACAAGGTGCCAAAGAACCACTTGTCTAAGCCACTAACGTGTCTGTCCCTTGTTGAGCAGTTCAGGTCCCCCTGAGGAAGGTGGGTCTTAGGTGAAGACACAGGAGAGAAGATGGTGCCCGAGGGGCAGAAGTCAAGCACAACCTCCTTCTTCTCTACAGACAAAGGAAGGGGACAAAAGGATCTAGAGCAGGTGGATCATGACAGACCAGAGGAAGGTTCTCATCTTCCTGCTCAGGCATTTGCTCATTCATTCCATCACCCATCAAAGTTTTATTGAGCACCTGCTTTGTGCCAGGACCTGAACCAGGGATACAGTGGTGAATGTGATGTGGTCCCTGCCCCCCACACTCCCGGGGGCGTCACATTCTAGACGACTGATCAGGCAGGCACAGTCCATGGGGATCACGGCACAGAGCAGGGGCCCCCAACCCCATTTATTGAAGTTGCTCAAGAAGGACTTTCTGGAGGAGGGGCAACTAGGACCACAGGTGACAAGAGCAGGAGCGAACCGAGCCAGGGGCTGTGGGGAGCACTCACTGAAAACTTTTCGGAACAAGGGAGAAAGTGTTGGCAAATATCACCTAGGACTTGTCTCTACTCACACCTGGCCTGAGAACCTGCATTTCCACTCTTCCCCGGGGCCCAAGATAGGAGGGAGGCCCGGAGCATTTCCAGGCAAGCCCTTTGTCCAAGAGCCCCTTCCCAGGGGTACCCAGCCCAGAATGGCATCTTCCGTCAATTGTCTGGACTTTATTCTCCCATTTCTCTTCTCCATTGGGACATATCCTCTCTTTATGGGGCAAGGCTCCTGGGACCACAGGGCCATTTCCCCCTAGCACACTGCCTGCCCCCACCATTCACATCCTCCTGGGTCCCAGTAGAGCCCTGGGGGTCCTCAGGGTGCACGAGATCAGTCAACAGCTTAGGAACTGGCTGGCACTCAGCCTCCATGAGCCACAGGGAGCAGCTGGGCCAACAGTGATTGCCGGCAAATTCCCAGGAACCCCTAAACGACCAGACCATCTTCAAGGAGGCCCCACCAAGAGGAGGTGGTGGGGTGGGGAGGAGAGCTGACCAGGGAGTGGCTGGAGACACAGGGCCTGGGGGCTGCCACACCAGTCCAGGCTGAGACGGTGGGGCCGGAGGAGAGGGACAGAGGACTGAATTGGGCAGAGGGGGCGGGGCCTGGGGCCTAGTTCACTGTGGATGTGGAAAGAGGCCCCGGGATGAGTTCTGGATGTCAAGGCTGAGTGTGTGGGTGTCACTATTGATTCATGCTTGGAGCATAATGGGCTGATTTTCAGGCGATGCTGCTGTTCAGAGTGGGGTGGGAGAAAGGGCCTCCTGGGAAGTTGGAACTGCTCTGCATTGTGACCTTGGTGGTGGCTGCATGGATGTGTACGTGTGTAAAACTTCACCCACTGTACACTGAAGCTTATGTGCTTTACTCTGTTAGTTGTACCTCAATTTAAAAAGTATAAAGAAAATGGAGTGGGGTGAAATTGCTGGAAGAGAATGGTAGCCAGGATGAGGCCAGAAGTCATGTTCCTGCCTCTCTGTATCATCCATCCTACCATTATCCATTGATCTATCATATCATTCATCCAGCCAGCCAGCCAGCCTACCAGCAGTCCGTCCATCCATCCATCCATCCATCCATCCTTAGTCCCTCCTGTAAGGTGTCATCAATCAGCTCTTGGCTCCTGATAAGCTCTAGGAAATGTCCTCCAACAATTTGTTTTGCCCTCAAGTAAAACCCCTGGGACACAGTCAAGGGCCAGAGTGGGCAGGGCGTGCCCTGGATGGTGGTGGCCACCTTCCCTGGGCTCCTCAACATGGTGCCCGCTCCTGCTACAGTCATGATCACATCCGCAGAATATGGAAGGCCCTTCTTATAAGCAACACACAGAACAGGGTTGAGGGACATTCCTCCGCTCCTAACCAGCCAAACTTCACCAAAACTCAGGCCACAGTTCTGTCCGGCATCTCTTGATGACCCAGGGGTTTCCATGGAGTGGCCCACTGAACTCCAGTAGGACGACTCTAGTTATCCCCTGCACAACGCGCTGCTTCATGTCTCTGCACCTTCACTTCTGTGAGTCCTGCTGTCTGGAAGGTCCTTCCCACGCTTTCTCACCTGGCTCCTTATATCCTACTCACCCTCCAAGACCTAGTTCAGTGCCACCTCTTCCAGGCAGCCTTCCTTGAGCTCTCTGAACGAGCCAAGCACCTGTTCTCTGTGTCCCCACAAGCAGTGTTCACAGTTCTATCCCAGCTCCTGAAATGAGCCCCTCCCCGCCCCCATGGACCCTGGGTTCTTTACCCCTCATTATCTCCCAGAACAAGCCTGGGCCTGGCCCAGAGGAGGGGCTATACAAAAATGTGTTTGTAATTTTGGTTTAATGATGTTCCCTTTTATTTTCTTTATAAGGGTGGTACATTATTAATATATTTATGAAGACTGGGTGGAAATGTGGAAGGAGAATTTCCATCCCCAGAGGGTAAGCGTGGGGCTGCGTGAACTTGTTTGGCTGGGTTCAGTCTTTTGTGTCTGCATGAATCAGGAATCATGTGTGAGGCGGCCCTCTGAGTGTTTTTTTCCAATTCAGATCCAGGAAGTGTAAAGAAAGCATAGAAGGCTCTCTGGGCCCCTTTAGGGCAGACCATTTCCCCTGAAAATGTCACTTTAGCTGCGCGACTCCTCCTTTCCCCTCCTCTCCTGCACCCTGGCATTGCCGGAAACTAGGAAACTACTGAGCCACATCAGGAAGAGCTCAGAGTATGGAGTCAGAGAGCCTAGACTCAGCTCTGCCTCTTAGTTGTGTGGCTTTGGGCAAGCCACCTTCCCTCTCAGAGCCTCAGCCCCCTCCTCTGTAAAGTGGGGATAACAAACCAGTCCGGGGAGGTGTTGGAGAGAAATGGGGGCGGGTGCAGGAGGGAGACAGACACAGAGGCAGGAAGAAAAAGGGAGCAGAAAGGGTGGAAGACAATGTAAAAGAAGGACAGGAAGGAGGCAGGGAGGGGCTCTGGATGCAGAGGCTTCGCACAAGTGAGGGGCCCCAGGACCTCAGCTGCTGGCTGGCTGGGGGAGCTGCAAGCAGCCCCACCTCAGCTGCTGTCTCCAGGCTCAACGCTCAGGAACCTTCCTGTCTCCTGGATCGCCTTCCCATCTCCCCACACCAGCCTCTGCCACGACGCTGGGAACCCACCCTCTAGTCCAGGGTCTCAAATGTGGTCCCCGCAGCAGCAGCAGCAATATTGCCTGAGAACTTGTCAGAGGTGCAGATTCTCTAACCCGTCTCAGACCTACCGAATCAGGAGCCCTGGGGTGGGCCCCACTGTGCACTTTAAGATGCCCCTGAGGTGATTCCTGCTGTGTGGAAGGTCCCTTAGATGCCTCTAAACTTGGAAGAATCACTGCTTTAATAAGCACGGCATTCATTCATTCATTCATTCATTCATACACTCATTCATTCAACAAGGATTTACCAAGCACTGGGTTTCCCTCCACTAGTTGCTGGGAAGGCAGATACGAAAGACCTGGTCCCTGATTTCCAGAAGGTTTTCTTTGTTTTGTTTTTTCCTCATTTAGCAAATCTATTTGGGGGGAATAAGACGGGGGCAGCCTTAAGTTGCATGAGACTGTTTGGACTGTCTGGGAGTGGCCTTGTGGTCAGCCTGACGGAACTCGAGAAACTTCTCCCCCGACCCTGACCCGCTCCCTGTGTCCGAGAGCTCCCTCCTCGCAGGCTTGGGCAGTAGCTCTGAGGAGAACAAGCTCTTCCTCACGTTGAACCAGAACCTCTGTCTTCTGGCCTGCTTGTGTCTCTCACGCGGCCGAGGAGGGTATCTGTGCCCCTCCCCCAGGAAGCTGTTGCGATCTCAGGCCCCCCCAAATCCTCTCTCCAGCAGGCCAGACACCCCAGCTCCCTCGGCTGTTCTCCAGGTGTCCCCAGCCCTCCCCCCTCCTGCCTGCCTGCCCTCAGGCGAAGCTGTCCGCTCACAGGTGAAGTCACCTGTGACCTGGGATTTAGATGTAAAGTCTGGGCTTTGGCCCCAATTTCCCGTGATCCAGTTACTCTGGAGAATTCCCCCAGAAGGTGCCTGGTAGAGACTGACATGCCACCAGCTTCTCTCCGGGGTGGGCGGGTCCCAGCTCTGCGAGGGGCACCCGCTGGGGAGGGGGCTTGAGGCTGGAATCGGTGCCAGGAGAGCCGTGGGAACTGAGGCCTGAGGTAGGAACAGCCGAGTCTCCAGCGGCCCATCTCGCTGCCCGGGGTCCAGGACCGGGAGCAGAATGCTGGAACCACTTAGAGGACTGGCTGGCCTTCTCTCTTTTTGTTTTCCCTGCACGTATATGTGAGTTCACGTAAGTCAGCCATGTATGTGCACGTGTGTGTGTGCGTGTGTACGTGTCCGTGTGTGTCCTGCCTCTGCGCTGGTCTATGGGGAACGCCTGGAACTGCACACAGCCCTTCACAGTTGGCTCTGCAGTCAGAGGAGCTCACTCAAAAGCCACCCAGTGGGACCCCGGTTCCTCGCTCAAAGCCCTCGCGTGGCTCCCGAATACTTCTCGGGTAGAAGCCTCAGTCAGGAGTCGGGTTTGCTTTGATCCGGCTCATGTGACCTCCCTCTGCCAGGGGTTCTTAATGGCCCCAGACTACTTGGAGACTCTGATGAAACCAGGGCTTCTTGCCCAGGAAAATCCACATATGAAACAATTTTGCAAACTGTTTCGGAGGACTTGCGGGCCCCCTCTTTGGGGACGCTGGGGTCAGAAGCCCTCCTCTGCTCCTATCACACCCTGGCTTGCTGCTGCCAACCTCAAGAGCAGTCTCCCCAAACCAGCACTGAGCTGGTCCCCATCTCCCAGCTTCTGTTCCCTCCGGTCTTCCTGCCCAGATGCCTCCCCTTCCACTGGCTTTATCCCTCCCAGCCTTCAGCCCACAGGGTCCTCTTGCCACCCTGGGCCCTCACACCTTAGCACCGTGTAGGATGGCTGACGGTGCCAGCGGGGGTGTCAGTGCCCTTGCCGGGTTGTAAACTCCTTGGAGGGAGATGCTAAGGACACCTCCAGCTACCGCTATGAAGCGCCTACCATGGCTCAGGTATTCCGTCCTTCCCAGAATGCTGACTGCCCCTCTTTCACAGAGGAAGAAAATGAGGTTCAGAGAGGCTAAGCAACCTGCCTACAGTCAAATTAGAAGGAAAATGGTCATTTATATGAGATCTTTCATAGTGATTTAGGGTCACTAGTAGGTCAAAGTCCAGTCCAGTGGTTGCCTGATGGGAGACTTTTGTTTTGTTTGTTTTTTTTTTTGCGGTACGCGGGCCTCTCACTGTTGTGGCCTCTCCCGTTGCGGAGCACAGGCTCCGGACGCGCAGGCTCAGCGGCCATGGCTCACGGGCCCAGCCGCTCCGCGGCATGTGGGATCTTCCCGGACCGGGGCACGAACCCGTGTCCCCTGCATCGGCAGGCGGACTCTCAACCACTGCGCCACCAGGGAAGCCCGAGACCTTTGTTTTAAGGCAGGCTCTGCCTCTGGCTTCTGATGGGCAGCAGTGGTGCTGGCCCCTGGCTTATGGATTGAAATACCATGTCTACTCCTCATCCGGGGAAAAGGTTGCATCCGTGAGAGTTGCCTGCTGGGCTATGTTACCTTAGTGATGGATGGGGAGGGCCTGAGTCCAGTTCTGTTCTCCAGGTGCTCTGAAGGGCCCAACTGCCTTCCTCAGATAACGTCTGTGGACCTCACATGAGTTCAGGATGTACAGAGCACAGGCCAAGGCATAACCTCCCCAGTTAGAAACGCCTGGAACAAATAAAAAAAGATTCCATCATAGGATCGCAAAAGTCATGTCGTTTGCCTGGGAGGAAGAAATTTTCCTCTACTCTTCTAGGTTCTTCTGGCTGGTCTAACAATTAAATTGACATGAGACAGATTAACAGGAGAAAGTCAAACAAAAGTTTAATAACACGTATACACAGGAGAAACCCAGGAGAACAGAGAAACTCACCAAAATGGCTGAAGCCCTCACCTTAAATACCATCTTCAGCTAAAGAAAAAAGGATTTTAGGGGCATTGGTTTGGGACCAAACCAGTAATCAAAGACCTAATAAAAACAACATAGGAAATTATTTTGATAAAACATAAAATCCTTTCTTTATAGGCAGACTAATCAAAGGTAAAGAAAAACATTTTATAAATTATCAAGAGCAGACTTTTGTCTTCTTAACACAGAGAAAACAAGATTCTAATTTTGTATCAGCTTACTTTTAATATTAAAATTCATTCACTCAATTGAATGTATTCTAATCTTTGCCAGTCCTGACCACACACAAAACTCTTTTCTCAGAGTTCCTTTTCCATAAACCTACAAATCCTTTTTTTTTTTCACATTCAAACTTTGTCGTATGCTTTTCCTCTTTTTTTAACTTTTTTTTTTTTTTTTTGTGGTGCACGGGCCTCTCACTGTTGTGGCCTCTCCCGTTGCGGAACACAGGCTCCGGACGCACAGGCTCAGCGGCCATGGCTCACGGGCCCAGGCGCTCCACGGCACGTGGGATCTTCCCGGACCGGGGCACGAACCCACGTCCCCTGCATCGGCAGGCGGACTGTCAACCACTGCGCCACCAGGGAAGCCCTTTTTTAACTTTTTACTTTATTTTCCCTTAACAAAATACATTCCCGTTCCTTATACCTTTTAAACATTTTCCTTACATATGAAGATGTTTTCCTTATTTTAGTAGTTTTATGGTATATTAATTAGAATTCTTAACCCTTAGAAAACAATGTCTAGTGAAAACTAAGAAGTAAGCAATTGTGAACTGTTTGTTATACCAGTATTTTTTAAAGACATTTCATAATGTGTAATGTATAATAGACCCAAACATCTTTAGGTGTTTTTTTTGTAATAAGAAGACAAAAGTAGGTAAACTTAGACTTGTTTAGCAATTAATATTTCAGTATTTTATCTTATTTGGAAATGATCTAGACATTCAATGAATTCCCATCATTTAACTTTCCTTAGAAAAACTCTAAAGTTTTAAATTACCAAAAGATTTTCAAAGTTATTTTTAAGTCTTACCCCATTTATATCAATATTTATCTAAATAATTTGTTACCAACAATTATGTTTAGAGTACTCATGAAAACTTCATGAGACATTAAAGTCAACTATCATCCCAAGCCATTATTCTTGCCGATAAACTTCGTAACAGACATAACGTGAACTTATTTGATTAGTAAACCCAGGTAGAATAAAAGTTTTACATTTGCTGATAACTCTAAAGACATGCCTATTTTAATTAAAGCAGTAACTTTAAATTGCTTTTATTTACTAAAGGTTAATCTTAGATCATGTGAACTCGAAAAATATTTGAGTTAGTCTGTTATATTTAGAAATATTTAATTCAAAAGTGCTTACTTTTAAGCCAATTAGAGTTCTTCTACAAGTTACTTTTGGCAATACCATCAGAAGGTAGAAAAATACCCTATCTAGAACATGCATGCATAGATATACAGACAGACACAACCAGAGACCTCATAGCTTTCATTTTAAGACTTTAGTCATGAATCAGGTATAACAATATAAAACTCACTAGTTCATAAACATCAGTTGCAGTAAGTTAAGTTTATCCACTCAGATGGCAAAGGCTTTTTACTATACGTGGAAAAGACGTTTAAGATTTGTATTTGTCCTTGACAAATAATATTAATTAAAGAAGCTGTGAATTAGATTTTGGGTGAGGGAGCACTTCCAGCAGTTAGTAATTTGTTTTTTTTTTTGGCTGCGTTGGGTCTTCATTGCTACGCTCGGGCTTTCTCTAGTAGAGGCGAGCGGGCTTTCTCTAGTTGAGGCAAGCAGAGGCTACTCTTCGTTGTGGTGCACAGGCTTCTCATTGTGGTGGCTTCTCTTGTTGTGGAGCATGGGCCCTACAGCGCGCGGGCTTCAGTAGTTCTGGTGCAGGGGCTCAGTAGTTGTGGCTCACGTGCTCAGTAGTTTTGGAGCACAGGCTTATTTGCTCCGCGGCATGTGGGATCTTCCTGGACCAGGGCTCGAACCCGTGTCCCCTGCACTGGCATGCAGATTCTTAACCACTGTGCCACCAGGGAAGTCCAGTTAGTACTTTTGAAAAGGTCTTTTTCCCTTTTTTTCCCCCCAGGTTCTACTGATTGATTCCCCAGGCTCAGTCTCAGGTGACTGTGGGCTGTGCTTACATTTCTGATTTTGTAGAGATTTACAAGACAAAGACAGTCGCTTTCAATTCCACAAAGAACTGGGCTACTGCCTAAATGATATCAAAAGGCTGATCTGCTCATCCAACTATATTTTCTTTAATTTGCTTCTTTATATCAGGGAGAAGATTTCCAATTAAAATGGAAATCAAAAGATTTCTATGTTTTAGAACTTCAGAGATCAATGCATCATGCCTTCAAAAAGTCTGCACAAGGTATTCAGTCAAGGCCCTCTTTATGAGTGCTCAAGTCAACCCCAGACCAATTCACCCGAGGGGCAAAAAGCCTCCACCATTGCTCCTATCAGGCCCCAGTATCAGCCCCCAGTTTTCATCTCACATTGTGTGGGCCCAGGCAACCCTACTGACTCTCATTAGCATGTCTAATTAACATTGCCCAAAGGGTGTATTTATGTGCCCTGTTTTACAATACCAAGCAGTGGAAACATTCCCCAGGGAGAGGCAATGTCTACCCCGACAATACAATCAGGCAAAAGAGACATAACCACCTTACATAAAGCCCATTCAAACACTGCAATTTTCTTACAAGCTTTCACCTCAATTTCATCAACTCTTATACCTTTGACCATAGCCTCCATTAGGACCCCATCAATAAGTCTCAGTCTTACAATACTGGGTCGGAGAAGTGTTCCTGGCCATAACATCCATTACCATAAAGCATTCCAGCAACGTTGTTTAACCTCTTCATATAACACCCACTCAAACATTCCGACTTTTATAATCTTATCAACTCTTGCACTTTTTACTTTTCTCAATCTTGTTGTAGCCCAAGTCAGGGTTCCACTGATGGGTTTTGGTACCACAGATTGTGAGGTTCTGGCATCAAGGAGTTCCAGAAACTTCTCTCCATCCCTCTGCCATCTCCCCACTCTTGTGTAAAAGGCTTTGGGTCTGCAGTGAGGGGTTGAGCTAAGGGACCCAGGCCCTTTTGTCAATCTTGAACTCAATTAATTGACCTAATTCTTGCCCCAAGTGATTGTTGGTTAGGTTTCACATTGTAATTTTTGCCTTCCAGTTTAAAAAATTTCTCTAAACTGAAGTAAGTAGAGAGGACTTGTTTGGGGCCCTTTAATGTTTTGGGGATCAAAGAACGTCCCTTTGGCCCACCTAATCTTAGATAGTGCTGTATTAGAAACCTTCATTTTAATCCCATCAATGTCCATTTTACTTATCCCATTTCTTAATAGCCATCTGAAGATTTCCATCCTGCTGGGACAAGTCCTGTGTCTTCTCTTTCTGATTCCTCTTCATTCTGCAACTTTCAATATTTGCTTTATTTACCTTCTTAATAACCCTTTAACACTTTCTACCTTTTGGGGAAGAGTACCTTGACTTTCCCCTTGGTTTCTTCCCATTCTCTTGTTAATTAACTGATGCTTTTATTAGCATCTGTAAGACCCATGAGGGGAAGCTGAGACACCAAATTTGATAAGCTTTCCCAAATCTTTTTGTTTTGTTTTGTTTTTTAATTAAGGGAGTTCTTAGGGTTAGCCATTATATTTTTTTGTTTCCACCTTTTAATTTGGTCTTTCCACAGGTGCCAATAAAACAGCTGTTTACAATGAGAGTTCTCTAAAAAATTTACCAGTTTAGAAATTTTTCCAATTCAAAGGATCCATCATCTGCTATTGACGAATAGTGTCTTAATAGCAACACAAACCAATAAGTCTTTTTATGCCTTAACCGTGGATGAAAGAGGCATCCCACAAGCATGTAAAGGACACAGCCCTAACGAGATCCAGAAATTTCACTCCCCAAAATAGTCTAAGAAAGTGGAGACAAAGGTTGAACAACAAATGCCCCTTACGGACTGGACCCTTTATGACAAACTCCCCTGAGAGCTGGCATGGCCACACAAAGAGACGCCAGTCAGAAGCCTGGGTTGTTACCTGGGCTTCTGACCAGTTGGCTACAGCTGCTTGGAATCCCAGTCTATCTGACTGCAAAATGCATACCAGTATGTGTACCCTTCTGATGGCAGAGACCAGAGAGAGTTTTCTCACTGGTCAGCAAACCAAGCTCTTCAGGACGTATAGTAAGATGGAAGGAAAAAACTCATCCAGTTTTTTTTTTTTTTTTCTTATGAGACTAGCAAACTCACCAGTGTGCGGGGCCAGCCTGGACAACAAGCTTAATGGACCTATGCCTGCGTCCTACCCTATGGAATTTCCTTCTTATGACAAACAACACAATAGAGAGATAAAGAAAAACAATAACCATCTTTGGGAGGAAAAGGATCAACAAATCAAGCGTACTCTGCCAGTTTTCAAAACAAGAGTCTCTGGGTCCAAGGAACTAGGCTCCATAAATATTCCTCCTGTTAATCTAACTTTAGAAAAGCAGTAAAGGGCTCTTACCACTCGCTTCCAATAGACGCTGCAAGCAGAGATGGGGAGACTGACTGACGGGCAAGAACTCTTACCGTCTGTGGCTTCTGTCAGTTGTCCCAGGATCTCTTAGCCGCAGCAGCTTCAGGGAGAGTAGTATCCAGCCAGTAAAGGGAAATCCTGCTGATTGTGCCAACTGTCGGGGAGAAAGGAATTTTCCTCCATCTTTCTAGGTTCCTCTGGCTGGTATAAGAATTAAATTGACATGAGTTAGATAAACAGGAGAAAATAAAACAGGAGTTTAATAACATGTATACACGGGAGAGGCCCAGGAGAACCGAAAAATTCACCCAAATGGCCGAAGCCCTCATCTTAAATACCATCCTCAGCTAAAGACAAAAGAGGATGTTGGGGGATACTGGTTTGGGACTTCAAAGGGGAGGAAGGCAATGCACATGGAGATGGAAAAGCAAATGTTTGGCAAATAAATGTTTGCTGGGTCATGTAGAGACAACAGGACACAGGGTGGACTTTGATCTCTAGGCCATGCTGAGTTTCCCCCACTACACCTAGCCCGTATTCTCTGCAGATACCTCTGCTTATAGCTCTATTCTGGGAACAGGCCCTTTAACTAAATTCTTTATGCAGCTAAGGGGGAGCTAAAAAGAAAAACTTCCTGAGTCTTCCGTTTCTTAAAAATCATCATCCTCTATACACCTGAAACTAACACAACATTGTAAATCAAATATACTCCAATAAAAATTTTTAAAGATCATCCTAAATTAATCCTCATGCCAAGGAGACAGATTTCTTTTTTTTTTTAATAGATTTATTTATTTATTTATTTTTGGCTGCCTAGGCTCTTCGTTGCTGCGCGCGGGCTTTCTCTAGTTGCAGTGAGCGGGGGCTACTCTTTGTTGCGGTGCGCGGGCTTCTCATTGTGGTGGCTTCTCTTTGTTACTGAGCACGGGGTCTAGGTATGTGGGCTTCAGTAGTTGTGGTTCATGGGCTCTAGAGCACAGGCTCAGTAGTTGCGGCGCACGGTCTTAGTTGCTCCGTGGCATGTGGGATCTTCCCGGACCAGGGCTCAAACCCGTGTCCCCTGCACTGGCAGGCGGATTCTTAACCACTGCGCCACCAGGGAAGCCCCAAGGAGACAGATTTTGGGGTCACAAATTTTGCTCCCCAACAGGTTCATCACCCTGCCTCTAAGCAGCAGAACTCAAAGAATGGTCCCAAGACCAGTGGCAGTAGTACCTGGGAACTTGTTAGAAACACAAATTCTAGGGCCCCAGCCTAGACTGACTTAATCGAAACTCAGCAAGGGAATAGGGGAGCAAACTGAGTTTTAATAAGCTCTCCAAGTGATTCTGATTCAAGTTAAAGTTTGAGAACCATTGCCCTAAACCATCTGGGTTAGGCGCTGTTAGTGACCAGAAGAGAAGAACATTCAAGCTATAACCCTAGGAAGCCATTCCAGAACTCTCCCTTATGGCTAACCTGAATCCCTCACGCTGCATGGAAGCCCACCATCAGAGCGGTTAGGTAACAGCTCTATCATGCTGTGTTGCATCACTTCTTCTTGTGCTTAAAGATCACTCCTAGGTCAGTCAGAAGCCAAAAGTGGGTTTGTACTGAGTATAAGAATTAGAAGCCAACAGGCAAAATGAAAAAATGCTGATTGTGCTGTGATGAGATGATAGTATTTTTGTCCTCCGTCACCCTTCACTACCACCTTCTGAGAATGTCTATAGTATTGTTATGTCATCTTTTCAATTAAAAAAGTGAAAGGTATGCTGTATTCAAGCATGGCTAGATCATGGGATACGTAGTGGAGATCAGGGAGATGAGGCTGAGAGGGTCCCCAAGACCAGGAAAAGGGATTAGACTTGAGCCCATATTCAGGAGCCTGTTCTGGGAGGCCCCCTGTGATGTCCCACTGCAAACTTTGATCTCTATAGGCACCAGATAGCACAGAAGAATACACCTTTAGGGCCAAGGCACCATTTGCTTGTGGACCTTGTCGTGGGTTTTTTCTCTTCTCACTTCCATCATACCTGTCTGACTATGGCTAGGCCTGACACCTTGCTGACCAGCCCTGGTGTCAAGAACCAAAGATGGAGTCAGCAGGGCTTCTGTGCCTCCTAATTCACTCTCCTTGGGAGATCCACTACCTGCCTACTGCCCCCTCTTGACTGCCCCTCCTGGAAGAAGAATAGCAAATTTGCTGTGACTACCCAGCCCAGGGCCAGCCTGGGTGACTTTGAAAAGGCTTTCTCTAATCCTCAAAGAGACTCACTTTCTGGGTGAGGCCAGCGAAGCTTGGAGATAAGAGCTGCCATCTCCTTACTGATTCCAGAGCCCTTGATCTTTCTTGTCTTTGTTGAGCTGAAGGAGCAGACAAACTTCTCTGCTTTCAGGCCCCAGCAGCTCCCAACCCTAACTGGATGGGCCCCTTTCCATCTCTCTCAGCCCCAAACCACAGATTTTCATCTGAAACTCTCCCCACTGCCAACTGGGATCACCTTTTCTCTTTGGGGAACTTCACCTGCTGCTAAAATCGCATCAGTGATGCAGTTGGCCAAGCGTTTGAGATTTGTTCAATTATACAGAGAACCTACATTCTGGGTGGCAGATAAACAAGGAAATCTGGGGACTTCCAAAGAGATTCTCCAGAGGCTCCCTTCCACTGAGATCCAAGACCCCATGATAAAGGGGACTAGTAAATAACAGACGTGCCGACAGCAAGCAAGCTCGGCACGCCTGAGGGGTAGGGTTTGTCTGGGTGTCGCAGCCGAAAAGCTAACCCAGGGTGGAGACCTGAGACATAAGATGTTGAACATCTTTTCATATCCTTACTTGCCATCTGTACGTCTTCTTTGGTGAGGTGTCTGTTCAGGTCTTTTGCCCATTTTTAAACTGGACTGTTTAAACTGGACTGTTTATTTTATTATTAGTGAGTTTTAAGAGTTCTTTGTATATTTTGGGTAACAGTCTTATCAGAAACGACTTTTGTAAATGTTTTCTTCAAGTCTATGCCTTCTCATTCTCTTGGCTTTGTCTTCTGCAGAGCAGAAGTTTTACATTTCCTTCTTTCAGTTTTATTGAGATATAATTGAGATACAGCATTGTATAAGTTTAAGGTGTAAAGCACAGAGATTTGACTCACAAACATCATGGAATGACGACCACAAGTTTCGTGAGCATCCATCAACTCAAATCATCTCCTATTGATACAAAATTAAAGAAACAGAAAACAAGTTTTCCTCGTGATGAGAACTCTTAGGATTTACGGTCTTAACAACCTTCACTTATACAGCAGTGTTCATTATACTTATCATGTTGTACATTGCATCCCTAGTACTTATTTATCTTATAGCTGGGACTTTGTGCCTTTTGACCACTTTTATCCAATTCCCCCTCCACACACCCTTTTTCTCTGGTAACTACAAATCTCATCTCTTTTTCTGTCAGTTTGTTTGTTTGGTTTGCTTTTTTTTTTTTGCGGTACGTGGGCCTCTCACTGTTGTGGCCTCTCCCGTTGCGGAGCACAGGCTCCGGACACGCAGGCTCAGCGGCCATGGCTCACGGGCCTAGCCGCTCCGCGGCATGTGGGATCCTCCCGGACCGGGGCACAAACCCGCGTCCCCTGCATCGGCAGGCGGACTCTCAACCACTGCGCCACCAGGGAAGCCCCTGTTTGTTTGTTTTTGAAGTGTAATTGACCTACAACACTATGTTAGTTCCTGGTATACAACATAGAGATTCTGTATTTCTATACATTTCAAAATGATCACCACTGTAAGTCTGGCTAATATCTGTCCCCATACAAAGATATTAGGTAATTATTGACTATATTCCTCAAACTGTACATTTCCTACCCATGACTCATTTATTTTGTAACTGGGAGTTTGTATTTCTTAATCTCCCTCAGCTATTTCTTTCCTCCCCAACCCCCTGGCAATCACCTATTTGATCTCTGTATCTATGGCTCTGTTTCTGTTCAGTTATGTGTGTTCATTTGTTTTGTTTTTTAGATTCCCCAAATAAGTGAAATCATACAGTACTTGTCCTTCTCTGTCTGACTATTTCACTTAGTGTAATCCCCTTTAAGTCCATCTGTGTTGGTGCAAATGGAAAGATTCCATTCTTCTTTATGGCTGAGTAATATTCCCTTATATATATATACCACATCATCTTTATCCATTCATCTACTGATGGGCATTTAGGTTGCTTCCGTATCTTGATTAGTGAAAATAATGCTGCAGTGAACATGGGGGGGGGTGCATATACCTTTTCTAATTAGTGTTTTAATTTTCTTTGGCTAAATACCCAGGAGTGGAATTGCTGGATTGTATGGTAGTTCTATTTTTAAGTTTTTGAGGAATCTCCATACTGTTTTCATAGTGGCTGCACCAATTTACATTCCCACCAATAGTGTACAGGGTTCCCTTTTCTCCACATCCTCACCAACACTTGTTGTCTGTTGTCTTTTGATAATAGCCACTCTGACAGGTGTGAGGTGATATCTCATTGTGGTTTTGATTTTCATTTCCCTGATGATTAGTGATGTTGAGCATCTTTTCATGTGCCTGTTAGCCATCTGTATATCTTCTTTTGAAAAACAAAATGTCTGTTCAGGTCCTCTGCCCATTTTTTTTTTTTTTGTGGTATGCGGGCCTCTCACTGTTGTGGTCTCTCCCGTTGTGGAGCACAGGCTCCAGACGCGCAGGCTCAGCGGCCATGGCTCACAGGCCCAGCTGCTCCGCGGCATGTGGGATCTTCCCAGACCAGGGCATGAACCCGTATCCCCTTCATGGGCAGGTGAATTCTCAACCACTGCGCCACCAGGGAAGCCCGGTATGCCATTTTTAATCAAATTTATGGGCACAGAGTTGTTCATGGCATTCTTTTATTATTCTTTTAATTTCCATGGCATCTGTAGTGATGTGCCCTCCTTTATTTTTAGTAACTTGTGTCTTCTCTCTTTTTTTCTTAGTTAGTCTGGCTGGAGGCTTATCAATTTTGTTGATCTTTTCAAAGAACCAGCTTTTGGTTTCGTTAATTTTCTCTATTGATTTCCTGTTTTCAATTTCATTGATTTCTGCTTTAATTGTTATTATTTATTTCCTTCTTTGGATTTAATTTTCTCTTCATTTCTTAGTTTCCTAAGGTGAATACTTAGATTACAGATTTTAATACACACATTCGATATAATAAATTTCCTTGCTTTCACTGCATCCCACAAATTTTGATAAATTGTATTTTCATCGACTTCAAAATATTTTAAAATTTCTCTTCAGATTTCTTCTTTGACTCATGTGTTATTTAGAAGAGTGCTGTTTAATCTCCAAGTATTTGGGGATTTTTCCAGCTATCTTTCTGTTACTGATTTCTAGTTTGATTCCATTGTGATCTGACAGCAGACATGTTATGATTTCTAGTCTTTAAAATTTGTTAAGGTGGTATTTATGGTCCGGAATGTAGTCTATCTTGGTGAATGTTCCATGTGAGCTTGAGAAGGATGCGTAGGCTATTGTTGTTGGATGAAGCAGGGCATAAGATGTCCATTATATACAGTGGATTGATGGTGTTGCTGAGTTCAACTATGCCCTTACGGATTTTCTGCCTGCTGGATTTGTCCATTTCTGATAGAGCTGTGTTAAAGTCTCCAGTTATAATAGTGGATTCATCTATTCTTCCTTGCAGTTCTATCAGTTTTTGCCTGACACTTTAGGAGTATGCACATTAAGAATTGTTATGTCCTCTTGGAGTATTTACCCCTTTATCATTATGTAATGCCCCTTTTAACCCTGGTAACTTTCCTGAACTGTTCTGAAGTCTGCTCTGTCTGAAATTTATATAGCTACTCCTACTTTCTTTTGACTAGTGTTAACATGGTATATCTTTCTCCAAACCTTTACTGTTAATCTATACATTTCTTTATATTTAAAGTGGGTTTCTTGAGACAACCATATTTGGGTCTTGTTTTTTGATCCACTATGACAATCTCTGTCTTTTAATTGGAATATTTAGACCATTGACATTTAAGGTGATCATTGATATGGTTGGATTACTATCTACCATACTTTTGCTATTATCTATTTGTTGCCCTTTTTCTTTTTCCTATTTTGTCTTTCACAGTTTTTTGACTTTCACGGTTTTAATTGAACACTTTATATGATGCTATTTTCTCTCCTTTCTTAGCATATCAATGATACTTCTTTTAAAAAAAAATTTTTTTTAGTGGTTGCCCTAGAGTTTGCAATATATGTTTACAATGAATCCAGGTCCACTTTCAAATAAGCACTTCACAGGTAGCTCAAGCATGTTATAATAACAAAATATTCCTAATTCTTCCCTGTCATCCCTTGTATCATTGCTGTCATTCATTTCATGTATATATATATAATATATATATATATTATATATATATGCTCATATATACACATAAGCACATATTATTGAACACATTGTTGCCATTATTATTTTGAACAAACTGTTATCCATTAGATCAATTAAGAATAAGAGAAATAAAAATTTTAATTTTACCTTCATTTATTCATTCTCCAATGCTCTTCCTTTCTTGTGTAGATCGAGTTTCTGACCAATATAATTTTCCTTCTCTCTTAGAATTTCTCTTTTCTTGTTGTTTTAAATATTTATTTATTTATTTGGTTGCACCAGGTCTTAGTTGCAGCAGGCGGGCTCCTTAGTTGTGGCATTCAAACTCTTAGCTGCGGCACTCAAACTCTTAGTTGCGGCATGCATGTGGGATCTAGTTCCCTGACCAGGGATCGAACCCAGGCCCCCTGCATTGGGAGCACAGAGTCTTATCCACTGCACCACCAAGGAAGTCCCTAGAATTTCTTTTAACATTTCCTACAAGACAGGTCTACTAGCAACAAATTCCCCCAATTTTTGTTTGTCTGAGAAATTTTTTATTTCTCCTTCACTTATAAAGGAAAAGTTTCCAAGATACAAAATTCTAGATTGGTGATTTTTCTCTATCAACACTTTAAATATTTCATCCACTTTCTTCTTGCTTGTATGGTTCCTGAGGAGAAGTTGGATATAATTCTTATCTTTGCTCCTCTATTGGTAAAGAGTTTTTTTCCTCCAGCTTCTTTCCAGATATTTTTTTTATTGTTGATTTTCTGAAATTTGAACATATGTCTAGGTGTAGTTTTTTTGGCATTTATCCTGCTTAGTATTCTCTGAGTTTCCTGGATCTATTGTTTGGTGTCTGACATCAATTTGGGAGAAAATTCTCAGTCATTATTTCTTCAAATATTTCTTTTCTCTTTCTCCTTCTGGATTCCTATTACAAATAGGTTACAGCTCTGTAGTTATCCCACAATTCTTGGGATATTCTTTTCTGTTCCTTTCAGTCTTTTTTCTCTTATCTTTTTAGTCTAGGGAGTTCCCATTGTCATATCGTCAAGGTCAGAGATTATTTTCTCAGCTGTATCTAATCTACTAATGGGCCCATCAAAGGCATTCTTCATTCTGTTACAAGTGTATTTTATCTCTAGCATTTCTTTTTGATTCTTTATTAGAATTTCTATTTCTCTGCTTACATTATCCATCTGTTATTGCATGTTATCTACTTTTGGGTATTTCTTTCCCCTAGGTAAGTTAGGCTCTGTTAAAACCCTAGCAGGCTAGGCTCTGGTATAATAGTTCCTTCCGAGGGCAGGCCTTGTTCAGAAGAACAGGTGCTCTGGTGTATTTCAAAAATGGCTCACTTTCCCCTCCCCTACCTAAAGCATGAGGGGATTTTTCTCTAATATTCAGTGTGGACCTGGTAGAGCCTGTGAAGGTAAAGCTCACAGAAGGTGGGAGCCTCCTATGACTAGGTCCCTCTGGAGCTTCTAACTCAGACTTGTCCACACGAAGCTTCCAGCAACTTGTCAATTACAGTTCAAGTTTTCTTACCCAGGCACTGGTACCCTCAGATATTTCTGCTTATCTCCACGGCTGTTTTTGACTTTGACAATGAAAAGGGAGAGGGCCTTTCTCAGGTATGGGTCAAAATTCCTGAAACTTGTGATGAAGTCAAGGGAGGAAGGGTGGGGCCTGGAAGGACCCAGACACAGGAAAGGTTGGTCCTGATGGGAAGGGCAGCTGCAGGGTCGGGCAGGGAAGCCTGGGGCAGAGGTAAGTGAAAGGAGAGCTGAAGCCTCCTGCATCTTCCAAACGTTTGCCAGATTGTTCTCTTCCTTTCCACCCCACAGGAGGTACAGATAAAAGCAGAGATGACCCCTCTTCAGAGCACTGATCTAAAGTGGGCTGCCTGTCACTCTCTCCCATCTACCTGTAGCTCTTCTCACTGTTTAGCACCATCTGGTATATTTCTTTGTTAGGGCTCATTGTCCATCTCCCAACACTAGAGCAGGCACTCCGTGGAGCAGGGCCCTTGCTGCTCCAGCCTCAGTACACAGAGCAATGTCTGGCCCACAGCAAACGTTTGTTGAATGACTGAGAGGCCAGAGGTTAAGAACCAGGTCCCCTTCTTACCCTGGCGCCCTCTAGACTCCACTCATGGAGGAGATGATTTTCTGGCTGGACAGGCTCCAAGCCAGGTCCCTCCCCTGGGCAGCCTTGCCTGATTGGCTGGCCGTCTGAGCACTCACCAGCGATGATGACCGCAAAGTCAGTCTCCACGTCACAGGCAATGACGTCCCCATTTCGTATGTGCCTCTTCACGGCCTCCTTGACTTTGCCCATCCCAAGCTCATTGCCTCCGTCACCGACCGCTGGAGGGAAGGGAACTGAGTCAGGGCACAGGATCAGGCAAAATGTGGCGTGGTTATGGGGCAGAGCAGCCCCTTCACATGTGCCTCAGGGTGGGGAAAGGGGTTGGCTCTGGATACATTTTCACACTACCAGGAGATGCTGGACTTCTTCAGGTATTCTAGAAACTTCTCCAGTTAAAAATGAGTCCAGGTTTGGAACTCAGCAGAGTGTGGCCGTGTCCACCGTTGGGTCACTTTCTCCAGTCACAGATGGGGCGCCAGGTCCACGAGAGATGGTGGCATCCAGGACTTCCTCTCCTTGCCAGTAGCTCCGGCTCAGGGAGGGGCCATAAGGCCCTGAGTCTCATTACTGTGACCGGACAGCATTCCATTGGCAGAAGGGAACGGGTATAGGTTTGTTAAAGTCAATTCTGTAATTTAAAGCCTTCTGTTTCAAGTATGTGAAAGGTATGTGTGTCATTTTAGTTAATTTTAATCTACACCAGATAGGCGCCTGGTTAATTTGTGAAGCAGCATAATGAGGAATTCACACCCCAGGGGTGGCCTGTTAGCATTTGAAAGAGACCACAGAATAAAGGCCAATCTGCTAGGCACCAGAAGGTTTGTTAATTATTGTAGCATAATAAATGCTAGCATAAATATGTTAGAATAAGTAAATGTCAGAAATTTTCTTTTTTTTAAAATTTAATTTTATTTATTTATTTTTGGTTATGTTGGGTCTTCGTTGCTGGGCGTGGGCTTTCTCTAGTTGCAGCGAGCAGGGGCTACTCTCCATTGCGGTGTGTGGGCTTCTCATCGCGGTGGCTTCTCTTGTGGAGCACGGGCTCTAGGCACGCGGACTTCAGTAGTTGTGGCAAGTGGGCTCAGTAGTTGTGGCTCGCGGGCTCTAGAGCACAGACTCAGTAGTTGTGGCACACGGGGTTAGTTGCTCCGCAGCATGTGGGATCTTCCCGGACCAGGGCTCGAACCCGTGTCCCCTGCATTGGCAGGCGAATTCTTAACCACTGCGCCACCAAGGAAGCCCTGTCAGATATTATTTCATTGGTGAAATAAACGGTGTTCAAGAGAGGTGAACTGGCTAGGAGTAATTACCAGGTAACTCCACCCTTGTAGGAACAAGATGCAAAAAACTCTAACAAGCCCTGCAGCCTGTGCCCTTTGAGGTGGTGCCCTAGGAACACCATTTGGTCCTGCGTCCAAGTGTTTCTGGAGGATTCTGTAGACTAGAGGTCAGCTGAATCTGCCTCTGGAAGGTAGTTGCAGCTGCCTCAAGATAACCATTCACCAAGGGGATTATCCCAGTGCCCCAAGGACAGAAGGCTGGGCCCCTCAAGCCTACAGAATTGTTGTATGACTGTTTTTGTGTCTATTTCTACAAATATGTGGAAGAATTCCACCAGAGGCAAGCATTCATTGCGTGATGGTGGAGAGGGGCCTGGAGCTGACTCACCTTGGACATCAGAGACCTGGTCTCGGCCAAAAGAATGCGATGATTGTGGATGACCAGACGCCCTAGGTCCTCACCCTGAGGATTTTTCTCAGAACAGTTTTCTAGATCCATGACAGTCCATTGAATGAAAGAAAATAACAACACCTAGCACTGATATCTTGTCTATTTCTGTCTCTGCCCTTTAACATTTTATGAAGTTCATCTTGTTCGCTCCTCAGGTGTGTCCCGTCTGTGGACTTGACCTCACTTTACAGAGTCTCTGAGAGGGGCAGGACCCGGGTAGTCTTGATTCTCAATTGAGTGTGATTCCCTGACAAGGCAGCTGCCTGTGGAACTGAGGAACAGGGGTGATGATGGAGCAAAGGAGGGAAAGGAGGGTTTGGGGGGCAACTCTGTTGAGCAGGGGGCTGGTCAGCCACAGGAGGGGCTCAGGCTCCTGAGGCCAAGGGTCCAGGGGTCCACAAAGGGGGCAACTTGAAAGCACAGCCAGCTCCACCTGCTTCCTCTGGGATCTTGGGTGCATCGTTGGGGGAAGAGCACAGATCGGGGGTCCATTCAGCGGGGGAAGAGTGTTTGCTCTACAGTTTCTTTGGACCCTGCTGGCCCGTGCAGACACAGAAAGCCCTTCCGCTCTATCCTGGGAGGCCTCCCCAGCCCAGAGAGGCAGGAAGCATGAAGCCAGCCGCACTGGGAGCACCACACCCAAGGCCTCTTCTGGGAAAGACCAGGGCGATTTGCGGAAATTTTCTACTCAGCCAGGAAGGCTTTCATTGTCTCATCAAAACCCCAAAAGTCAAAGGCAACTAATGGGCCTGGGAAACATTCTGAAGTGTTTGAATGGACAGAAAAAGTAAATATGGAACACGACAAACGTGCCTTCATTTCTCCACGCTCTGGTTCCCACCCCAGGGGAGGACTGCTGGCATCCCAGTCACATCAAGCCTTTCAGAAATTCATAAAGGCAACATGGTCCCACGAAAAGCATAGTCGGTAGGGCCCTGGGAGTCTGGACTCTACTCCTAATTACCTCCCTAGGCCTCACCTTTGGAAACTATACCTTCCTTACCTGCAGGTTTTAAGAGAGGCTTAAACAATACAATGATTGTGAAACCTCTTTGAATACCATAAATTTCTCTACAAACATGAATGATCCCATTATTAGCAATCAAAATATCACACTGATCATACATTCAAGATACATTTAAAAATGAATAAACTTCATAAGATGATACAGAATACATATGGTACATTCACCCTGTATGACCAAAATAATATATCATGGCTTGAGCTTATTATTGTCATTATTTTATTATTAGATTTGATGTTTTAGAGTTGGACAAATAGAATATGCTCAGTTAAGCGTCATTTCCCTTTCCTGCTCGTGGGAACACTGGATTTCTAAATGTCAGCATCGTTATTGTCTATACCAACCAGAATAAACAAAGACCAACTCTGAAGTGGAAAACAATGGTCCCATATAACTCCTTTTTGTCATGTGTTCAACAGTCAATAAAAAAGGTTTTTAGTGTTGACATGTTCTTGTCGCATTCTCAGCGCCCCTTGCTTACCAGTTGTTGAAATTCCAGAACTCTTCTGCACTGCAAGGAAAAGACCATCGATGGGGTCCACCAAGTGCTTGATGTTCCTCTTCCTTGCGTTGTAGTAATCGCCATCGGCAGCCCCTCCCGTGCGCTCGATTGCCACCAGATGGTCAAACCTGCCGGGGTGAGGGCACAGGGTCCTTATGGAGAGCCAGGTGCCTGGCTGGCTCATGCCTTCCTGTGTTTGTGCGAAGGACCCTTCCGTCTTCGTTTCCTTCTTTCCTACAGAACTTGGTTCAAAATCCACTGTGTGCCAGAGCCTGTGCTGGGCGTTGGTCTCTCAGATCATTTTAAGAAACAGTATCAGGGCTTCCCTGGTGGCGCAGTGGTTGAGGGTCCGCCTGCCAACGCAGGGGACACAGGCTCGTGCCCCGGTCTGGGAGGATCCCACATGCCGCGGAGCGGCTGGGCCCGTGAGCCATGAACGCTGAGCCTGCGCGTCCAGAGCCTGTGCTCCGCAGTGGGAGAGGCCACAGCAGTGAGAGGCCCGCGTACCGCAAAACAATAAAATAAAATAAAATAAAAAAGCACACTTTCTAATTATAATAATAATACAGATTATTGTAGAATATGTGGAACACACACACAAATCCCATAATAAAATAAAATTGATTTGGTTTCCATTAACTAAACCCCCTCAGAGCCGTTTGAGGTAGAATCTTTGCATATTCGCTGGCCCAGGACGAAATCTTATCCAGAGGCTAACAGAGGGCCTGGGACGGGGATGGTGGACCCAGTGCTCAGGTCCCGCTGGTTCTGCAGGAGCTCCTGAACTGCTCTGTGGCCCAGCAGCAGTATCAAGGGGCGGTTGGGGGAGCTTTGGTTACCCCCATAAGCTCCATCATCAGCCCCTCACCCCCTCACATAAAGCCAACCCAAATAAGCACCTTGTCTATGTTAAAACCATACGGCCTCGAGACAGCTGCTCCCCACCCCAGCCTCCCCATGTTGTCACCGCAAGCCCTTTGGGAGCTGTCGCGGCCCCCCCAGTGGGTCGATGGGCGAGCTGAGGGCAAGGAGCCAGATCACTGTCCGAGCTCCTGAAGCGCCCCTCCCGGGGCTCTCCCAACCCCCCTTCTCCAGTTCCACCCCCCGCCTAGGGGGAAAGACAAGAGGAGGGCAGTCGTCCATCAAGGGATACTCGTGAGGCACAGTCTACGTGTGACGTGACACCCCAGGGAATGGGGGGCAGTCACGACAAGTCGAAAGACCCAGCCCCTCTGTGTGCTGTGAGGGGCAGGCTGTTGGCCCCGCAAGGGGGTTGAATAGAACCAAACAACAATTCCTGGCTGGGTCCGGGCAAGCCACGGGACCTCTCTGAGCTTTGGCTTCCCCCTCTGCAGAATGGGGTTAATCAGGCCCTCTCCCAGGATTGCTGTGGACGCAATGGTGTGATGTTTGCCAGGCACCAAGCTGGGGGCCTGGCACAAAGCAGGCGCTGTGTAAAGGCTGGCTCTTTATTTCTTTGAAGTTGGATTGAGGATACAGGATACTAGTAAGACGGGGCAGCAGGGAGCCACACAGGGTGGGGAACATATCCCCAAGGGGGGCACACAGAGAGAAGGAAGCCCAGGCAAGGAAGGTCGGGGCGAGAGGAGACACTGTACCTAAGCTATAAAGAACCAGTTTATCAATTTATCTTCAAGACAGGGAATCAATGACTGAGCTTTCTTCTTTAAACATTTCCCAGGCTTCACTTATAAAAAAAGAACTGAAATCATTGTCATTAAAAGGCCAAATTGCTTCTACTTTCTTCATCCACATGTAACGAAAGTTCTGCAAAATCTAATACAGCGAATTCCAAATTCCAAGCCACTGTGTGGGCACGACCCAGTTCTGAGCTGAGGTCCAGCATGGAGCCGGCAGTCAGGTGAACAGGAGGGCAGAGCGACTTCTGGGAAAGTGGGCAGCAAAAAACACCCAGCAGGGCGTGGCCAGATGGAAGAGACTGCCGGCCTGTGAAGCAGTGGGCACAGTTGGCTGTCCCTTCTCCTTGGTGACAACACGGTTCTTGGTTTTCCTCCTTCCTCAGTGCTGATCCTTCTTGGACGAAGGATCCTGCTCTTCCCCTTGACCTCTGGGCGTGGAGCGTCCCAGGGCGCAATCTGGGTCCTTCTCTCTGTCTCCACTTATTCCCTCCATGATGTCATCCAGTGTCTTGACTTTGAGGCCATCAACATGCCAACTGTTCTCCAGTTCCTCTTTCCAGCCCAGACGGCTCTCCTGAACTCGACTCGTGGATCTGATTGCCTGCTGTCTTCCCCACTTGCATGTCTAATAGGTACCCACACTTTCAGTTACCCAGGCTCAAACTTGCACTCTTATAAACTTTTTCAAATTGTAATTGTGGTAAAACACACCTAATGTAAAATTTACCATCTTATCCATCTTTAAGAGTACCGTTCTCTTGCATTAAGCGCATTCACGTCATTGTGCAAATATCCCCACCATCCATCCCCAGAACTACGGGCCTCTCACTGCTGTGGCCTCTCCCGTTGCGGAGCACAGGCTCCGGACGCGCAGGCTCAGCGGCTATGGCTCACGGGCCCAGCCGCTCCGCGGCATGTGGGATCTTCCCGGATCGGGGCACGAACCCGCATCCCCTGCATCGGTAGGCGGACTGTCATCCACTGGGCCACCAGGGAAGCCCCATCCCCAGAACTTTTACATCTTCCCAAACTGAAACCCTGTACCCATTAAACACTTACTCCCCCTTCCCCCGACCCCAGTCCCCAGCAACCACCATTCTACCCTTTGTCCCTAAGATTTTAATTACTCTGCCCACCTCATACAAGTAGAGTCATACAGGTTTGTCTTTTTGTGACGGGCTTATTTCACTCAGCATAATGTCCTCAGGGTTCATCTGTGTTGTAGCATGTGTCAGAATGTCCTTCCTTTTCAAGGCTGAGTAACATTCCACTGTATGTACAGACCACACTGTGTTTATCCAGTCATTCGTTAATGGACGCCTGGGTTGTTCCCACCTTTTGCCTATTGTAAACAGTGCTGCTGGGTGTGCAAACGGGTGTGGAAATATCTGTTTGAGTCCCTGCTTTCAGTTCTTTTGGGTACACGCCCAGAAGTGGAATTCCTGCATCATATGGTATTTTCTATTTTTAATTTTTTGAGGAACTGCCATACTGTTTTCCACAGCGGCCGCCCCACTTTACACCCTCACCAACAGGGTGCAAGGTCAGGCCTGCTCCACCATGGTCTTCCCTGAACCAGTCCACGCCAATTCCATCCTCTCAGTCTCCTGCCCCGAACATGAGAGCAGTCACGACTCTACCTTCGAGACATAGATCTGGCTGCTTCTCACAACCTCCATCTCTACCATTCATCCCTCTGGGGTCCCCTGAAACCAGAGTCTGAGATAAAGACTTGGGTGCACGTGGTTTATTTGGGAGATGATCCCAGGAGGGAACAGGGACAGTGAGGACGGGAAGGAGAAGCCAACAGGAGGGTTTGTGCATTTTCAAGGCAATGGGGTCTCCGTTCCTCCGGGACCTGCGTGACTCCAAAAGACAGGAGGCAAGGCAGCAGCTCCCACTCTCCACGGGTTGAGGGGCCCTGGAGGCATTAGTCCCCATACTTCCAGGCTGGGTGGTTTTGCAGGGGTTTTTGGAGAATTCCCCACAGAGCACTGGCCTGGGCCGTCTGTGTGACTCAGAGCTTCCACCCCAGCTGTGGCTGAAATCACTGGGGGACAGAAGGACTCGCCATAGGGCAGCAGCCTCGTCTCCCACCTGCCGTAACCTGGCCCATCTCCTGTCCCTACGCTTGTGCCTGTGGCTACCCGGGGGATCCGTTTGTTTTCTTTTTTAGCGGTATGCGGGCTTCTCACTGTTGTGGCCTCTCCCGTTGCGGAGCACAGGCTCCGGACGCGCAGGCTCAGAGGCCATGGCTCACGGGCCCAGCCGCTCCGCAGCATGTGAGATCTTCCCGGACCGGGGCACGAACCCGTGTCCCCTGCTTTGGCAGGCGGACTCTCAACCACTGCGCCACCAGGGAAGCCCCCGGGGTATCCTTTAAAACCTAACCGTGACCTCTGTCCTCCATCCAGCTCCTCTTCTCTTTACCCACTCCAGGCCGGTCAGCTGGCTGCTGCCCTGTCTTAAGCCTGCCGGGCCCCCACTCCACCTCATGGCCATTGTCACAGCCAGGGACACTCTTCCCGCAGCCAGTCCAGGCCTCACTCTCGCACCCGCTTCAAGCCTTGCTCACATGGCACCCTGTCCAGGAGGTCTTCCCTGACCCTCTTGTTTAAGAGAGCAGCCCACCCCTGCGCGCCCCCCTCACGCCTGGCCCGTCAGTCCCCGTTCCCTGGGTCCCGGGCCACTCTATTCCATAGCGTATCTCCTTCTAACACACTACACATGCACTGTATAATTTTCCTATGCTGTTTACCGTCTCCATTACTCCATGAGGGCAGGATGGCTATCAGTCTGGTTCACCGATGGATCCCAAAAGCCTTAAATAGCGCCTGGCACATATTAGGTACTCAATACACACTCATCGTGTGAAATGGATTCTGTATGTCCAGACACAGCCTTTTCACAACTTCTAACGTAGCAGGCGCTTTAGGATATGCCTTCCTGAGGTGGAAGCCCTTTTGAGAGGCTAAGAAGACAAAAGTACTTCTCTGAAGAATGCATTTTGAGGGACACAGAGAGACAGGCAGTCGGAAGCGCGGTAGGCTCCCGGCTGATGCCTGAGTGACACCCACAGAACGACGAGAGATGAGTAGCAGCTGTTCACCCTGCACCCTAGGCCGGTTCTGACACACTGACAGCAGCGTCACAGCCTCGCACGGTCAGCACTCTCGGCCCTGATGCCCATCTGGGTGTTCTGGGAACCTGGGAAGCGTGGGGCATCCTGCCCATTTGGGCTTTGTGGGACACGGCTGTCTCAGTCTCTCCACCACCCTATTCTCGACCATTCTACCCTCAACTCAGGGGTCCAGGCCTGTCCCGGGTGTCTCAGTGTCCTCTGCAGGTCACCCCTGCCTCTCACGGGGGGAAGCATGTGCACAGGTGGGATCATGGGGCCTGGTGGACCCGGCTTCAAATTCCAGCTCATCATCCCCACCTGGTTAGATCACCTCGCCCTCTCAGAGCCTCAGTCTCTTCATCTATAAAATGGGGATAAGGCTGTTGCTATCAAAGAGTTGTTCTGAGTGTTAAGGAAAACGCCCCGTGTCAGGTGCATAGCACTGTGCCTGGGCACCCGGAGGAAGTCCCACAAACGCTGACTCCCTCCACCCTCCGCCCACGAAGCCTCATCTGGCTAAAGGGACTCCCCTCCTCTCACTGCTCACCTCGCTGTACAGCCTCATCAACAAGCTTCTTGTACAAATTCAAGGCTCTCTGGTCGACGACCATGGAGACCCCCTTCTCCCAGGCCTGCAGGAAGGCAGCCAGAGCCGCGGCTCCCGGCGGGCCGTCCGTCTCTTCCGGAGGCTCGTGGTTGAGATGCGTGGGGAAGCCGGTGGTGCGGAGCACGGAGCGGGTGTGGGACGGAGACAGGAAGGCCCGCAGCAGCTTGCCTGGACGGAGCAGGTGTCCGAGACCTCGGCTGCCTAAAATTAGGCAAAAACAAAATTAAATCACAAAATCACATAACTGTGTTCCAAGTAGCATCTTATGGGGACAGTAGCTTGTTTTTTTGTTCGTTTGCTTGTTTTTGTTTCAGAAGTGGATTTGAAGGTGTGGCAGACCCCTCCTGGGCCAGTCGAGAAGGATCACTGGGTAAGGGGCCCACCAGCCTCTCTTTCAGTTAAGTGTAGCCTCGAGACCAGGTCCTCTCCATGTGACAATCGAAGAGCAGTGGAAAGAGAGTGGGAGTGGTGATGTGGCCTCCCCCTGGCCTGGTCGTACACCCACAGGCTCTACTCCAAGCTCTTCCCTTCCTGGGAGCTGGGCTGTTGACAGCCAGCGCCCCCTGGGGGTCTCACGATGGGATGCGGAGCTGCTGGGTCCCTGAGTGACCGCGAGGGAGCAGATCCCCTTCCTGCAGAGCTAGAACACTCAGCCTGGAGGACCCGCCCTGGACTGCTGTGTGAGAGAGGCACACATTTCTGCTGTATGTATTTGAGCAAAGCCTCTTGGGGGTCATTTGTTAGAGCAGTTTAGCAAGCTCTAACCAATACAGGGAATACAGAAGGAGGAAGGGAAACAGGGCTGTCTTAGCTGGGGATTCCCCCAAAGCAGACCTAAGACAAGGGCTTGGGGGCAGGTATTTCAGTGGAGAGGGAGCCCAGGAAGGAAGTCAGAAGAGGGAGGAGGTGAAAAGCCACGAAAGGATGTGTGAGTGAGCAGGTTAACTCCAAAGGCAACGGCGGCTCAATCCTGCTTGAGATCCTCTAAGAAACCAAGCAGTAGCCCCTGGGGACTGTCCTGCCAGAGGACAGGGAGACTGAGCCGTACGCACCAGCTCTGCCCCCTACTGCGTGAAGGCTGCCCGTCGGGCGTTGACTCCCCGGCACTTCTGGGCTGCACCTGCTCTCCTGGAGAAACAGAGAGACCCGAGGCCCAGGTGGAAAGCTGATGTGCTGGGAACTGCCCACTGCAGCTGCAGTGAACCCGGGGGGTGGGGGGGTGGGGGGTTGGGCTGGGCACCAGCTGCATCTTACAGATGCCACCGTGGCTGCCAAGCCAGTCCCAGAAGGCTGCACAGCCTCCGGACTCCCATCACATACCATTGTGCCTTCGTCCATGCTCAGGCCACCTCGGGGCATATCTGTGCCGTGCAACGGGGGGATGTGACTTAGAACTCCCACCCCAGCTGCGGCTGAAATGAGAGGGGGGGCCTAAGGGATGTGGGGGGCGTCAACTTGCATTCGAGGTACCTGGACAACGTGGAGGGACACAGGGTGTGGATTCTGGTTATGGAGGAACAGCTCCAGATTCAGCATCTGGAAACGTACATTCAAGTCCAGGCACTGGCACGTCACAGCTATGTGACCTTGGCCTTGTCCCTTGATTGCTCTGAACATCAGTTTTCCTACATGGAGCTGGGGGTGGTCCAGGTGGAGGAAGGCTGTGAGGCAAGGGCCCCTCACGTACTGCCCGTGGGAGTAGAAACGGGAACATTTGTCGGGAGGGTGATTTGTACCTTAGATTTGTACACTCCACTGGAGCCAGCAATTCACTTCTAGGAATTTATCCTACTAAAGTGATCATGGGTATGTACACAAATGTAGTCATAAGGATGTTCAGTGCCGCATTGTTTGTGGTGTCAAATAATGGGCTATTAATAAAATGGTAGAACATTCATAAGATAGAATTCTATGCAAACACTATAAAGGATGTTGTGGTGATATTTACTGACATAGAAGGGTGTTCACAATACATTTAAAAGGGAAAGAAGCAAGTCCTAAAATGGTATCGCAGTATGATTCCTATGCATATATATGCATTCAGTCTCACAGGTTCAAGACTGAAGAAAAAGACTTTAAGGGCAAACATAAAACTGTTAATAATGGTTAATTGTGATGGGAACCTGGTAATTTTTATTGCCTCTTTCATGTTTTCTGATGTTTGTACAATAAACATGAATTGCTGTTGATAAGTGGGGAGAAGAATAACAACATCTTAAAAGAAAAAAATTGGAATGTAACCTATTTAATAGGATGTGGTGAGCCCCGATAGAGAGAAGAGGGGAGAGAGACCTTTGTCAGCTTGAAAGCTGTCCATCCATCTATGATGATGTTATTATTAGCACAAACATTAACATTATAAACCTGCATTTCTTCATCTTCTCCAGGCACCTCAAACGCCAGCCATGTGAGGTCCTCTCAAAAATGACTGAGTGACTCTATTATTATGCTCTGTGACTGGTGTTCACTATATGGCCATCAGTCTTATACCTGCTTATTTAATACAGTGGGAATCAGAAGCCTCTGTTGTTCTTGAGGGTTAAAGACCTTCCTTGATAAACAATATCGGCACCTCTGGACAGTCTTAAATCTGCCTATCCCCCGAGCTTCATGCTTCAAGCCTTGACACACAGTTCATCCAAGCACTGAGGGTATTGCTGTGGACGACCTCCCAGATCATTTTGATTAAGCAACGGGAGCACCGTGTCTGCAGTAAATTTACTTCCCAGTTACTTTTTTATCTGAGCTAATGGCAGAGCTAACAATACATCTTCCCTCATGACGCTTGTACTGAGCAGGAGAGCCGTCAGCCTGAGTAAGAATGTTTGTGAGACAGAAAGTATTGCAGAATTTTTAAAAATATTCACCACGGAGACCAGCTATGTCAGAAACTCTGTGTATACACAGCCACGACTCTATGTATGTGTGTGTCCTGAAACGTGCATCTGTAATGAACAGATATCCCAAACTTACTATGTGTTTTCATGAAAAGGAAACTGTTTTCTGCAGCATGAATGAATGAATGAGTGAATGAACGAACAGACAAGCACCTTTCAGCAAACCTCCTCCTAACTGGAACCAGCAGACCCCTACTGGACCCCAGCAGCCCTGTCTCATGTCTAGAAAGTCAGCGGCTCTCAAACCACAGAAGGGCTATCCTCTGAGACGCCAAATACAATAAACATGTCGGCTGCAAACTGTTGTGAGGTTGTCTCTGCAGGGTCCTGCCCCACCAAGGATCCGCCAAGGAGGAGCAATCCAACACCCCCTCCTATCTCCGCTGCCCAGTGCACAAAATCTAGTCTACGCCCAACCCCAGGCAATGGCACAAAAGAAGACGATTTGGGACATTATTACGGAATGACGGATGACATTGGTTAAACAGTGGCAGTTGACTACCTAGGAACCATTCCTCTCCCTTTTTCTTCCCTACTCAACCCCAATTTAGTTCTGGATGGGAACGTGCCCACCTCCCAAACTCCCTCATACGTTTAGTGTTGAAAATTTGGGGGAAAAAAATGAAGAAAAAAAATCATCCAAAATCACGCTATCCAGAGATCATCACCGTTAGTATTTTGGTGCATTTACTTTTTTCCGGATTCATACACAGTATTAGCATTAAAAAAAAAATCATACTGTAGACACAGTTGGCATGCTGCTTTTCCCCCTGAACGTTCATCAGTGATGAACTTCTCCAGGTCCTTGAGGTGTGACTGCTTGTTTCTTACCGGGGTCGATGGCAATTATCATCTCCAGTTCTCTGACCCTCTGAGCGACTGAAGCTGACGCCATGCTGCAGTGCAAAGGATCCTGGGAAATGTGATGGACCTCTGGCATTCCCTCAGGGGTGAGACATCTGGCCGGAGCCGCTGTACCCTTCAGGTCAGTCATAACTGTGCAAGCCGGTGCGCTGGTGAAAGCCAGTGGCATCTCTAAGGCACACAACAGGAGGGTCTGAGCCCAGCCCACTTCATCAAACCCCGTCCATGCCCGTCTAGCCCACCGTTAACGGGAAAGATGGCGCCCATGCCTTGGCTTAGCCGGCGGCGCTCCTTACCCATTTGTTGGCACCAGGCCAGGACGAGCTGGCTTACGACTAAATCAAGTTCCACATTAAGGGGGGCCCCTGATTTTTAGGAAGGTGAAGATGGGTTGAGTGTGGGCAAAGAAGTGAGGTACCCACAGCTACAGTTGGGGCTCTAGGAGTTTCCATCAATGCAATCCCGTGGATATCAGAAAGTACTTACTAAACACTTGCAACGCATCAAGCCATTTTGCTTTACTTTGCAGCAGTTGTTAGATCTGCTAACAAATAGTTCTCTCTGAACATAGCTTCTATTTTTCTCATGTCCCCTATATTTTGCTTTGGTTTATGCTAATTTTGTTCTCCCCCACTAGATTCTGGGCAGCAGATGCACTGTAGCATAGTTATTAAGACATGACTTTGCATGGTGAACACACTTGAGCGTGAGATGTGACTTTATCCTCTCTAAACCTGTTTCTTCAACTGTAAAATAATGATAATGCCTCATCTGGTTGTTGTCAGAAGTGAACTGGAAAATGCACATAAAAGTGTTTAGCAAAGTGCCTGGTCCAGTGTAAGCCCTCGGTATAGGTGATGCTTTGCATTATTGAACCAGGTGCTATATCTTATCCATTCTCATGTCCTTGTGCCTGGCCTGTTAGGTGCTTAATCCTCACTATAACTTAATTTAGACCTTCTGCTTTCTTCAGTGTCATTATGATCCTTGAGTACTTTAACCCCACTCAGCTGTATATTCCCAGAGAAGAGGGACCATTGCTTATCCATCTCACAAGTGTACACAATAAGTGCTCAATAAATGTAGACATGAATTGAGTAAGTAACAACGTCTTGGATTTCACAGGAAACTATAAAATTTCTCAGATCTAACAGAAAGCCAAAGTCAGCCAACACTTCAGAAGGAAAACCTACTGACAGATGCGTCAAGCATTCTAACTTAACTTACAGCTGTGATAAAAAGTGGAAGAACTAAGGATTTCGATGAATGCAATTTCTGTGTTTGGGGCAGAACCTAAAATTGGTCACTCTAAAGCCATCACACACTAGAACAGTCAGCTCGAAGTGTGACATGGGGTTTTGGCCCATCTGTTGTGAGATGTGCAGCAATTAATCTATTGCTAACAGAAGTTTAAATATTGAAGTTTGAGCATGATTTTTATAAATTAGAAAGATTCAAGGTGATCCCTGACCAATGATGTCATTTGTTCTCATTTACAATCAAACATGCTATCGCAAGTCAGAACTGAAGGGCTATCGTGTGCTGGGATCCCAGCTGCAGTGAGAGCTCTTCTGCAGGGCATCCCCCTGGCAGGGGACAGGAGAGGGCTGAGACCATCGTGCTGGAGGATATTTACTGTGGGTGTGTGGATGTGTGTACACACGTGAGCACACACACACTTGTAAATGACCACAAGCTCCCTGAGAACTGTATCTTGTCTCCTGCAGCATTTTATTCCTAAGATCTGGGCACAGAGTAGGCTCCCAATACATTTGTGTGAATAAACGAATATAATCCCCTATCACCATATTACAGATAATCTTCCCCTATCATGAGGCCATTCTAATAGCTAAGCGTCCATGAATGCTTTAAAAATAAATTGAAAGTAGCACTAAATTCTATTATTTGTAGTGCAAGCCGGGCTGACCTGGCTAGAATCTTCCTCTGTCTACAACAATGGGCTGCAACAGTTATTTTTAATGTCTCTGTCACATCCTTACCTTACTGTGTGCTAGTTAGGGGGCCCTCGTGTGTCGCTTCAGTGTAATGTCACCCTTGGCCTTTGAAAAAAAGGAACGACAGTATTGCTTTCAAACACCCAGCAAATACCATGTGAAATGCTTTGCTTAATTGAGTTGCTTGCCTTCACCTTTGCTTTCAAAGCCCCACTAACCTCCAAGATGTCTCAAAATATCAAGCAAAACTGGCACCTCTGTTAGATTGGACTGTGAGCCTTCCGCTGATAGAAATATATTTAATCAAAACATATTTGAGCTGAAAGACAAGCTGCTCTGGTGAGACCCAGCACTGGGATGAAAAGAAAGCAGTCAGAGGGATCTTTGCTGTGGGCTATAGGCCTGTGTTTTATGACTTTATTCCTTAAGTCATTGCACCATAAACCTATGCATTCAGGAACTGGAAACCCACCCAATTCCCTCCTAGGTCAGAGTAACAGCGCCCTTAAGCCCAGACATACTGCAGGCGCTGACAGCTTCGAGACTGGTCAGCTGAGAAGGCCAGAACACTGGAACGTGCCCTGGCTGACACACCACAGGCTCCCCGTGGTCAGGTTTGGAAAGATCTTTGATACCCAACAGTTCTGCAGATGGAAGAAGAAAGTGAATTCCACTGGGTCCTGTACTGGCTGGTACTATCTGATTTGAACATGTTGAGTAGTTTATGGTTCTTTCTCCAAGAGCAACTCTAGTCACAGAACCACTGTAAATTGGAGAAGTCCAGGGAGGACACCAGGAATCCGGACTTTACCAACCCAGAATACTTGCTGACTTCTAGTGCATTTTGAGGGGCATAGTTTCAGAGCATGGAATCTTAAATGCGTGGTGTGATTGCTGGAGGAGACTAGGGGGGCATTTAGTCCAACACTGTCATCATACAGATTGCGATTTTGAGTTTATCTTGGTGCAGACCGAGTCACATAACCTAGACAGAAACTCTGTTGCTTGATGACCAACAGCATCCCTACCCCTGGCCGGATATCAGAGTGCTCACGAAGACAGCAAAGATGGATGTATTGGGTTCAATTCATCCCACTAATAATAAAACTGCCGACACGCTGCTTTGGGTGGTCCTGAGACCATCTTTCTGTGAGGGAGGTGACAGGTGCTGGTTGCATTTTTGCAGAAGGCCGGGCTTTGTCTGATTTTGTTTGTTAAGCAGCTGAGTGAGTTCAATTACTCTGAACTCTGACTCTCACCCAAGACCCAATCCCAAGCTCTCATCAGGACCTCTGAGAGCCTCCAAGAGGCCTGGGAAGCTTCCACGCTTGGATCTGCTCACTTGCCAGCAGATTGAGTTAATACACTGGGGATCAATGGCTTTCGGCTCAAGTTAACATTTGGAAGGAAGCTGTCCCCTGCCCAGATATGCCACTGAACAATAGCCTAGATTAGCGGTTACTATGATTTCAAATTTCAAGGCAAATAGCTCTGCTGACATCCTCCACCACCTGCTTCCCCAACCCCTGGTTCACTTGAAGTTCACAGGGACCAATGGGTTAGGCTGGCTATTCTGCCAGGGGCGTCACCTTCAAACCTGAAGGGCACCTGCAAACCCAGCCCTGGTGCTACTGCAGGAATCTGGGTCTTGTCCAGGGCCTTAACCCCCAGGACCGCTGGGAAAGATGAGGACACGTCAGGGGAACTCAGGAACACAGCAAGTTCCCGTCTTCTCAGGCAGAAGTCCACGTGCAGCTGTCAGAATCATGAAAGAGAGTGGACACTGACCTGGGTCGCCAGTGTGAACCGGTTGTCCATATGCTCGCCCCCCACGGAGCAACAGGCCTGCACCAGCTGTTCCAGTTTGTCCTTGGGAACGGGCCTCACTGTGACCACCAGAGGGCAGCAAAAGCCAGCAATGGTGGCACAAGGCACCTCTGTCTGCCAAGAAATCAAATGAAAAAATGTTAAAAAATAGAATCAGCACAGATGAAAGCCCTCAGAACCAAGAGTTCAAAGCAGCTCAGTGAAGGAGGAGGTCCAAGTAGCCATCATAAAAATATAGCTTCTACTTTTTTTTTTTTTTTTTGTGGTACGTGGGCCTCTCACTGTTGTGGCCTCTCCCGTTGCGGAGCACACGCTCCGGACGCGCAGGCTCAGAGGCCATGGCTCATGGGCCCAGCTGCTCCACGGCACGTGGGATCTTCCCGGACCGGGGCACGCACCCATGTCCCCTGCATCGGCAGGCGGACTCTCAACCACTGCGCCACCAGGGAAGCCCCCTAGCTTCTACTTTTATGTGACATAGAGATGAGGAAGATTGCTGGTAATTATTGGTCTAAAACAGAGAATCTTAATTTTGTACTCACCCTGGACCCCTTTGGAAGTCTGGTGCAGCTACGGACCTGCGTCGAAGTAGTATTTTTAACTGTGAAAAAGGAAATGCATAGGATTACAAAGGAAACCCATTATGCTGCAAATGCAGTTAGCAAATTATGAAAAAACTAGGATACGGCGATAGGTTTGCTTCTTCATTAGCAACTCAAGCAAGGAACAAGATGGGAGACCTACCCTTGGAAGTGTGAAGTAGCGATCAACATACGGGATATTTCTGAGGTGTCAGGAGGGACTGTAGTGTGACATGGGCACGTCTGTAACTTCTTTGGGCAGCCACCAAATCACAGGGGCTGCTGACGTGGTGTCGTTTTTTTCTTTCATTACAATCATAACGGAAGGAAACACTCCATTTCAGTTTGAGGCTATGAAAAAAATGCAAATTTTTTCCCACCCAATTTCATAGACCCTCTGAATTTTCTCCTCAGACCTCAAGGGGCCCGTGAACACAAATGCAGACCTCTAGGAGAATCAGAGGCAGAGGGTCCCCAGGAAGCGGGAGCCTCGAAGGAGGCCCCAGGGTCTCCTCTGCCCCATGAGTCCACAGACCCCACTGAGCCCTGCTCACTCCTCCTGCCTCAGTGGAAGCTGCCCAGGATGACCTGTGTGACTTGCCCTGCTTATGTTGGTTTTTTTCCCCCCGAATGTTTTCTGGTCCCTGTAGTGGGGCTTATGAAAGCTTCAGGCCACGGCCAGGAGGATACACCACTGGGACAGTCTTGGTAGCTGCTTGAAGGACGTGCTGTTAGCACCCTGGCAGTAGCAGGATGAAACCTTGGTGTGCCTGCCAGGTTGATGTCTGCAGAACAGCACTCAGGAGGGAGCACATGCCAGGGACACTCACAAGAGACCGGCAGCACTCCTCAAGGCCAAGGAGCCTCCTTCTGGGGGACTCCCTGCATCCCCTCAAGGCCGCCAACCGAATCCATGATGGCAGCCTGGCCATTTCTCCCAGCAGCCAACGGGCAGAGGCATCGATGTTAAACAGAAAGCTATCTGGTATCCACTGGGATGGTGAGGTGTGGCTAGACCGTGGCTCTGCAGAGCACGTCCTCTGGGCAGCAATGGGCACCTCTGTGCAAAGCATCTTATAATTGGCACACCTCCACTATGGGCATTTTACAGATGGGAACCAGGAGTCCTGGGTTCCAGCCTGGCTTTGGGATTTAGGCAAGTCCCTTTCTCTCTCGAGCCTGAGCTTCTGCATCTAAAATGAAAGGCTGGCCAGGATGAGCCGCGAGGCCCTCCCGGCTCCTACCTGCCACAGACAGCGGTGTGTTCCAGGGCCAGCCCTGCAGGGGCCCAGCCAGCAGCTGCGGTTCTGCAACCCCCCTTCCCAACCGTCAAGAAAACCGCTCAGACACATATTTCACACATGAAAAGCAGCACGCACTGTGGGCAGCCTTGTTTCTCATCAGAGGCAGCCTGGGCCCCTCTGGCAGGAGCCCAAACCAGGCAAGTTTTAATAAACGTCTCAGACCCAAGATGAAATCTCCAATCTGCGTCCTCCGTAAAGAAACTTGGGGCTGGCTGTGGACACTGGCTGCCCATCCATCCAGCAGAGTATGTTCTCAGACTTCACACAAGTGTCCAGAAGGGGTCAGGGGAACGAGCGATCTGGTTCTCCACTCCCCCCATCTCCCTACCCCGTGACAAGCAGTGGCTGGAATAAAACCTCAGAAACACTGCAGAAGGCGGCCCCGTGGCGGGCACGTCATCCGAGAGGCAGCCACTCTGCATTAGTGACCACCAGCGGCCGCCTCTGGCCAAGAACATGACCCAGCTTTCCTGACAGAGACATGACCTAGCAGCTAACAGCCTGGCCAAGGCTCTGCCACAAATCCCTGGGCATTTACCCAGCCAGGCGCGCTCTCCCCTCTGCCAGGGAGCTTTTTCAAAAATCTCACTGAGGTGCCCGAAGTTAAAGGAGCCAGACAAATTCCAAACAGGTTTGGTTTACACAGCACAGTGATCTGCCCGGAAGGGCTTGACTCGCACTCCCAAGGGCATGCTGGGTGCTCACAGAGGTAGGCAGGGGAGAGGCTGGTGGTCCCATTCTCCAGATGAGGAAAAAAAGCCCAGAGAGGTTAACCGCTTGTCCTGGATTGCCCAGCTAGAAAGTGGCCAGAGCTTAGGTCTCTTGCCTCCTGCACCATTGTTCTCCCCACTGCAGGAAAATACAAGATGACCCACGTTCTCAAGTCATTCTGCCCCTGTGGATTGCGTCCCTACCTTGTATGCACCCATGTGGCCGTGGCCTGCTGAGTCCCTTCTGGGGAGTCCCCCCTTCTCCCAGGCCCCTTCCAGGGAGAAGCTGCTGCCCAGGAGGAAGGCCATCATGTCCTTCAGCTGCCCCGAGGACTCCTCCAGCGAGGTCAGGCTGCCTGTGCAGGTGCCGAACTCATACTTCCAGAACTGGGGACAGCCCGTCCTGGAGACACAAGGGAAAGCTCATAGGCCCCCAGACTCGGTATGGACTCTGACAATGCATTTTTAAAAAGGACTGGGGAGGGAGAAGAGGACACCTGGGGCTGAAATTTCAGACACCAGCACCAAGGTGGTGAGCACAGTTTTGGGCAGGGGGCCTTGCTGGCATCCTTCAACATCCTTCATCCTTTCCAGACTGGAAACTATCAAATCAGCATGAATATACTGTAGCCCCTGCCTCTACCCTATTATATTTCCTGTAACCTCAACCGGAAACCAGCCAAACCAGCAAGAAAAGGACAATGGTGCCCTCTCTGCCATCGAGGCGAGGCCCGCAGACCAAAGGGACAAGGAGGCTCTCAGTGCTAGCAGTGGAAAGGTCTTTCTCTGCTCTCTTAGAGAAACTCCTCCACAGGGTTGAAAGTCTTCAGTCATAAGCCTATTCTTCATTCACTCCAAAACCATTTTGCTGAGTCGCTCCTCCGTGCCAGGCACAGGCCAGGTGATGGGCTATAGTGATGGAGAGGATAACGGCCAGCCTTTAAGAAGCTTGAAATCCCACACTGGCAGGCGAGGCTCCATTGAAATCAGATGCTAGCAATACAGAGCAGTGAGTGCTAACTGCCTAGATAGAGGAGTGACTCAGAGAAGGGAGAAATCCATTCTCTCCCACAAATGGGGAGAGGCTGGAGCTGGGTCCTAAAGGCTGAATAGGAGTTCACCAGCTGGACAAGGGAGAAAGCACATCCTAGGCAGAGGGAGCGGCATGTGAACAGCATGGAGGCATCAAGGCCTTAAGAGCCGCTGAGAGGGCAGCATGGGAGGGGCTCGCAAAGGAGCTGACCTCAGACCCAGGTGGGGCTCTGAAGGCCCCTCCCACCCCTGGAGTCCACAAATGATAAGAGAAGAATGTTCCTGGGAACTTTTTCTCTGAGGAGACGGTTGGGGATGACTGGACTGTCGGAGGGGGTTAGGTACTGAGCCAGGGCCTGGTCACTACAGGCCTGATATCAAGTAAGGTACAGGCCACAGGAAGGCACCAAAGAACTGTATTTAAAAAAAAATATTTTATTTATGTACATATGTATGTATTTGGTTGTGCTGGGTCTTAGGAGCTCCTTAGTTGTGGCATGTGGGCTCCTTAGTTGCGGCATGCATGTGGGATCTAGTTCCCTGACGAGGGATTGAACCCGGGCCCCCTGCATTGGGTGCACGAAATCTTAACCACTGCGCCACCAGTGAAGTCCCTACACCAAAGAACTTTAAATGAGGGAGTCACGTGATCAGATGTAGAAAAAGTCACTCCAGGGGGAGAGAAGATGGGGATGGGTTGGGAGAATAGGAGAGGGAAAGAGTGGGACAAGGAGAACAGTTAAGACGTCACAGGATTTTCGGAGAGAGATGTGAGCCTGAGCTAGGGCAGGAGAAATGTGGGCTCCCCAAGTGCTACTATGGAAGCAGAATCAGTAGGGCCATTTATTCCATATGTTGTATTTTAAAAGTCTGGGAGGGCTTCCCTGGTGGCACAGTGGTTGAGAGTCTGCCTGCCGATGCAGGGGACACGGGTTCGTGACCCGGTCCGGGAGGATCCCACATGCCGCGGAGCGGCTGGGCCTGTGAGCCGTGGCCGCTGAGCCTGCGCGTCCGGAGCCTGTGCTCCGCAACGGGAGAGGCCACAGCAGTGAGAGGCCCGCGTACCGCAAAAAAAAAAAAAAAAAAAAGTCTGGGAGAACATTCATGACAGTATTAACAATGTCTGTCTCTGGATTTAATTGCAGGTGGTTTTATATCCTTCTTAATCCTGTGGAGTCAGGTTTCTAGCTTGGGCAATGAAGTGGACGGATGGCAGTGCCACCTGTCCAGGGCTGGACTTTCTTGGTAGTCCCAAAGATTTTTCCCAGGGCAGAGGCAGAGGCAGGGGCAGGGGACAGGGGTAGGAGTGGACATGCGAAGACGGCAGCCCCTTCCAAAGCAACAGTCATGAGTGAGGCTCCATGCCAGGCACCATGGGGTCCCCCAGGCTGGACAGAGAGGTTCCTGGTGACAGACACACCTGGCTGCAGCATCTGGCCACTCCCAAGCTTTAACCCCGAAAACTCAGGTTTTTTACCTGGTACCTGGGACAGCACCCAGGGCAGGCAACGTCCACTTGCCTGGCTCACTTTGGCCCAGCAGCGGCAGAGGGCCACTGTTGACTTGGCAGAACTTTTCAAAGGCCGGAGCAAGGGACCTGGGCAGGGCCACCACACTGGCTGGCTGGAGCCCTGGGTTTGGTGAGAGAAGGGAAGAATGCAGTCAGTTCCTTCTTGTAGAGGCTTTTTAACTTAACTTTTTGTTGAAGTGTAACATACACACAGAAAAACGCACGTACATGTACAGCTTGATAACTTTCACAAAATGAACGCATCCATGGAACCGGCATCCTGGTCAAGACACAGAGTGTTACCAGCATCCCAGGACCCCCTATGCCCCTCCTGGTCATCATCCTCCACACGCCCCCCACAGGGATAGCCACTGCCCTGACTTCTAATGCCACAGATTCCTTTTGCCTGTTCTTCGTACATGTTCTTCCTAGAACGGAATCATACGGTATGTGTCTTTTGAGTCTACCTTCCTTCACTCACCAATAGTGGGTTCATTCTCATTGCTCTGTGGTATACTCATTACTACAATGCATCTACCTAAAACTATTGCTGATGGATATTTGAATCGCTTCCGGTGTCAGGTTATTACAAATGGTGCCTCCGTGAACCCTTTAGTACATGCATTTTGGGCACACGTGTGCACGGTTCTGTTTGGCACATACCTACGGTTGTAGGAAATATAATTGCTCAGCTTTAGTAGATGCGGCCGAGCAGGTTCCAAAGTGGTTGTGATATTGACCAGGGCTCTTGGCCTTCCCCAATCAATAGAAATTGATAAGAGGTCAATCAAGAAATTCTGGGTTTGGTGATTGGCCCCTTTATTGGGGCCCCTGCGGCCGCAGGAGGGAACGACAATAAGTAACAGGTTCCCTTGCTCGCTTCCCGACGCAGGGTAAGCTGGTTCCTTACATGGGGTGAGGGTAGGGGTGTGTCTAGGGTCTGGGCCGGAGCTGTGGCTTAGGTGTTTTGCCCACCCTTTTGGTGGCGTTGAGTGCAGGGGTCATGCACAGTACCCTGCTTTTGCTCCTGACTCCCTGTTTTTGCTCCCAGCTCTTGAGAAGTGGCAGTTGGGTTTTTCGGTCTTTTTGTTATCTTTTGTCCAGAATTTGCCCCAACTGCGCATGCACACAGTTATTTTTAGTCTTCGCATTTTGTAGCTCGAGGAGACGTTCGTCCAGGTGCAAGCGTTGCAGCACTGCAGCAAACGGTCCCAGGTCCCAGCCGATCCCAGTTGTACCGATTTATACTCCCACCAGGGGGCGCGTGAGTTCCTGGTTGCTTCATACCCGCTTCAACGCTTGGTGTTGCCTCTGCCTTTTTCATCCCAGCCTTTCCAGTGGCATCGAACTGTGGTTTTGATTTGCATTCCCCTGATGAGTAATGCAGATGAGTGCCTTTTTGTATGCTTTATTGGCCATTTGGGTGTCCTTTTTGGGCAAGAGACCGTTCACTTCTTTTGTCTAGGCAGGTTCTTAACTGGGCAGGCTCAGAATCCTCGACTCTCCTCCAAAGAGATAGTCTTACTGGAGTTTTAGAGGAAGACCCCCACGTGCACGCCACAGTCTCCCCCGGGGGCAACCAGCCCACCTCTGGAATGGGAAGTCCTTTGGCTTTGGAGGCAAACAAACCTGAGTTTGAATCCTGATTCTGCCTCTGGCCAGTGCTGTGACCCTGGGCTTGGTTTTCCCATGGATAAGATGGCAGTAATCATACCTACCTCAAAGAGAACTCCTTGAGTCCTTTCCTGTATGTAAATTACCTAACACACCGGTATTCGGGAAGTAGGGGTTGGAGTTACATTCATTCAGTGAATCTTGTATAGACATTTAAAATTATGGTACAGAAGAAATATTTAAAGATATTAGAAGATATTTGGGATGTACCATTAAAGGAACATTACTAGGTAACAAAACATTATGTTCAGCTTATTCTCCTTTTTAAAGGAGATGAGAGAAAGAACTAGAAGGAAACACATCTTCATGTTAATCACGGCTATCTCCACTGACAAGATGGTAGGTGATTTTAATTTTCTCCTTTGTGCTTTCCTCAATATTCTAGAATTTATGCAATAAATAGGTATCTGCAGGAAAACTGTAACTGGAGGAAAAACAAACAAGAAAAGTTATGTTTCAAAAAAAAGGACTATTTCCTTAAAAAAAAAGATCATCCCAAAGAAAAATATACTCTTTTGGAGAAATAACCTTGGTGACAAATCTCCTAAATGCCAGGTATGCTCTATCAACAAGTGGGCATTTCTTTTCTGCAATAATATCTGTCAGCTAATATTTTCTGAGTGCTTATTATGTACCAGGATCTCTGTGCTAAGTAATTTACATGTGTAATCAATCATCTGTATTTTATACAAGAGGAGAGTAAGGCTCAGAGAGATAGAATGACTTTCCCAGGGTTACACAGCTGGTATGTGGCACAGCCAGGATTCAGGCCTCAGACAGATGACCCCTGTGTCCCTCTGAGGTCACCACTGGGCTGCGGGCATGGGCCTCCCCGGGATGGGTCCACCATCACCTCCAGCATCTTCCTCCTTGGGCATGGGGTAGTGAAGCAGATGTGACCCTCTGCAGGGAAAGTCTGGGACTGGCTCCTGCTCTAACTGCCTGGAACTCATTACCTCAAACCCTACAGAGCCTGCCAATGCTACAGACTTTGCAAAGGAGGTCAAACTGAACACCCCCCGCTGCCGAAAGCTCAAGGAAGCTGGCTGCACGGCTCAAGCAAGCCCAGCGTGCTCCAAAAATAATCTGGAGTGAGGGAAGGGAATTCAGCCAGCCTAGAGGCCGCCCATCCCCTCTCCACACCTTTCTTACCTCCGAAGCCTGTTTCAAGAGCAAACTGGATTAATACCATAAATCACGAGGTATTACGTGCACAAAGCTTCTCTGTTTCCTTTTTAATTAAATGTACTTCAGAAGGCACTGTGTTTCGGTTTTGCTCATCTCTACTGCTGGTCATAGAAAGTCCCCGCGTCGTCCCCATTAGTAACAGGACCTGGAATAGAAGGCTCCGTGGTGCCTTTTTGGAGGGACGGTGGACACACGAGCTGGGGCTACTTTATGGTCTGCTGTCTCGGGCTCCATCTAAGGTCACGACAGCTTTTTCTTTGTGGCGAGAAATGAAGTGTGTCCTCTGAGTCCTTTTACCCAAAAATCAACGTTTTCATTTTTTTTTAAAAAACTTAATAACAAGAGAAACCAAAAAGAAGAAGAAGCAGCAGAAGCCTTTTAATGTTCCTAATCTGATCTAAAGCCCTGGAAGACGTAGTCCCAAGCTGGAGAGCGCCAGCTGTTCCACAAAATGGACTGCTTTCCTTGTGGAGAATCCACGACAGACAGCAGCTAACGTGGGTCCCGCATCTTATGTACATCAGCTCTGTGGGGAAGATTCCGTGGTTACTTTCAGTAATAGATGAGGCTCAGAGAGGTCACACAGTCTGCCCACGGCAACAGCCAGTAAGGAGCCACCTGCGCCCTTGGCCCCCCAAGGTTCTAGTGAGCAGGGTCGACCTGGTTGAGCTAGGGTTTGCTGGTCCATCATGTGTACGAAGGGTTGTGGTCCACTGTTCCTTGCTGACTCTGTAAAGCACACTTCCCGGTATTCACATCATTAGGAGCCCCCTCCCCCTTGACGCTGGCCTGGGCCACATGACTTGCTGTGCTAACGGGACATTAGGAGGTGTGATGCAAGCAGAGGCTTAATATGTGCTTGTGCATTAGGGCTTGTCCTCTGGGAATATCTCCCACGGAGGCCTGAGCTACTCCGTAAAGAAGTTTGGCTTCCACTGCTAGAGGGGCTTCCTAGAGAGAGAAATGAGAGGCTAGTCCCAGTGGTTCCAGCCATCCCAGTGGACACTCCAGACATGTGAGGAAGAAGCCATCTTGGTTGTCTAGCCCAGTGGACACCCGTGGAGCCCAGCCTCAGGGCAGAATTATGGTTTAAACCACTAAGTTTGGGGTGGTTTGTTAGGCAAGACTAGATAATTGTTGGCCCACAAATAGCGACAGAGGCCGGACGTGTCCATAAACAAGGAAAATTGTCCTGCTTTAGTATTTTAATCTGTGTTGCTGGTGACTCCACCAGAACCAGAAAAGTCTTTCCCGTTGTGAAATTTTGCTGGGATCCAGGTCAGTGACAATTTGGATATCTGTTTTCTCTTGCAGGACCTTTTAGAGCCTTGGGCGTCACTCCCGGGATGTAGTAGGGAGATGGGTGCCACCAGTCCAAGGAGGGAGACTTGGTCTGAATCGAAAGCAGATTAAAATGCGGCGTAACATGGGGGCACTTTTCCCAGAAGGGAAAACCTTTCCATCACCGGAGGTCGTTGGCGGTTCTGCCTATGGAGCTTGGGGACCAAGCAGAGCTGGTTGGTGATAGCCTTCGCACCTGAGTCTGGTCCAAGGTGCCCGCTCCTTCTGGGAAGTTAATTAGTGACCAGCGAGAATCTCCTTCTGCTCTGACTTGCCGTCTCCCGTGCAGAAGCTAGGCGTCTCAGGAGTTCCTGGGCCCTACATGGCTGGTATTTCCAGGGAATTTTTTTTTAACATCTTAGCACCACTCACCCCTAGCCATGCTGGACATGTTTCTGAGGTTTGGTTTCTTCTGTAGAATCAAACTCCTCACAGCAGAGGGAAGGCGGGACTTCAGGGGGAGTGGGAAGGTCATCCCTGGATGGGCCACAGAGGATCCGGGTTATGGGACAGGGAGGGACAGATGAGAAAGCACAGCTCCCTGGAAGGCAGCAGATGCAGCATCAGGACTGCCTCCCGACCTGCCCAGGGCTGCTCCTGGCCCTGTCCTGGGGTGGTTGTTATTTGGAGCAAGTTCTTGCCCAGCCCCATCCCCTTCATGTCTCAGTTTCTAATGAGAAATTCCTGACACTTCAAGATGCTCTTTCTCTGGCCTGGAATGTCCTCCCTGCCTCCCTCCCAGAAGGCCTTTCCATTCCTCAGAACTGGTTCAGAATCTTCTGCCTCCAAGATGTACCCAACAGGCTCGTGCTGGCTGGCGCTGAGCTGCCTTGCCCCCAAAGCATTCTTTGAGCCACTGATTTGGGCCTGGAGTTGTAGTCAGCCTGATGTTCTACTTGACCCTGAACCCCCTTTCTCTCTCCCAGAGAGACCCCGAGTGCCTAGAGGGTAAGTCCATAACTTAGGGCTCTTCCTCAGCCCCCAGAGCACTTATCACAGCCTAAGGACGTAGCACACACCAAACCTACTTACGAGTAAGTGAAGAAACGAATGCATACCACGTGAGCTCACAAAGGAATTAATAGGCTAGATTTTCTGTCTACATATGACTTCTGTTATTTAGATTTAGGACCTAGAAGGTAGAGATTTTATGTTTTCTTCTTTATATCCCCTCCTCTCACCACTATTATAGGCACAGTGTCTTATACAGATTTTTGGTGAATGAATAAAAACTGTAAATTTTAAAATATAGAGATAGTCTCAAAGCTCTAGGAAAATATACTCAAAAAATAATCCTATAAATTGACTTCTTATACTCTAGAAAGAGAGGCATCAACATGTCAGCAAAATCTAGGGCTAGATAGCCACGTTGTGTTGGCCTCCAAGGCACAGCCCATGTCCTCCTCATCTAAATATACCACGTGCCTAGCATAGTGCCTGACATGAAAGTGGGAGTTCATACATGTCTGTTAAATGACTGACTGTAGGCTGGTTGAAAGCAGGATTCAAGGGCAGTGTCCATAGCGAAGGTTCTGGACAAGCCTGATTTTCCACAGTTCTTTCTATCTACAGAGACGAGCCCAATGGAATTCCAAATCACCAATGAGTGTTTTCAACTCTCATCTCCCAGACAGAAGATCATGTAAACCTCATGGCTATTTTCATGAAGAATTTGAGATTGTATAAAATCTCTAACACAAAAAATAGAAAGATACTGTCCTGGAAGGGGTAGAGATACATTTGAAACTGACTGCAGGTGCTTTCATAGCTGCAGGAACAAAGGGCCGTGGAGGCACAGAGGAGAGGACAGTTGGTTCCCATGGGCTGGGGTAGGGGTGCCGGGAGGGTCAGGTGAGATTGGATTCCATACCCCAGTTGAAGATACTGAGGCTTAAAGCAGCTGCTTTGGCAGGTCCAGCCTGTGCTTGCCTGCCGGACTGAGCAAGCCCCCGCTGGGCCTGGCAGGCCTGTCCTTTTAGCCCAGCATCCAAGGTACCAGCTAAGGTCCTGGATGTCTGTGGCTCCCTTGAGGTTTGTGGAGGGCTTAGCACCTCAGCCAGGCATTCAGCAAAGTTTGAAGAGAGAACCACTCCATAAGCATGTGGGTCAGTGGCCAGACCCCTCTGATAACTGACCTCACTTCACATCTGGAGGAGAGAATGGAGTTTACCCTGAACCCGATGAAATGAGACACCCCACAGGTATCTGTGGGCCCTCGCTCCCCATTATTGCTCTATAAGGCAGCAGATGCAAGCTGGGTGCTGTTTTGCAAATAGTAGCCAGAAGACCCAAATCTGAGGGTAATTGCCTTTTCTTTCCTTTATTTATTGTTTTAATATAAATGTAAGTGGATCTAGGTAATTCCTATAATAATGTTACTTCCCTAGCCTGGAGATAGATGAGTGTAGCTAGAAATCCTGCCCTGTGCAATGCATGCGGGGAGCGTGCCAGGCACTTAATGTCACTGGCTGTGCACGCTGGGAGGGAAAGAAGGTCGAGGACCCCCACTCAACAGGGTCGTTCCCTTGAAGGCAGGGGCCAAACAGAGCATGAAATACATGTTCATTGGCTCCTGCCAAAGAAATGCCCTCAGTAACCAACCAGAGCAAGTCAGTCATAAAATAAATGATAGGGAGAGCACTGTGGGCCAGGCACTGTGCTGGGCCCTTCACCCTCATTGGTTTACAACCAGTGGCTCCCCACCACTGCCCCACAAAGAAGACATTCCCACTATAGGCAAGGAAACTGGGGCTCAGGGAAGTCAAAGAAGTTCCGTAAATAGGAAGTAGCAGAGCCCAAATTCAAAAGCAAGTCTAAGTTCATGCTTGCTTGATCAATGCCTATTTATCTATGGATATTTTCTATGTATCTATGTATCCATCCAACCTTACGTCCATCCACCCACCCATCCATCATCTATCCTGTGGTGCTAATAGGAATCACATCCTCAGGACCATCAGAGGCCTTGTCCCTTTCCCCACAAGGTGATTCTGGGGCCAGGGTTCAAACATGTTTCTTTGTGGACTGATCCCTGGACTCAGGCTTCTCAGGACCTCCATGAACTCACTGCTGAGTGGCCCAGGTGTTGCGTTGTCCTGCTAGGTCTTACTCTAGAAGTAAGGTCAGATGGGATCCAGTCAGTAAGACTTGGTCAGACTCCAAGAAGCCACCTTTCTGCTGTGAGGTCTCTCTTTTCTCCTTAGAGAATAACAAACTATCAAACCCACAAATATCATTCCCCAGTATCGAATATGCCAGAGAGGAGGACCCATGGCCAATCAATTCCTTAGCAGGATCTGAAACACCCAAAGCCTCAGTGTAAACATATCTTATCTGTGCCTGTCACAGATGACTGAAATTCTACCATTAGAAAGTCATTCCTCTGCTTTACCCAAGCAATCCAATTCTGGGAATATAACCTCCAGATGTGTTCAAAAGTGGATGAGATAATGCCAGCACAGAGGCAGCACTGTTTATAATAGAAACAATTTAGAAACAACCTAATAGAGGCTGCTTAAATACATGGAGGACTGGTTAAGTAGAGGAGAAGCTAAACTATGGTACATCCCTACCGTCCACCTGACGGTAGTACAAAGGCAACGAAGACGAGGCAGCCAGGGAGGCAGGAGATGCGGCTCAGCAGCCAAAGAAGCAAGTGTCTTAAAGAACAATTTGTGATCACGGAGGTCAAGGGGGATAAAGCCCAACAGGCATCTGTCAGATCTCGTAACTCACGCTCTCTCTCCCTCACTACCATGAGGAAGCCGTCACAGCTCTGTCGGCCAGCAAGCCCGGGAGGCATCACATATGCACGTACACAGATCATACTTAGGACCTGACCTTGAGGGGTACAAAAAATAGTAGAAGACACAGCCCATTTCCTTGATATTCACAGTCTAGCCAAAGATCTCATTATTCACTACAAGGCAGTTCACAGTGTTACAAAACTCCATTTCTGGTTTCTGTAGCTGTCCCTGGATCACCTCCCCAGAGTCCTATAATTTGATAACGGAAGCATGGAATTAAGTAGGTGTACAGACCTTGTCTTCACTCATTAATTTTTGTGGTGGGAGTTGCTCAATGTTTGCCAAGAAGGTTGCTGGTGGCAGCCTAAACACAACTGCGAATTTGCAAAGTAGATGTTGCTGTAAGGAAGACGGCATCCTGGCTGTATAAATATTTCATAAATTTTTTTCATTACAATAACAGAGACAAAAGATTGGGGAAATGCTGGCAGTCATGATTAGAATTGTCTATTTAATAGGTCAGACACAAGTGTTCCCAATATGCAAAGGATTGTTAGCAATACAATTACTTTCAACCAAAGTCAGTGGTGGTCCCTTCCACTTCCTCTTCCTAAACAATTTTGTCCTAAAGTCGTTAGGTGGAGTGGAGAGATAGGAGTCCATGGTGGGGATGGAGGGCAGGAAGCCATGAAGGCCCAAGGTGGGGGTCAGGGCCAAGTAATGAGGAGGACATCCCCACGGAGGGTGGCCTGGCCTGTGGTGTCACAGCCTGATCAGGGTAAGGGGGGATTCTTCAGAGTGTTGGGGAATGGCAGCCTGGCAAATGGTATCAGAGGGTAAGGAGTGTATCTGTGTATGTGTGTGTTTGCAGAGAAACATATATTCCTTAGCCCTGCCTGGGAGCAGCAACATCTCAATAGGAATGAGCACATCTACTGCCCAGATCTTGGATTCTAAATACCATTTTCCATTAAAATGAATTAAGACTCCTTGGAGAAGAGGCTGATTTCCAGAACTGAGGCAAGAACAGAAGATAAGCCTTGAACATCTTGTCATGCCAGAAAGCACATGGATGTGCTCAAAGAATGATGGGCCCATACAGAAAGGACACAGATCGAAGGGGCTCTCACTGGTCAAGCTGGGGCCAAGGTGCACTTTAAATAATGATGGGAATGGAGTATAACTCACTAATACAGGAATCCATAAGTCTATACGGATATAAAAAATAATTAAAGTTGATGAGGCATGTGATATTTACCTAGTTTCAAAGTACCTCCCCAGGGACTTCCCTGGTGGTCCAGTGGGTAAGACTCCTTGCTCCCAATGCAGGAGGCCCAGGTTCAATCCCTGGCTGGGGAACTAGATCCCACATGCATGCCGCAACTAAGAGTCTACATGACGCAACTAAAAGATCCTGCATGCTGCAATGAAGATCCCGTGTGCCACAACTAAGACCCAGTGCAGCCTAAATAAATAAATAAAGTACCTCCCCATAAAATGCCTATTAATCAGAAAGGAGGAAAAGACTAACTTTATAGTGGTGAAACCTGGTAGACACCACCTTAATCATGGGATCAAAGTGCACATCATTAGTATAGAAACAAATCACAATGGTGAACCCCTTGGCAGGGTGCAAGAAGAGCACAGTGTCACTGCTGTGATTTTTCTGCCAGAGATGCATCACCTGAATCTGACCATGAGGAAACCTTAGACAGACATTCTACAAAGTCTGTGATCTTCAAAAGTGTCAAGGTCATAAAAGACATCCGTACATGCCAGAGTGGTTCTGAGCTGGACCCTGTTGTGATAAAAGACACTATTGCGATGCTTGGCAAACCTTGGACAGAGTCTGAGCATTCCATGGTGGTTATGAATCTGTGTCAGATTTCTGGTGTTGGTGGTTGGATTGTGGTGAGGTAAGAAAGTGTCTTTGTTTATAGAAAAACACAGGAAAGTATGGGAAAATGATGAGGATCAGGGCATCTTATTCTCAAAGAGTTCAAGAAAAAAAGAGGTGTTTTTTTTTTTTTTGGTACTGCCCTTGCAATTTTTCTGTCACTTTGTGATTGTTTCAAAATTTTAAAATGATAAGAAATAGGGCTTTCCTGGTGGCGCAGTGGTTGAGAGTCCACCTGCCGATGCAGGGGGCACGGGTTCGTGCCCCGGTCCGGGAAGATCCCACATGCCACGGAGCGGCTGGGCCCGTGAGCCATGGCCGCTGAGCCTGCGCGTCCGGAGCCTGTGCTCTGCCACGGGAGAGGCCACAACAGTGAGAGGCCTGCATATCACAAAAAACAAAAACAAAAAAAATGATAAGAAATAAACTATAGAAAAGTTAAAGGTTCGATAAAATGTGGTGTATACAAACAATGGAATATTATTTAGCCTTTAAAAGGAAGGAAATTCTGTCACATGTGACAGCATGGATGAACTTTGAGGACATTATGCTAAGTGGAATAAGTCAGCCACAAAAGGACAGACACCATATGATTATATTTATATGAGACACTAGAAGAGCCAAACTCATAGAGACAGAAAATATTAATAGAACGATGCTTGCCAAGGGCTGGGGGTGGGGCAGTAGGGAGCTAGTGCTTAATGGGGACAGATTTTAAGGTAAGGATGAAGAAAAAGATCTGGAGGTGGATGGTGGTGACGGCTGCACAACAATGTGTGTGTATTCAATGCCACTGGACCGTACACTTAAAACTGGTTAGCGTGGTAAATTTTGTGTTGTACATATTTTCCCATGATAAAAATTTTAAATTAAAATTAAAAAAGGAAACTGTGATTGTTAAGGTGCATTCACATTAAATGTTTAGTTACAAACTGTTGGGAAAAGTGACACAAGGGTTTGTGTGTCTCTTGAATTAAATATCAACTATTCTCTAACTCAGGCTTCCTGTTCCAACTCCATGGAAAGGAGCTTATCTACGAAAGGAGGGTTTCTTTGTTTATGCTTCACATGGCCAAACATTAACTTTATGACTCTATGAAAATCTGGGAAAACTCTGTCTGCCAAACATAACTGTGAATGTCCATTCTTAGAGAGTTATAGAAGATTTGTTCTTCAAAGCAAATCTGCTTTTAGTTACTAGGCCAAATAAAGCAATCCAACCAAGTGGCAAAACTCCAAGGTATGACAGTGCTATGGGCAAGAAAGGCAAGCCCTCTGTTTCATAGTTTGCTTCGCCTGTAAAACTAGAGCACACGTGTTTGCTTATTTAATTCAGAGGCTCTGCAATGCTTGGTCACACCAAATTCCTGTAACCACAAAACACGATATACAGAACCCAGATGCAGGTTACGTGTATGATGCTACGAACAGTAAATGTGGAGTGACATGGTTTCACGGATGAGTCCTAGGGACAAACCAGGAAGTTGCTTTAATGTCTGGCTACCCTTCTACTGCGCAGCTCCACCAATGGCATGACCTACAGGCTTACTTCAAGGTCACTGTGAGCACCACTCGCTAGTTGGAGGGGTGGGAGACTCCATGCATTTCCACTGCTGGGACAGGGCTGGCCGTGTGGTAATGACCTGACACACCACCTGCATACACAGAAGATATGCTGAGCTAAACAGCAAAGCACCTCGACTCTTTGGGGCTCAGTGTCTTCATGTCAAATGCCAGATATGCCAGGATAGACATTACTTTTAGCGCCTTCCAATGCTATGATTTTCACAATCTGTAACTACCTGGGCAATAATTCATGAGTTGATGGTGGTATGGATTATTAATTGTTTTAAAAAAAATTCCTTTGTTAAGGGTATGTGTGTATGTGTTTCTTTAATTGAGAGTAAAATTAACTTCAATTGGTCAATGCTTAGAATTACTGGTCTGAGGACCATACTTTAGTCCAGAATTATACTTCCGCTGCCCTGAAGGATGTATGCCATCTGATGGTATAAATGTATGGAAACAAGTATATGTAATAGAGCCCCATTGCAGAAGGAAATATGATGGAACAGATATTATAACATATGTCCTTTCAACGTAACCCTCTTATGCCAGGCCTAATATAAGACAGTTAGGTTTAAAGGGCGTGTGTACACATGGGTTCTATTTCAGAAGACGTGTAATTGGTCTAAATCCAAATAAAAACAAGCTAAGCTCCACCAGGATCATTTACATACATCTACAGACAGCAATGCTGAGATGGTTATATAAATGCTATGGGACAGCTCGAGCAGTTGTTTCAAAGGGTCTTTCAGTGCATTAACGCTGCATCCGGAAGCAGCTGTGAGGCTGGGCCTGAGTCTGCACTGTCCGAGGTTCACAGACTGAAAGCACGACCTCAGACGTGACTGATGATGCCCCTTCCTGCTCTGCTTTCAGGTCGAGATCCTCTGAGATTTCATTTTATGAGTGTTCCTGGTTACCAAATGTCTGGGACTCCATCCCAGTGGTAAAAGCTCTTTATTACCATTGCATAAAACCAGTGACAGTTCCACATCTAGTCAGGATGGGGACAGGGTGTTCCCAGCAGTGGGGACAGGAACGCTGGCAGTGTTAGAGGCCACTTTTGGCCCGCATGGGCAAAGCCAAAGCTCCCTAAGACAGTGTCTGGTATGACTCAGAGAGCAGCTCCCATGGGTGCCCTCGGAAGGAGGGTGTGCTATCAGGGATCTTGGACAAACTTGGTGAGAAAGTTGGAAGCCTCGAGGGGCCATCCTAAAGCAGTGTCACGTGGTTGACTGGAGCCGGGCCCTTCGGGGAGCCTGCTGTGCGCTGCAGCCAGAGCACAGCAGAACCCTGGGCTCTTCCCAGGGCTCGGTGCATTTCCATGGGAACGGCTGGCTCGGCAGCCCCGCGCTGGGCGGTGCTCCATCTATTTCTATGGTACCTGTCACCATGGCACCTACTTGCTCTGAAAAACACAGGCTAAAAACAGAACACAAGGAAAAGGGGGGCAATCCACTTCCCTGCAGTCACCTTCTCCCGCAGCTGCTGTTATACCTTCTGATTGCTCACGTGGACCTTGCTCATTCCCAGTTTCCATGTTTTTGTTGTAGTTGGCCTTAAAAAATAAAAGGCTTACTATCAGCACCAGCATCATCTTGGGGGTGATGTGTCCCGAGGCTCCGGGAAGTCTGCACTCTACTTGCTGCAGATAGAAAATTCCTGGGGCGGAGGGAGCCCGCACGGGAAGTGACTCCTCTGGGGCTTGTTCAGGTATTGGGGGAGGGGGGAAGAAGTGGAGAGTAGGGGAGAGGGATGGTGACATCAGTGAACACAGGTGCCCCAAGAAAGGATCTGTGCTTATTCCAACAAAGTGGATCAGACGCTCTCCAGGGAGCACGTGACGTTCTCTTTGGGGAGGGATCCACAAGGCCAAACAGCTTCACTGAAGGTTTTCCCTAAGTTCAAGGTCACCCTTCACAGCAGAGCACTTAATCCAGTCTCTGGAGTCAGACAGAACTTGAGTTCAAATTCCAACTCAGTCACCTGCCAGCCACGTGAGATCGGTGGGCAACCTCCCAGAGGTTAACGTACTCATCTGTAAAATGGGGATGAGAAGACACACCCACAGGCACAAGCCGCTTGCTGTGACCTCAGCTGTCATGGCCGTTCCTTGGTTTGCTCATCTAGGAAAATTTGTGATGTTCGAGCAGACACTGTACATAGAGCAGCGAGCAGAGCACTCACAGCTGCCGGAGGGGAGGGTGTGAGGAGGACAGTTATGACTTCCGGAGACAGTTATGACTTCCGGAAAGGAAGCTCAGCAGCCCCTCTGCCCCCGGTTCTCCTGGGCCTGACTTCCCGTCCTCGGTCCGGTGGGGAAGGTACAGAGTCCCTGTTCATGAGTAGCCCCCCGCCTCCAGACTCCCACATTCAGTAGGGTCCTCGGGCACAACCAGTGTAGCCGAGGACAAGCTTGTGCTCTGAGGCAGGTGTCACCATGCAAAAGGGTCATCAGCCCAGGCGCTGCTGTGATACAGGACAGCGGAATTCTCAGGAACTGGAGAAAATCCCAGCCTGGTGCCCTGCTGTGGGCTTGGGAGTCAAGCAGCCTTGGGGACTCCAGGTTCCCCACTGCCATCTCTTAGCTGAGTGACTCAGGACAGGTCACTTCCCTTCCCTTTCCCATCTGCGAATGCTGTAAAGCCTCCTGTCCCAGAGGGAGGTTGGGAGCATTATTAAAGGAGAAAACACAGGAAACTCCTCTACCCAGAGTTAGCATGTAGTGGGCTCCCTCTCTTCTAATCCCAACACTGAACGTTTTCAGGTGGAGTGAATACTCTGTTTCATGAGTAAAGGATCAGCCTTTATAATAGAAGGAAACAGGCTCGTTTCCTGAATTTGCTGGTGGTGCCGGTATACGCTACAGTAAAACTCCCAGGCTCACACAAGGCCCCAGGCCCCAGAGGCTGGCATGGCCTCCTGCAGGGCCCCCACTTCCCTCTCAAATGCTCCATTTCTCACAACTCCCTCTGGAGAATGCACTGCTCCCCGCAACAAGTCTGTGGGTTCACTCTATCCACAGCTCCCTAGATCCTTTTTACTTTATAAAAGCAATTTCCCTGTGGAGGGCATTGTGTCTCTCCCTGCCAAATCCCACCTCTCAACAGTGCCCAATTTCCATTTGAGGAGCCATGTACTTCCAAGGAACTGGTCCCTACTGCAAGGCTCTGGGGATGGAACATGTGACCTAAGCTGAGCCGATCACATAATCCCACCCTCCTGTGTGCAGGGATTGGTTCATGTGGTATAGATTGGTCCAATCAGAATGGCTCTTGGGACTCTTCTTGAGAATGGAGGACAGAAGGTCCTCAGGGGCTGTAGATGCGAGGCTTGGACTGTTTCTCCAGTCACTTGACTATCATAAGTAAAGTCAGACTCTAGGTAAAACTGCACATGAAGAGTACCAACAAAAGCACTGCCAAGAACTGTAGCTGCAACCATGATGATATTATCAACACCTAGAGCATCTCAAACTTGCCCTATCTCTGAATTTCTTAGCTCTATGAGTCAATCAATTCCACTTGTGTTTAAACCAATTTCAGTTGGATTTTCTATAACATGAGGATAAAAAGCACCTGGAACATTACTTCCTCTCTCTAGTTTCAGGGCCTTCACCTCATTCAGAGCTCAATTCCAAAGTCAGATCTTGAAGGAAGTCCACCTAATTCTATTTCCTCCTTTATCTCCAGACCCTGTGTACTGTTTATTAAGTATTGACCGTATATGTGCCCCAACAGTAAAATCCTTTGGGATTGGTAGTGTCTCCATTTTTCCAGAGAGGACCCTGAGGTCCAAAAGGATGTGAAATCATTTTCTCCAAGGCTACACATCCAGGAGTGAGTAAGATCCCAACTAGAAATGAGAACCCTGTATGATATGTAAACTATGAATAAGTTCTGAGTTTTTTTTCTAAATATTCAATTCTTTCAATACCCCAGTTAGATTACAAAGGTCTTAAGTCCAAGGCTATTTTTTCTTCCTATTTTGACCATCCATTGTAGTTACTTGAGAAGTGTTCGTTACCAAATGGTCAAGGGAACCTCTTGCAGCCCGGAACACACCTGACTCAGGCCTGACAATGCCCGGAGGTCTGCTGAGTACTTTAAAAAGTATCAGGCACTGGGCTAAGTGCTTTACATACGGAATCTCATTTTAAAAAAAAGGTTCATTGTATTAATGTTATTCTTGGACCCAAGGGCGAGTGGCCTTTCGCCAAGGCCTGTGAGTGGAACCTGTTTAGATTGGAAGTAGAGGATCTATTTTGAGGGATAAACACAGAAGGCAGTGGTGCCTTACAGTGGCACGTGGCTAGGTGAAAAGGACAGGACTATGGGTTTGATTCCTGGTTCTACTTCTTGCTATCTGAGTGGCGTTGGGCAAGTTACTTTGAGTTTTGTGCTTCTGTTTTCTCATTTGTCAAATGAAGATACTGATATAATCCCAACACCTCGCAGGGCTGTTGGCAGATTAAATCATATCAGTCAAACACCCAGCAAAATTCCTTGCATAGTTTTTCTCTTTCCCCCATTATATTTCTTCTTCACTGGGCACTAACTAGTGGCTGGCCCTCATAGCCATGTGTACCCCCAACCTCTGCTCTGTGGATGGTGTCCAACCCCACCCAGGATCCAAAGAGATATAGAAGTTCAAGAAAACACTGGCCACGAGGTGGGGAGAAGTTTCCATCCCATTCCTTGCCAAACATAGATTTGCTGCTAGAAAACCAGGGCATGCCCAGGAATGGTTGTAGCCCAGGCTGCTTTGTTCCATTGCAAATTCATTGTGTTTAGATTATAACTAAGCCTTTTTCCTTTCGTCTCTGCCTAGTGAGCCATGAACAGTTCCAGATCTGACAGGCTGAGTACCAGGTCTGACTTATTAAAGAAAGGAAAAGGGATTTGCTGGGCAGCTCAGTACACATTTTCAATGAAGATGTGCAATCGTTCCTCAGAAGAGCCAGGCTTCCCTTAGTTGCTGAGTGTTATCACATAACCAGTTGATTACTTGCTCAGGGCTGCTTGTTAGCAAAGGTGACTGTTACACCTCTTTAGGTAAACTCGATAGAGCAGCACTTCTCTGGGGTTTAGTTGAGGGACAGGAAGAAATAAGATTCCTTTACATTTTATCACTTCTTCTAATCTCTTTTACCCAAAGAATGTGGGTAGGCCCAGCATTTTGTTCCACCCAAGAATGAAGCTTCTGGTGTTGAATAGTTAGATCCTTCTGCTGGAAGCAGTTCAGTTTCTATTTATGGGAGGCAGTGTTCTCAAAGTGTAGATCTCCGGAACACCCGCATCAGAACCCTGGAGTGCATGCAAATGTCTGGCTCCATAGATTCCCACTGAATTAGACTCAGTATGAAAGACTGAGAACCTCAAGTAGCAGTTAAGAACATGGGTTTTAGAGTCAGATATATATGGACTAACTACGAGCTCCAACTCCACTACATACTACCTGTACAGGGTATTTAACCTCTCTAGGACCTTGGGCAGGGTACTTAGCCTCTCTAGGTCTCAATTTCATCACCTGTACAAAGGGAACGCTCAACAGTCAAGGGATATGGAGCTCATGTGGTTGTTATAAGGATGAAATGAAATAACACATATTTAGCAATGCTTGGCATATACGAAACGTTCACTATGTGATAATTCTTCAAAGAGTCTTAGGACCCTACGAGAAATAATAAAATGGGCCATCACAGCCAGTGTTAAGATCCCTGATTGTATTTTCTACTGGAGCAGGTTTTGACAAGTCTACGGACCAGCAACCGGACCTGAAGGTATTATGAGCCATAGGAACTCCACCAGGACTCTCCTCTGAGTCTCAGCAATGGGCCAGCCAGGAGAGGGCAGCAAGAGAGAGCCAGAGACTAACTCTGTAGCTGTTAGAATCACAATGCTTCCAAGTTAGGGTCATTTACTTGGTGTGTCCAGGTTGGTACTAATTTCAAAAGATACTAAGTTTGGTGTATGCAGGTCCGGCAGCGTGGACCATGCACTGGGTGGGTGTACATTAGTACTGTGGCGGTGGCTGTCTAGCTGACTCCTTATTTTCATAGATTATTTACTTTAGGAAACCACACAAGCATCACTAAATTGTAGAAAACAACAAAACTTAATTGTGATGTAGGTATTGGGAGACAATCTAAACCAAGGGTTGGCAAATGTTTTGGCATAGCCTGTGAGCTAAGAATGGTTTTTATATTTCTTTTTTTTTGTTGTTGTTTTTTTTTTTTTTTTTTTTTTTTTTTTTATTTCTTAAGGTTGTTAAAAAGCAGGCGGAGAAATAATAACAGAGTGGTAGTTAACTTCATGCGTCGGCTTGACTGGGTCACAGGGTACCCAGATATTAGGTTACACATTATTTCTGGGTGTGTCTGTGAGGGCGTTTCCAGATGAGATTAGTATCAGCAGACTGAGTAAAGCAGATTGCCCTCCCCAAAGTGAATGGCTGTCACCCAGTCCATTGAGGGCCTGAATAGAGCAAAAAAGCAGAGGAAGGGAGACTTTGCTCTCCCTAACTATTTGAGCTGGGACATTGGTCTTCTCCTGTCCTCTGGCAAGGACTTACACCATCCGTGTTCCTAGTTCTTAGGCCTTTGGACTTGGGCTGGAACCACACCACTGGCTTTCCTGGGTCTCCATCTTACAGACAGCAGATTGTGGTACTTCTCAGCCTCCATAGTCCCATGAGTCAATTCCATATCTCTATATATCTATGCATATCTTATTGGTTCTGTCTCTCTGGAGAACCATGACTAATACAGAGATGTAAGTATTGCACAAAGCCTAAAATATTTACTATTGTCTTTTGCATAAAAGTTTGTTGAGCCCTCATCAAGCCAACTCAGGAGCTGACTGTTCAGCACATGGTCTGAATATAATTCAACATCATGCTCCATCAAAACACACATTCTCACGTGCTGTTGGTGTGTTACCAAGTCAGCAAAAACCACCGATCTACTATCCTTATTTAGGCAGCAAACGAAGCTTATCTGGATCAAAGAAACCCTCAGGACCCAAAGAAGACAAGAACAGAACAGGATAAGAAAGTGACAGGCTAATCTAACTCATGAATATAGATGCAAAAATTCCAAACAGAATATTAGCAAACTAAATCCAGCAATGTATCAAAAAAGTTAGTACATCATAACCAAGTTGGGATTATGCCAGGAATGAAAGGTTGGTTTAATATTAGAAAAGTGGTTAATAGAATTCATATTATCAGATTAAAGGCAAAAAATTTACCACCACAATAAAATCAGAAAAAAATTAATAGCATTTAACATCCTATTAAAAATTTTAAAACTCAGTTTGACCTAGAACTTGATAAAGAACATCTAGCAAGAAAAAAAAAGGACAAAAAACTTACATCATACTTAATGTGAAATGTTGAAAACATTCCCTTTAAGAGCTAAAACAAGGCCTAAGAAGTCCCATTAACACCACATTATACCAGCCTGTGTAGTAAAACAAGGAAAACAAAGCAAATGGAAATGTGTAAGGATTGGAAAGGAAGGGAAAAAACTTGTGATTGTCAGCATGGAAAACCCAACATTATTTACAAATAAATTACTAAAATTAGTAAGAGAGTTCAGGAAGGTTTCTAGATACAAAATCAATGTGAAAAGTAAATTGTATTTCTATTCACTGGTAACTGCTAAAAAATACAATTTTAAAGATACCACCTATAATAGCATGAATAAATCTCAAATATCCAGAAGTAAATCTAACAAAACATGTGAAAGCCCTTTCTAGAGAAAAACTTTACTGCAAGTTTTAAAAAAATGACATAAACAAATGTTCATGACAGGAAGACGATATTGTGAATATATCATTTCTCTCCAAATTGATGTATATATTCTAGGCAATTCCAATCAAAATCCTAACAAGATTTTTAAAAGGAACTCAACAGCTGATTATTTGGAAGAGCAAAGAGCCAAGAAATGCCAAGTCATATTTAAAGAACAACTAACAAGAGTGTGTGTGTCGGGGGTGTTTCCTCTACCAGATATCAAAATGTATTATACCGCCATGGTAATTAAGATTGAAAGAACTCCTACAACCCAGCAACAACAACACCAAAAAATCCAATTAACAAATGGGCAAATGACTTGAATAGACGCTTCTTCAAAGAAGACATACAAATGGCCAAACAAGTACATAAAAAGATACTCAACATCACCGATCATTACAGAAATGCAAATAAAGCCACAATGAGACAACACTTCGTACCCATAAGGATGGCTATTATTTTTAAAAAAAGAGGAAAAAAACCCCCGCCAAAAAATAACAAATGTTGACAAGGATGTGGAGAAACTGGAAGATCGTGTTCATTGCTGGTGGGAATATAAAATGGTGTAACCTCTGTGAAAACGGTATAATAGTTTCTCAAAAAATTAAACATTGAACTACAGTTCCACTTCTGAATACATGCCCCAAAAGAATGAAAAGCGGTATTCCAACAGATATTCGTGCACCTACGTTTACAGCAGCATTATTTACAACAGCCAAAAGGTGGAAGCAATCCAAGTGTCTATCAATGGATGAATGGATAAAAAATATGCGGTATACTCATATAATGGAATATTATTTAGCTTTAAAAAAGAATGAAATTCTGATATACGCTGCAACATGAATGAACCTTGAAGACATTGTGTTAAGTGCAATAAGCCAGACACAAAAGGACAGATACTTTGTGATTCCACTTATATGAAGTACCTGGAGTGCTCAAATTCACAAAGCCAAAAGCAGAATGGTGGTCACCAGGGGCTAGACGGAGCGCGGAATGAGGTGTTATCATTCAACAGGGACAGAGTTTCCATTTGGGATGCTGAAAACGTTCTGGAGATGTGGTGATGGTTATATAATAACCTGAATGCCTGTAATGCCACTGAAGTGTATTCCCAAACATGGTTAAGATGGTAAATTTTATATTATGTATATTTTACCACAATAAAAAAAGATTGAGTGATAGTACAGCAGGAATAAACAAACATATCAGTAGAGCAGCACAGATTAGCATGACTCAGATGTGACCTGTACACTGGTTACCGTCTTTGAATTCCTTGCCACGGGCCCACGATCAGTGCAGAAGTGAACAGTAAGCATTTAGAAACTTCCATAGCAACTTTACAGAGCAAGTTTATGCCCACTGAATCTAATAATAAATAATTGAGGCCTTTATTTTATGCATGTTTTAAATGTTTTTAGTAACTAATTTTCGTTATATCTACAAAAATATTGACCTGCCATGGATTAAGGGAAAAACTGGAGCTCAACACAGAAGAGTTGAGAGTTCAGAGGAAAAAAAAAAACACTCGTAAATGGAACTTGATTTGTGACAGAGGACATTGCAGATAAGTGAGGGGAAAAGTAAAAATGGAAGTCTATTATCCTATAACAGTTACAAAAATCGAATCCAGGTAGAATAAAGGCTTAAATATGAAAGATTAAGTACTAAATATAAAGGACAAAATAAAAGGTTTTTAGAAGAGAATAAAAAAGAATTATTTTTGTGACCTCAAGTTGGGAAAGTTTTCTTTGACAAGGTAAATTTGACATGAAAATTAAGAGCTTCTGTTCAAAAGTCACCATAAATAAAATGCAAAGGCAATCCCAAACTGCAAGGAGATATCTGAGAGATATCTGAACATATAAAAGCTAACATAGGATTATAATCCAGACCATAGAAAGAGTTCTTATGGATCAACTGTCAAATACCAACAGCTCGTTAGAAAACAGAGGAAAAGACTTAAATGGACATTTCACAGCAGAGGTAAAAAACAGACGGTTTGTAAACATGAGAAGATTCTTCACTTCAATAGTTATCAAATAAATGCAAATTATAACCGTAATGAGACACAGACCATACCTATTGGAATGACAAAAATTAAAGCTGACAGGAATGAGATCAACCAAAATACTATCATCGATTGCTAGCGGAAGTGTAGATTGTTATAATCACCTTGGGAAGATAATTAGCAATATCCAGGAGAGTTGAAGATGTGAGCACACTTGAACCTAGCAATTCCTCTCCTAGGTGTGTACTCTAAAGAGCAGAACAGACGCACGCAATGCGGGATAATCACATACTGGATGATTACACAGCAGTGAAAAGTGAACTGCAGCTACTTGCATCAACACAAAGGAATCTCAAAAACATAATGTTGAATAAAAGAAGTCACAGAGGGCTTCCCTAGTTGCGCAGTGGTTGGGAGTCTGCCTGCCGATGCAGGGGACACGGGTTCGTGCCCCGGTCCGGGAAGATCCCGCATGCCGCGGAGTGGGTGGGCCTGTGAGCCATGGCCACTGGGCCTGCGCGTCCGGAGCCTGTGCTCCGCAACGGGAGAGGCCACAACAGTGAGAGGCCTGCGTACTGAAAAAAAAAAAAAGAAGTCACAGAAGAATATATATTGTATTCTTAAATACAGCATTAAAAATAGGCATCTGTACCCTGACAAACCAAACAATATACTGCTTAGAGATTTAAGTGTATTTGTGTGCGTGTGTGTGCAGGTGTGCGTGCGTGCATGTGTGTGTGTGTGTGTGTGTGTGTGTGTGTGTAGTAAAACTATAAAGAAAATCATGGGATGATGAACACAGAATTCTGTATAGTTTCCATCTGATAGAAGGATACGTGCCTGGGGGGAGCATTCAGATATTTCTAAGAAACTGACACTGTTCTATTTCTTAACTTGGGTGGTGGGGATGCAGGTGTTTGTTTTGCTATTCTTAAGCTGAACATATGGTTTATATGTATGTATGACATATTTCACAATTTTTTAAAAAAATTAAAAGAGAGGATAAAACGTCTCTCGGTGATGGCTAAGAATGCAGAAAGAGGGTCAAATCCCCTGAGGGTGAAGGCAGGCTGCATGCTCTTGACTAACAGGAAAATGCAAATCAAGAGCCTGCTCAGAGGCCTAGCCCCTCAACACTTATTTTTGTCTCCCCAGCACTTTTTTCCTTTCAGAAACTGCCTTTCCCCCAACCCAGAAGGGCTGTCGTTCATGTGGCACGTCAATGGTGGGTATATGACTCAGGCCAGCTAGAGTATTTCTACTTGTCTGGCCTCAGTGGTTAATACTGGGATGAGCAGAGGTCCCAAGCCAGCCCAATCAGAGCCATACCTGCCCTTCTGTTGGAGCAATCAAGAAAGAGGTGAGGGCTTCCCTGGTGGTGCAGTGGTTGAGAATCTGCCTGCTAATGCAGGGGACACGGGTTCGAGCCCTGGTCCGGGAAGATCCCACATGCCGCGGAGCAACTAGGCCCGTGAGCCACAACTACTGAGCCTGCGCGTCTGGAGCCTGTGCTCCGCAACAAGAGAGGCCGCGACAGTGAGAGGCCCGTGCACCGCGATGAAGAGTGGCCACCGCTTGCCACAACTAGAGAAAGGCCTCGCACAGAAACGAAGACCCAACACAGTCAAAAATAAAAATAAATTAATTAAAAGAAGGCTCAACATTTAAAAAAAAAAAAAAAGAAAGAGGTGGGATTTCTATATGTAAATGAATGCATGGTAAGCCTAGACCTCCATGAAAATCAGCCTGAAAATGAAGCCAGCAGAGAGAAAGCAGAAAGGAGGACTAGAGAATCACAGAAAGGCAAAGAGACGGGGTAAGAGAGAGAGAGGCAACGTCCTCATTGAGTATCTGGATCCAGCCATTCCTGATTCCCATTAAGTAGACAGTTGCAGATCCAGCTGCAATCAAAAGTGTCCTAAGTAGCACAGAAGTTTGGACCAGGAGCAGGATTTTGGAAGTTGGCTGTGTTGGGGTGGAGAGCAGGGCAGTGTGAAGCCTCCCTCCGTGACCAGGAAGTGAGCCATATCTGTTCAGTGGGGCAAAGTTGCTAAACTCTCTCCTGTTGAATCCGGTGAGGTTGGAAATTTAGAGGACTTGTTATGTTTTTATGTTAAAGCCAGGTTACTGGGGTGTGTCAGCCCTTTCTTCAGCCCTAAGTGAGGGTCTATAAGAAAAGATACACTTGAGTCTCCGCTGGGCCTTTCTAAAAGCAGGGAGAGGGAAAAACAAAGACTCTTTCTGCTGTGGCCTGTAATTCAACTGAGCTGAGAGCCAGAAAATGATTTTCAGGGCTGCAGCAGCCAGACTCCTGCCCCAGGCCGAAGTTGGTGCAAGCACAGGCCGGGAGAAGGAAACACAGGGGAAGGTAGGACAGGGGCCCTGGAGAGGGCTTCTCCCCCTCCAGCAGCACCTGCTGGGCACTCCCTGCCTGAGTGAAGTGCCTTTTACCCCACTGTAGGCAGCTGTCCACTGGGAAAGAGCCTGAGGGCAAATGGCCTCCCCCTCCCCCAACCCAGTGTGTCCAGGGCAGAGGCCAAATGGACAAAGTCTAAATGAAAGCTGGGAGCGAGCAGAGCACAGAGACGGTTGTTAGGGGATAGACGTGGTGAGGACAGGGTCCAGATTCCAGAGCATGACTTGTCTGGGTTCTGGCTCTGGTTGCCAGCTCATGGAGTTATCAAAAAACTAACTTCCCAGCAACTATCTAAGAGTTTGAGAGAGTCATACTGCCAGAGACGTCTCAGTCTAGCAAACCGCAGCACGAGATTGCACAACCACTGGAGCCAGACCCAGATCTCTGGACTGACATCCTCAAACTGTGGCCTGCTAGAGTCTATGGTTTCCAGAAGGGACATTCTCTCTGATCCACCCATGGAGGGCCGTGGGCAAGGGACAGTCTTCCAGAGATAGAGCCCTGGGTACCCCTGGCTGATTGAGGAACTCACATCTTTCAGGGATATGAAGTGGCTTCTTGTCAATCCTCTTCTGCAGGATGTTGGACAAGTGACTGGAGCCTCATGTTCCCCCTCTCCCCTTTACTAAATGCAAGTGGCTTTTATTCAAAGTATCTTACTTTTCTCCACTATTAAATGCCAGGGGTGTCTGAAATGATCATTTAGCTGTTGGTTAACAGACTATTAAGAGCAATAGTCTTAATGCAATAGTCTTAGCAATAGTCTTAGTCTTCTTGACTAGACCTGGTCAAGAAGAAGGTATATCCGCTAGCTTTGCTTTTATGTGGATAGCCTGTACCATGTTCCAGGGGGTGCATTCCTGAAATTGTATGGGAAAAGGGCACAGATGGACGCTAGGAAGTCAAGGAGCAGAGTTAATGGCTATTACTCTATCTATTACTCTTTCTGCCCTGTAATGGGTTGAATTTTGCCTCTGCTCCCTGCAGCCCCAGCCAAAGAATATGTCCAAGTCCTAACTCCCAGCATCCGTGAATGTGATCTTATATGGAAAAAGCATCTTTACTGATATAATTAAGCACAGGGCCTCGAGATGAGATCATTATGGATTAATCCAGTGGGTAGAGACAGTACAGCACAGAAGGGGCAGTCATGTGAAGATGGAAGCAGGGCTTGCAGCCATGCAGCTATAAACCAAGGATTGCCTGGGGCCAAAGAAGCTGGACAGGCAAGGAAGGATTATACCCTGGAGTCTTCAGAGGGAGTATGGCCCTGCTGACACCTTGATTTCGAACTTCTGCCCTTCAGAACTGTGAGACAGTACATTTCTGTTGTTTCTAGCCACCCATTTTCTGGTGATTTGCTGCAGCAGCCCTAAGAGACTGATACATGCCCAGACGTTTTTAAGACTGTCCCTCCCCTGGCGGGACTGTCAATCACTATCTCAGACCTAGGTGACCAATCAAAATACCCCACCCCCATGATCACAGTGTTTGGTTTGGAGACGATCACTACAATGGACTGAATGTTTATGTGTCCCCCAAATTCATATATTGAAATCCTAACCCCCAATGTGATGGTATTAGGAGGTGGGGCCTCTGGGAGGTGATTAGGTCATGTGAGTGGAGCCCTCATGTATGGGATTAGTGCACTTCTAAGACCCTAGAGAACTCTCCCCTTCTATTATGTGAGGACATAATGATAAGACAGCCATTTATGAACTGGGAACTGGGCCCTCACCAGACACAAAATCAGCCACTGTGTTGATCTTGGACTTCCCAGCCTCCAGAATTGTGAGAAGTAAATGTTTATTGTTTAAGCCACCTAGTCTGTGCTATTTTTGTCTTAGCAGCTCAAACAGACTAAGACAGTCACAGGAGAGAGCTGGCCCGTGAAGGAGCCTGGAAGTAAGCAGAGATAGGAGTATAAGGGGAGGGACAGGTCTCAGTGATGCCACCCCTGGACCTACAAAGAACCATGTCTAAATACAGATCTCCCTCTAGACTTTTTTTTTTTGCCGTACGCGGGCCTCTCACTGTTGCGGCCTCTCCCGTTGCAGAGCACAGGCTCCGGACGCGCAGGCTCAGCGGCCGTGGCTCACGGGCCTAGCCGCTCCGCGGCATGTGGGATCTTCCCAGGCTGGGGCATGAACCCATGTCCCCTGCATCGGCAGGCAGACTCCCAACGACTGCGCCACCAGGGAAGCCCTCCCTCTAGACTTTTGAGTTAGTAAATTCATCTTTTTTGCATGTGTCAGTTTGAGTCGGCTTTGTCATTTGCAAACCTTCCAGGTCCTGATGTGCATATCCTGTGAGGTATCTGACCCCAGCAGATATCCTCAGTCATGTGAGAGCCCAGGCTTAGAGGAGCAGCAGACGTAGAGGTCCCACTTGGTGATAGGCACAAGGCTCCTGATAGGTCTGGCTCTCAGGGTCTGGGCCATTGGACCTGCCTCGATCCACACAGCTGGACAGAGGGCCTCATTTGCCAGGCTCAGTTGATGACCAGAGACTAGGGAGAATCTCATCTATTGCAGAGAGCAGATTCGGCAGCAAGTACATTTCAAGTACAGTAGGTAACACTGCATCATAACCAACAAGGAAGGCTTCTGTAAAACATGAAGATTTGCTTCTGTTCCACCACAGAATCAGAGTGAGTTACAACCAACTCTACTGGGACATGACCGTTTCCCTGGCCAATGCACCATCGCCTTCCAGCAGCACTGTGTCCAAGCCTCAGCGTGCTCCTGGTTGAGGAAAGCCACGTTGTTGACAGAAATTCTAATCCACCTCAAATCAACAAGCAGCTACCCCCACAGGGGCCCCAGTTCCTACCTCAAGCCTTGAGTCCTCCTGCACTGTGAACCCCAGAGCCGAATGCAATCATACATGGAATGCAGAAACCCCACAGTAAAGAGGAAGTGGCAGCGAGAAGAGACACACGGTGCTTCCCTTTGCGAAGAGAGACACACGGTGCTTCCCTTTGCTTAACTCCTCGAGGAGTGAATTAGTAAGGAATAGCTGTTTCAGTGGGCTGGGTGTGCAGCTTCTAAACTTCTGATTATTGAAGCCAAATGATGTTTCTATTTAAAAATCAGACACATGGGACTTCCCTGGTGGTCCAGAGGGTAAGACTCTGTGCTCCCAGTGCAGGGGACCCGGGTTCGATCTCACGATCGAGCTAGATCCCACGTGCATACTGCAACTAAAAGACCCCACACGCCACAACAAAGATCCCATGTGCCGCAACTAAGACCCAGCGCAGCCTAAATAAATAAACGTTAAAAAAAAAAATCAGACACACCCTGAAGAGTTGTTACAATGCACCTTAACGTGATGCATCAGGCTTTGTGAGTAAGAGTTAAAAGTTTCTGAAAAAATGGTGGGTCTGCTTTACCTTTTATAGAGCAACTTCTGTGTGTTGGGCAACATACTTAAGCACTGGAACTGCCTGTGAGGAAAGAGATGCATGACACTGTGATGACAGTACCAGGCAGTTATGGTCTGGGAGGTGATGTATGAGCTGAGTTTGGACAGACAACTGGAAGTTAGCCCTAGGAAGAAGGGATAAGAGGACACTGCAGTGAAGGCATGTCCCGAGGCAGGAACCTGCAGCACGCTGAGTGGTTGACACACAGGGAGTAATGTTCGAGAGGGGTTGGAAAGGTAGACAAGAAATGGATCAGGAAGTGGATCCATGGATATGATTAAGCGAAGGAGTGTGAACTTTATCCAAGAGTTTTGGGAGTGCTGAAGAACAGAAGCATGCTCTGAGCAGACAGCCTTGGTTGGATGACCCAGGCAGGACCCCAGTGGAGGATGGGAGTGGAGAAGAAGGTCCCTCAAGGGCCCTTTGACATAGCTGTGTGAGAAGCAATAAGGGCTTTCACCAGTGGTAGGGGAATGAGAGGAAGGGGGCATTCAAGGCATTGGAAGAGGTAGACTCATCTGGACAGGATACTTGATTGAATGTAAAAGGTGACATGAGAAGGAGGAATCCGAGATAATTACTAGATTTCTTTTCTCTGGCATGAGCAACTGGGGTAAGGGTGACATTCCTGAAAATAAGAGATACAAGTAGAGGGTTAAGTCTTGGAAGAGGCTGGTGTGGAGCTTGGCTTTAGAACTGTAAGTAGGAAGAGCCAGGCTCAGTTGATGACCAGAGGCTAGGGAAAATCTCATCTATTGCAGAGAGATGTAAGTAGGAAGAGCTGTAAGTAGGAAGAACTGTAAGTAGGAAGAGCCTGTGGGACAGCCACCAGCAGAGGGCCATGACAAGCTGGGCATTCAGATGTCAGAAGAGAGATCTGTATGGAGGAGGGAGAGCTGGGAGCCGTCAGCTCATGGTGGTTGGGGACACCAAGGAAGAGGGGCAGAGGGCAAGAAGAGCAGGGGGTGGGATACAGACCCAGGGGACGTTCAGGGAATGAGTGGACAGGAAGTCTCTGTGAAGGAGATGAAAAAAATGTCCAGCAAACTAGGGTGGAAGCCTAGAGAGTAAAGCCAAGGAGCGAGAGGCTCAAGGGGCAGGGGAGTGCAATGGCACCAAGGTTCCAGAAAGAGGGAGTCAGGTGAGGGAAGGAAAGCACCTTCTGGACCCAGAGTATGGCTGTCTTTAGTGACTTTAGTCTAGGCATTGATCATGAGAACAGAAACCACACTGCAATGGGTGATGGAGGACTGAATAGGCAGGTAGGCAGTAGAGATGAGTTTTTCAAGAAGGTTGGCCATGAAGAGACAGAGAAAGGGAAACTGAAGAGAGAGGTTAGAAATATGGGATCAAGAACTGGGTATTTTTCAGATTGAAGAGACTGAACACGTTCAGGTACTGATGAGAAATGTTGGAAGAGAAGAGGGTGAAGATGTGAGTGAGAGAAAAATTACTGGAGGGAGGCTCCAGGGGCACAAGGGGAAGGGCAGCTGGGGGCTGGAGCACACTCCTTCCCTGGCATGGGGGGATGGAGAAGAAGAGCAGGAGATGTGTTAGGTGGTTGAGCTGGAGGACCTTGAGAGAGTTTCTTGGGACCTTAATTTTGTTGTTTTATCAAAGGGCAAGTTGGGCTCTCTGTCAATGACGATGACAGACACGGAGGTTAAAAAGAAGGGTTGGTGAAAGAGGGACGGTCAGGAGGAGATGCCAGTGGCAATGGACAGGGAAGGACCTAGGGACATCTGGAAGGGTTTCCAGGCATCCTTGGGAATTTCTCTAGCAGCAGCCGGCACCCCAGGAAGGAGCAGGGCAGAAATGTCCTAGAAGTAGGGTTCAGCTGGGTGGGTTCACACAGAAGGATAAGTGGACAACAGTGGTTAGAGAGAATGCAGGTTAGAGAGAGAAACTGACCACCATAGTCAAACAAAGCTGACCGCCGAGTTAACAATAGTAACCGGTTCAGATGTTTAGCAGAGTGGTCAAGGTCACTTCTGTGTATAGACTAGATGCCCTCTTCAACAAAGAAAGTGACGGGGGGCAGATAGAGTAATGATGGAAAGAGCAGGATTTTTTTTGGCCACACCGCAAGGCTCGCGGTATCTTAGTTCCCCAACCAGGGACTGAACCCCGGTCACGACAGTGAAAGCACCAAGTCCTAACCACTGGACTGCCAGGGAATTCCCAAGAGCAGGACTTTAAGAATCAGTCAGGGCTTCCCTGGTGGCGCAGTGGTTGAGAATCTGCCTGCTAATGCAGGGGACACGGGTTCAAGCCCTGGTCTGGGAAGATCCCACATGCCGTGGAGCAACTAGGCCCGTGAGCCACAACTACTGAGCCTGCGCGTCTGGAGCCTGTGCTCTGCAACAAGAGAGGCAGTGATAGTGAGAGGCCCGCGCACCGCGATGAAGAGTGGCCCCCGCTTGCCACAACTAGAGAAAGCCCTCGCGCAGAAACGAAGACCCAACACAGCCAAAAGTAAATAAATAAAATTAAAAAAAAAAAAAAGAATCAGCCAGATGTGGGTTCAAAAGCATCCTTACTATTTCCCTCTCTGAGCTTAGCATTTTTGTCTATAAAATATGAAATCCTTTATATTAATTCTTTGCAGAGTTGCAAGGATTAAACACGATGATTACTGCAGAGTAATCCTGTTAGGTTGTAATCTCCATTAGGTGTCTGTCTTGTTATTTACTGCTCTAACTTCTGCTTCTTGTAGGCGCCTGGCACATAATAGGCCCTCAACAAATACAAATTTCCTTCTTCATCTTTTAGGCAATATTCATCATAGCACCTTCTCTGGTAAGTTCCCCTGAGACAACTGGCATTCCCTTCCTTGACCTGTCCAATCTCAATTACTTGCAGTAATGAGAATGGAACATTGATCCACACTTCCTTTCATTGAGCCAGGCTGTTACTTAACTTTGATTTCAGGAAAGTATGCATCATTGGAGGTTGAACTCTAAGACCACAGAGATTCAGGACCAGGTGGCTGGCCATCCATCCACCAAACAAGTGGCTTGGCTTCTTTATCACAGCTTTGTGGGCTCATGGATAATTCCTGATGAGGTGGGGATAAGGTTCCCTCCTCAACACATATAAAGATGGACTCCAAGGGAATGGAAGGAACACAGGTACCTTTCCTTAACCAGCCACCAGAGGCCCCAGATCCAAGGGATAGTGACTCTCGAGAGACAAGGGAGTATGGAATTTACTTTGCATGTTGAGAAAATTGTCCAAAAATTCAGAAGAAAAAAATTTAAAACAGAGCCCAATGCTACTCTTGCTGGGAGATTTGGGCAGTGAAGGAACAGGCTGCCCAATCCAGTGGACAGTCAGTCTGACCAGCCTGTTGGAGAGAATCACACTGCCACCAGAGGTGTTTATCTGAAACATGGAGCTAAGAGCCATCCTCGGATTTTGCTAAAGAAGAAATCCAAGGGTAAAGCAGACATCCGATAGACAAGATGTGGCACACCAATGGGCTGAGAAACTGGTAGACCAAGAAGACCTTAATGACTTCAAATTCAGGTCCAAAGCACACGTCTCAGGCAACATGGCACAGAGACTGTGAACTATCCCAATTTCCACTCTCCCTTTCTTCCTTTTAATAAGAGAACTCCTAAGTTTCAGCTGGGCATATTTAGCTGGCCCAGTTAGATAATACATTTCCCAGGCTCACTTGCAGCTTAGTGTGTCCAAGTTCTGGCCAATGGAAGGACATGGACAACCTCTGAATGACATCATTTAGAAGGGGGCTGCTGGCCTTCCCCCTCCTCTCCTCTTCTCCTTCTCTTCCTCCAGGCAGGAACAGGTGGATGTGATGTTGAGCCAGCTTCAACTATGCAGAAGAGGACACCATAGGGGATGGGGAGCAACACAGTGGAGGGAACCTGGGTCCCTGAATGACCCTGTGGAGCAGAGTTGTTTATCTGTCCTGGACTGACTAGCATCCTCTTAGCTATGAGGTGAAAGAGAAATACATGTCTCTCCTTTTTAGAGAAAATGTATTTTTTGGTCTTTTTGTTACAACTTAGCCGGCATCCTAAGTAATACAGAACATTTCCCAAAGGAACAGATAACAATAATTTTAGTACTGATAGTAATATTTACTGAAAGCTCACTGTGTGCCAGACATTGTTCTAAATACTTCACATGTATTATCACATTTAATCCACACAACACTCCCTAGATAAGGGCCATTATCATTTTACAGAAAAGAAGGCACAGGTAGATTGAGCACTTTGTCCAAAGACTCATGGCTATTGAGTGGCCAAACCAGTAGTCAAACAAATGATCTGGATGGAGATCATATCCTTAGTCACTATGCTTTTCAAAGCATAACTTTTCACAATTCCATGCAGCCAAAGAACATGGCTTAGTTTTCCAGAGAGCTGTGCCCAAATGTTAACTTTTCTTCAAAATTACTGCAGGACCAAGGGAAGTCATTTAGTTTCTCTGCTAGTTGGTTTTCTCCAAGAGAGCACAGGAAGGAGACGCAAACTACTTGACCTCACACAACTGCGAGAAGGATGAAATCAATTCATGTACGTTCAAGAAATGTTGTGAAGCTATAAAATGTGGCATAAATGAAATATGGCCTTAAGGCAAGCTGGGAAATCCTTAAAACCCAAATAACAAAATGCACTCAAAATTTTTTTTAATGCAAATACCATCTAGCAATTTGGCAGATCGCCTGGAAAGGCTGCGAAATCTAAGGAGAAAGGTACGTTTGGTTTTGTGCATCTGTCATCCTCAGCTGAAAAAGGGAGAGATTAATTGAGGTTAATTGAAAACGAGCATACCTGTGTGCCTGGTGTGTGTGTGCACAGGCACACACATGCACACCGGCTCTCAACAGAAGAGAACCATTATTATCAAGAGCAGAAGTAGCAGTAATCTGCAATGCCTATGGGAAGCAGGCACACAAGTTGGGGCATGGGGTGGGGATGCAAAATGCTTGCAGGGTGAGTGGGGACTTTGGTGAACAGGCAGCTCCAGCTTCAGCTGCCCTGCTGCAATGGGAGCCTGGTGTTTCAGAATTTTCAGGGTCACATATGAAATACTTCCATTGTCTAAAGATGCTCAGATTTATACATCAAACATGTCATGGGCCAGCAGTTGATTTCCTGGAATCTAGCCCTGCAGCTGGAGGTCACATCTGACCCTTTAAGATGTTTCGTCATAATTAGGTATAAGCCACAGTTTAGCTTTCTCTCAGCTAACCCCACCCTGCCCTGCCCTGCCTCACCCCAGGCCACCTTCCTCTTCCTTCTTCCCCACTTTAACTCCACCCCTCTGGGCTTTCTCTTTGCCTTCTGCCCTTGGACCTCTCCTTCCGTTCCTTTCCACTTGTACCCAGTTATCTTGAAGACACAGAGTAGCTTCCCTCCTCTGCATGCCAATCAATGCCAACATAATCGCAACCTGCTACCCGCCCCCAACACATGATCATTTTTGCATGCCAAGTAAGGTGGATTACAGCGGGCTCTTGATGGTCCATCACGAAGGAGGGGGGCAGGGGGGCACAGGTAACGCTACATAGGGGACACCCAAAAGTCACAAGGCTTTGTCTTTAGCGTTTGGTGGCCCACAGGTCAGAGGCCCGCCACGGCGGTCACCTGCGCCATGTTGGTCCTGCCCCGCCAGTGGAGACCGAGACAAGGGGGCTCGCGGCGGGGAGAAAGCTCTGTCTCCAGCCAAGGTGGGGGTGACGGCCTCGCCTCCACCTTTCCTTCCCCAGAGGTCCCCGCCTGTGTCCTGTGGGCGCCCAGCTGACTGCCCATGTCTGCGGCACCTGGAGTCCCTGCACCCCCGCTCTCCCCACCCTCACCTTGGCCATTAGCTTTATCACCTCGTCGCCAGCAAGACTGTGGCCCAAAGGCCAACGGTTACTTCTGACAGGTTTCAGTTTCTCTTTCTTTGCTTTCACATGACCTTGGGTCCTCAGGGCAATGACCTGAACTGAAAGGCCCAGGAGTGAGGGAGGACAGAGAGGAGGCAGGCTACCCACACGTGGGGTGCGTCCGTCATCAGGTGCTACCTATTATGAGCCCAGCTTTCCAAAGCTAAGAACAGATGGGAACCCCTGGGGAGAAGTTCAGGAAATTTTGTGCCCTGCTAACTGGCTTTGCCCTGCGCGGGCTCCGCAGGCCCTTCAGCTCCTCCGGTGGCGGCGGGGTATGCGGACATCGCCTGGGACAGAGTGGGGCTGTGCTGTGTTCCGTGCCCTCCTGACTTACTGTTTGCTTGGGACGTCTGGACTAGGGCTACAAACAGTTCCTCTCTTTGTTTACCGCCTTGCAAAAATGTATGCTTCCCTCAAAAAGGCACAAAGGTCCCCTTTCTTCAGCTCGCCTGCACCACCCGGGTTGTTCTGCAGGGCTCGGGTCTGCAAGCCCAGACCAGCCCCAGCGCAGACTGTCGCAGCCTTGCTCGGCAGCCCGTGCTCACGTGGCCTATGCGCTGGCCGGTGGCCTCCTAGGCAGGCAGCTGGCCCCAGTTCTTAAAGCCGCAGAGCCCCCGGCGGCTGGGTGGATGCTACCAGCTTGTGCCTAGTTTCTCTGCAGGAGTTAGCCTGCCCTCCCTGGAAACAGGGACACATAATGCAAGAGCTTGACTGACATCACCCAGGGAACTTTGAAAAATTCCGATGCCCCAGAAATTCTTTTTTTTTAACTGAAATATAACTGATACACAATATTGTGTTAGTTTTAGGTATACAGCAAAGTGATTCAGTAATATATATATTTTTTTCAGATTATTTTCCATTATAGTTATTACAAGATATTGAATATAGTTCTCTGTGCTATACAGTAAACCCTTGTTGCTTATCTATTTTATGTATAGTAGTTTGCATCTGTTAATCTCATACTCCTAATTTATCCTCCCCTACCCCTTCCCCTTTTGGTAACCATAAGTTTGTTTTCTGTTTGTGAGTCTGTTCTGTTTCTGTTTTGTATGTAGATTCCTTTGTATTATGTTTTTGATTCCACATACAAATGATACAATATTTGTCTTTCTCTGACTTACTTAGTATGATATTCTCTAGGTTCATCCCCGTTGCTGCAAATGGCAATATTTCATTCTTTTTATGGCTAAGTGATATTCCATTGTGTGTGTGTGTGTGTGTGTATATATATATATATATATATATATACACCACATATTCTTAAACCAACTGTATGTTGATAGCCCCAGAAATTCTGATGTAATTGGAGTGCAACCTGGGCACCAAAGATTTTCAAAACTGCCCAGGAGAATCTAATGTTTTGGGAATCACCATCAGTGCTTTTCAAACTTCAGTGTGCTCGAGAATCACGTGGGGATCCTGTGAAAATGAAGGCTCTGATCTGGAAGGTCTGGGGTGGGGCTGAGGTTCTGCATTTCTAACAAGCTCCCAGGAGATGCAGTTGCCTCTGGTCCACGGACCACACTGAGTAGCCGAGTTGATGGTTGGGTCTGCATCCTGCCACCCCCACTTGGAGCCCTTGGTGAGTTTCTCTCTAGGCCTCCATTTCCCTGTCATTCATCTTGGTCAGCTGTTGTGAGGATTAACTGAGATAATAAGCCTGAAGTACTAGAGCAGCACCTTGTACTCGGAAAGCGCGCAGATATCGGCTCCTGTGACTTTCTGTTAGATGCCTTCTTCTTCAAGGGAAGAACAGGATCTCTTTCTTCTGATCGGTCCCTCTCCTACTTCAAAGCCATCAGGACTTCTCTTCTGCCCCAGGATTAAGCCCAAACACCATCCGAGGTCCCTCACCAAATGATCTCTGCCTGCACCTGTGGCTTCACTTTTCCGGCCTTTCATGAATCTTAGCACCCTCACCTCAAAACACAAGTCATACACCTAAGCCGTCCCTCCTAGGCCTGGCTCACTCTTCCTGACCTCCTCCTCCACCTGGCTAACTTTTTCCCTCTCCTTATGACTTGACACAGGTCTGACTTCCTCCGAAGCCTTTCCTGGCTTCCAGGTACAGGTGAGGGGCCCCCTCTGTGTTCCCACAGCCTGCCATTCTTCTCCTCCCCAAACCCTCACCCTTAGATGTTGTCAGTAGCGATTTACTTGTCTCTCTGCCTGTAGTGGTTGGAAGCTCAGGGCAGGCTGAGCTCACTACCTGATTCAATAATACTGGAATGAGTGAGTTAATGAATGGACGGATAAATGAATGGGTTTAAATGAAAGGTCTCTTTTCTTATAGAATCAGAAACCCTGTGTCATACAGCCCCACCCACCCAGGGTGCTATCTCTGACCAGCTCTGCAAAGGTCCATACATAAATAAGCTACCCATGCTTCCCCCTCTCTAGCCCTAGCTTGCCTTGCCCAGCCCTGGGTCCAAGTCATACTGTTTGATATCCTATTTCCAGAGAATGAAATAAAGTAAATCGAAAGGTAGTTGTTAAATTGGTCCTGATCTCAGAGAGGCAGCAGTGAGTGGTGGTGTGAAGTGAGATCTTAATTCCCTGCCCAGGAATTGAAGATGGGTAGCCTGGATGAAAACCAGGAATCCCAGCCACCACACCCCCTGGCTCTTGTCACCAGTGAAAAATGCATTTCTCACGTAGGCAAAAACTGTGAAAACAGGCTCAAAGTTTATTATTAGAGACATGGCACAACAAGTGGGAGAGCACACAGAGAAACTGTTAAGACAGAAGCAAGGCAGAGATGCACACCCCGAGAGCAGGGGTGTGGGCGTCCTCCCCAACGAGGAGGAGTGCGGTAAAGAGGCGGTTAAGTCATTCATATAGGGCAGTTCTTCTGGGTCTTTGCTTACCTTTGGCCAATTACCTGGTTTCTTTTTCCACACCTGACGTGCCCTAGGGCTCTCCCCAACATGTGTGCGCAACTTTTTTCCAAGATGGGTTTCAGCCAAGAGGCCTGTGGGACAGCCTTAGCATCACATATTATGGGGCGCTGCCCCCTCCTTTATGACCCCCAAGGAGCCTTTCTGCGCATGTGCAGTGTTTCCCTTGCCCCAAGGATAGGAAATATGTGACCTCTTGAGCTTTTTCTCAGACAGGGTTTAGCCTCTCTCTGTCCCTGCCGTGACTGTTATCTTAAGGCATCCAGGGGAGACAAAGCCTGCCAATTTACCCTGTTTCTGTTGTTACTTCCCTTTCGGAGAGCAAACAGGGGGCTGATTTTTTTTTTTTTTTTAATAAATTTATTTATTTATTTTTGGCTGCATTGCCTCTTCGTTGCTGTGCACGGGCTTCCTCTAGTTGCAGTGAGCGGGGGCTACTCTTTGTTGTGGTGCGCGGGCTTCTCATTGTGGTGTCTTCTCTTTTTTTAAAAAAAAATAAATATATTTATTTATTTATTTTTGGCTGCATTGAGTCTTCGTTGCTGTGCGCGGGCTTTCTCTAGTTGCAGCGAGCGGGGGCTACTCTTTGTTGTGGTGAGCACGAGCTTCTCACTGCGGTGGCTTCTCTTGTTGTGGAGCACGGGCTCCAGGCGCACGGGCTCAGCAGTTGTGGCTCTCCAGCTCCAGAGCGCAGGCTCAGTAGTTGTGGCGCACGGGCTTACTTGCTCTGCGGCATGTGGGATCTTCCCGGACCAGGGCTCGAACATGTGTCCCCTGCATTGGTAGGCGGATTCTTAACCACTGCGCCACCAGGGAAGTCCCAGGAGGCTGATTTTAAATGTCTAACCTGGAGCCCATCTATCTCCTGCTTCAGTCCTAGGTCACAGAGGATCCAGATCCCACCTATTACATTAAAGGTTATTAGACAACAGCCAATGGAAACAACCCGAGTCCATCGACAGATGAATGGATACACAAGTGGCATAAACGTACAACAGATCTCTGTTCAGCCATAAAAAACTTCTGATTCGGGCTACAATATGGATGAACCTTGAAGGCATTATGCTAAGTGAAATAAGCCAGTCACAAAAGGACAGATATTGTCTAATTCTACTTATATGAGACACCTAGAATTGGCAAATTCATAGAGACAGAAAGTATCAACAGAATGGTGGGTACCAGGGGCTGGGGGAGAGAATAATAGGGAGTTACTGTTCAATGGGTACAGAGCTTCTATAGGGGATGATGAAAACGTTTTGGAAATGGACAGGGATGAAGGTTGCACAACATTATGAATATACTTAATGCCATTGAATTTTACATTTAAAGATGTCTGAAATGGTAAATGTTATGTTACGTATATTTTCTCACACACACAAAAACTATTAGAAACTTTGTGGCAACACCCTAACCTGCACCCCTCAGGGGATGACTGTTTATGAAGAAGCACAGCCCCAGGGCCAGAACATGCCCCAGGCTTTCCATTTTCCTTGAGGCTTAAAGCTGAAATGCAGAGCCCCAGAAGGTTAAACTGTGTGGATGACCAGAGGGGCAAGGAATGTCAAATATTTACAGTTGGTTTTTCAGTGGGTGTGATCCAGGCAAAACTGCTAAGGGAGAGAAATATTACAGTATTCAGATAGCGTCAGAGCCCGCTTTGCAAAAGAAGCAATTGCTTGTGTCAGAAGAATTTAGAAGTATAATCAGCTATTGTCTGCAACTACTTAGCTAAAATGAGGCCTCCTCAAAAACAAAATTTAAACCCAGGTAGCTATCGTATGCCAGGTAATTGTAGCTATTTAAAAGTTAAGGAAAGGGAAGGCAATTGAAGGGATTCAGTGGGTGATAGAAATTGGAATTCAAGATACTTTTCCTAAAGAGACACCTCAACCTGAATTAGATGTGAAGCTTCCAGAAATGGTAGTCTTCGACAACCGCAAGGCTGAGGGATTAGGCCCCTGGTTGGAATCCTGATTTCTGCAAACCGTTGAAGAGAGATCAAAGTCCATTTCCTGGTTTGGCTCCACTGAGCTGGAGTATCCAGGGCCTGACCTGAAACCCCAAGGAGAAATGGGCATCGGGCAGCCAGCACCCTCAGTACCTTACTGCTGTTTTTTTTATGTCAGCCCCAGGACATTTAAGTTAGGGCGGGAAAAATGCAAGTTCCTGTGTGTGCTGGGTTGGTGCTCCAAGGACAATGGTGCTTCAAGGACAAAGGTCCACCCTGCCTGTAAAATTGTCAGCGTTACACCCCCTACGGGGACTCTTAATCGCCCTCCCCACAATGTTGCCACGGTTAAAAAATTCCTGAGCCCACCTGGGTGATGCCCACCTGGGCAACGGGGACCTGTTCCAAATAAGGAAAGGCATCTGCCCTGTCCCACTCCCACGCTATAGAAGGAAGGTATATGTGCCTCAACCAATCAGTAAATGAAATTTTCACCTCTGACTATTCCTTTGTTTTCTGGCTATAAAAACTGATCAATAGCACATGTTCAGTCTCGACCCTCCCAGACTACCAGGAAGTCTGCCCGCTGTTCTGCTGGCAGCAACACTTCCCTCTAATAAATTCTGTCTTCTTTACATTCTGCCTTGTGCCTGGAAATTCTTTTCCAACCCGTGTTCGGACCACGACACTGGGTCCACAAAGGTAGCTGGGAAGGACCTGGCTTCTGGTTTCCTGTTCAGGCTGTCTCCATCTGGGTCTCCACCTTCTCAGGTATTACACATCTCTCCCTTTCTACAAAGGGCTTTTGCACCGCTGATCTCCTCCAAGTAACTGTTCCAGCTCTCCAAGGGAAAGGGACGGAGGCAGATGGCTGAGTATTACAATCTGAAACTTATACCTGTGGGATGAGGCGCCCAGAGTCTAGGGCAGCCAGGGCATAAAGACAGCCAGGCCTCAGAGGCCCCACAGGTCCAGGGAGGTACAGCGGGACAGGCTTAGTCACTTCCATCATCCTCATATCTTGAATCACGCTTTACTTCCTCTAGAAGTCACCCTGACCCACCAGACCAAGGCAGCACCTCCTGTTATAAACTCTCAAAGCTGCCAAACCTTTCCTTCAAAGCACCCATTACTTTAAGGAATTCTAAACCCATAAAATTATTTGATTGTCTGACTCTTCCACTAGACATTAGGTTGCATGAGAGCAGGAAATATGCCTGTTTTGCTGGCTGCCATGTCCCCTGTGCCTAGCAAAGTGACTGGCACATAGTAGATGCTCAATAAATACTTGCTGAATGAATGAATCAAGGGAATCAGGAGATGGAAAGGGAGTTCTGAAATATTTCATTGAGGTCCTGAAAATTAAACTTGCTCCTGTGTTCATTCCACGTTATCCCACAGTTACATTAAGAATAGCTACCATTTCCAACCATACTAGTAATTATAGTAACCATTTACTGAGTTCCTACTATATGCCATGTTCATGGTTTACCTAATTTAGGGGTTAGTCTCATTTGATCCAGACAGCTATGCCCTGAAGTAGACACTATTACTATTCCCATACCAAGGATGAGAAAACTGAAGCTTTGAGGGGTTGGCTAAGTGTCTTGCCCGCGGCCATACAGATAGCAAGTGGTGGAGCAGGGATTTGACTATTGCTGGGTCCTTTATATACATAACTGCATTTCATCCTCATGGAAATTCCATGAGGGAACTGAGGCTCAGAGAGGTTAAACAACTTGCATGAAGTTACACAGCTAGGAAGCCATGGAGTCAGGCTTCAAACCAGGCTCTGATTCCAAAAGACCACTCTCTAAAAGAATGCCTTCATGGCTTAATGAAATGTGATTTTTAGAAAATGATTAGAGAAGTTCAGATGAGTGAGGCCAGCAGGGTGAATCAAAACGAGAAATCCAGATTCAACTGAACAGAAGACTAGAATTTCCTGCTTAAGGGGCTGGTCCCCCAACTCTAGCTCGGTGTCTACTGCACATTCTCGTCTGCCTCTGTCTCAGGAAATTACCTCTCCTCTGAGATCCCCCATCCTGCAGCCACTACCTCAAACTGAAATGTTTGTGTAGGACCAAACCCTGGGGCAGGGGAGGGTTTCCTGTGACCTCCTTGTAAATCTCTCTGCTTTCACAGGGCCTGGCGGGCGCTCAGCCAGCCTCGCTCTCTGCAGTGCCAGGGGCCCACACCGCTGGAAGTTCCTGAAAGGCTAAGTAAGCAACCTTGTCCCCTGTCCTAGGAACACAGCAGCTCTTGAGTCCATTCTGCTGGCAGAGCAGAAGGAAATCATGGCGCCTGTTGGAATAGGGCCCAGCCAATGGGAGACTCCTCGAGCACAGCTGAGCTTCAGCACAAGGGACCAGTGGTTTTCATAGTTTTCAAAAGAACATTTCTCAGCCACAAATAATGCCATTGTCACGGTAGCCCTTCCTGTTTTGCACAAATCAACCACATTAAAAACAGAAAGAGGCAAGAGGCTGCCACTCGTTACATCTGCAGTTGTTTGGGAAATGTTGGCTTCTGGGGATGGTTTAAGGCAGGCAAAGGCATATGAAAGGTGGGGGGCCACCAGCTTTTCTTTCCACTGCCTTCTGTTCCAACACCCGGGCCCAGACCATCACAATAAATTTCCCGACGGGTCCCGGTGCTCTGGTCTCTTCTTGCCCCCTGCCGTTCTCCACACGCTTCCAGACCAACAGTCCCCAGGTGGTAGTTTGGTCACATCATCTATCTGGCCAGACCCTTCAGTGGCCTTTCCAGAGACCACAGAGTAAAGTCTGAAGACGTAGGCATCTGAGGCCCTCCTCTAGTGACTGCGACTCCATTTACACACAGCCCGCTTCCGGGGCTGAAACCAGGGTGAAACTAGTACAAAAGGTAAAAGGGTACCAAATAACTCAGTAACCGAGATAAGCACTGATTTAAAAAAAAAAAAAAAATTAATGCAAAAAAATCCACGATGAGCAAATTACCAAAATTTCATCTGCACTTCCGTGCTCACCTCACTGGCCTGTTGCCTGCCTCTTGCCCCTTCCCCACCCAGCTCCTGACCCCTCTCAGCTTGCTTTGGGTTTTCACAGCAGGTACTGCCATCTGATGTTCCATTCATTTATTTCTCTCCAGTTATTGCACTACAATCTATGCTTCATGAGAGAAGGGCCTGATGTCTGTTTGTTCACGGCCAAGTTCCAGGGCCTAGAACGGGGCCTGGTATGTGGCACGTGCTCAACTAGCATTGGTAAAATTGAATCTCTTCAGTCTCACTCTTATGTACACGCTCAGTACATAAAGCAGAGAAGTGAAGTTTTTTAGTTAGTATGAAATATACATTATATACGTTCAAATTTATATAATTACTTAGAAAGGCAGCCAAAGGAAATATTGTGGTTTGCTTGAACATAAAATTTTGAAAATTGATATTATGGACACTTGTGGGCATCAGGTACCACCTTGCAGTATCTTCATTTCACTTTATATTTGCGTTTTCTATGATGGCACAAACTCAAGAGAATATGGATTCATTAAGATAAGATAAGCAGTTGCAATCTGTAACTGTTAAAAAAAAACAAACCACCAAAACTTTAAATGGGTGAATTATATCTCCAGTAAAGCTGTTAAACAAACCAAAATAAAATATTTCTTCTTGCAACTCTTATTTAGATAAACAGAGATTTTCTTTTATTGAAAAGAAATGGAAAGAGACCCTTCATTACGGCCTGGACAAAATCTATTGACCCAAACTAAAGCTTAATGTATTATGACCGTTTTAAATTTTTTATTACAACTTAAAACAATTTAAAATACACTTTAAAATAGAAATTTGATTATTGAATCATTACATTGTATACCAGAAACTAATATAATGTTATACGTCAGTTATACCTCAATTTTTAAAAAAGGAAATTTGAATTCAAAAGTTTGAGGACCCTGTTGAAGCGTCTATAAAGAGTGGGTTTCATGAAATCCTCTTTGAAAACGACTGTCTCTCAATAATTGGGCACCTGTCATATGCTGCCCAACACCTCCATGTATTCTTCTATGTTTCTCTCCAGTGTACTCACTGCACATAAGTTCTCCGGGAAGCAATCCTGGCTTGCACCATAAATCCCCAGTCTTAGTACTGTGCCTGGCACACGGCGCGTCCTCAGGCAGTTTTTGTTTTTGTTTTTAACTTGATTGAACTTAACACCTGTCTCAGTTTGATCTGGTGAGTCTTCAGTATCTGTTCCTGAGCTCTCTGGTGAAAAGTAAAAAATATGCAATTTTTATGTCTTAGAGTCATAAGTAAAAATTCCAATAGATAGCATGAATTAAACCCTCTGTTGTGCATTTATTTGGATTTCCTCCTTCAGTTATTCTGTGCAGTACAGTGCTATTATCATCAGCCCCATTTTACTGAAGAAGAAACTGAGGCTGCCAAGTAACAGAGAAGAAATTGTTACTATGGACACATAGCTGGGAAGCTGAGAGCTGGGACTCAGACAGTCAGGCTCCAGAGTCAGCTTGGAAATGATATGAAGCCACCGGATGGACCAATTAGCAGGAGAGAAGAAAGAGATTCGGGAAGAAAGCCCAGGACTGAGTCAGGTAGAAGAGGATCATGCACATGAGTGGCCCGAAGTATGGGTGGAAAACCGAGAGAGAGAGGAGTCATGGAACCCGAGAGAGCAGGACTGCGTGTGATAAGCACATAAGAGAGTTTCTCAGACGTGGTGTCACGGAAGCTCTTAGTGACTCTGACAAGAGGAGTCTCTTTATCAGGGTTTCTCAACTGCGGCACTATTGGCATGTGTGGCCACAGAATTCTGTGTGCAGGGGGCTGGCCTGTGCACTGCAGATGTTCTGCAGCAGTCCTGGCCCCCACCTGCTGGATGCCAGTAGCACCCCTCCCTGAGTAGTGACAACCAAAAGTGTTTCCAGATGTTACCAGAAGTCTCCTGGGGGACAAAAGTGCTCCTGGTTGAGAACTACTGCTTTGAGAGTGGTGGGGGCAGAAGCTAGTCTGGAATAAGTAGAGGAGAGAAGGGGAGGTGAGGGAGAGGAGAAAGCCAGAAATGAGGTGGGGCTGGAGGTGGCAGGCAGGGCCAAGGGACATGTTTGTTGCTGTTGTTGTTGTTTTTAAATATTCATCAATCATTTGGCTGCGCTGGGTCTTAGCTGCGGCACGCGGGACCTTCATTGCTGCGTGCGGGATCTTTAGTTGCAGCCTGCGGGAACTTTTTTTTTCAGTTGCGGCATGCGGAATCTAGTTCCCTGACCAGGGATTGAACCCGGGCCCCCTGCACTGGGAGCGTGGAGTCTTAGCCACTGGAACACCAGGGAAGTCCCTCTGTGGTTGTTTTTAAAACTCATATATATATATATATATATATATATATATATATGTTATATATAGGTATGTATATGTATATAAATATACATTCATATACACATATATATGAAAGTTTTAAAACTCTCATTATGTCTCTATGTATGTATGTGTGTATGTATATTTTTATATGTATATATATACACACAAATATATGAAACAGCAGAGAAGGCCTATAGGTTGATGGCATTGATCCAGGAGAGTGAAAATTTGTTGATGAAGGAGAGACAGAGAGAGAAACAGTAGGTGTGATTTTCTGGGATACGCAAAAAAAGGAATGGGATCTGGATCACAAGTTGAAGGATTTGCCTATGAAAGGAGTAGAGACACTTACTCCAGCATAAGAGTAGAAAGAGAGGCCTGCTGCCAGGGTAGACGTTGGAAGGTGTGTACATTCGGTGGTGGCAAGAGGAGGGGCTTCCATCTGTTGGCTTCTATTTTCCCAGTCAAGCCTGTGGCTGGGTCAGCAGCAGAGCCGGGATGGAGAGCAAGGAGGAGGGAGGAAAATGCACAATACTGTGTTGGAGCAAAGCAAGCTACAAGGAGGAGAGGGTAGGATTCCTAGGCGGTGTCATAGCCCATTTGCAGCCTGAGGCCAGGAATTTCAAATGAAGCCAGCCTACGTGGTGTGAGGATTTTCTGCAGCAACTTCACCTGCACTCGGGACAGCAAGGAGCAGGTGGGTGGAGCCTCGGTGACTGGCGGAAGCTCCCCAGGCAGCCGGCAGGAACAGAGCCCCAGCGTTGGGCTGTTCATCCTCCACCCAGAGGGAAACCCGGAGGTATCTGTGCACCTTCGAGATCAAGAACTAGGGGCAGATCATCAAAAAATCTACAAACAATAAATGCTGGAAAGGGTGTGGAGAAAAGGGAACCCTTCTGCACTGTTGGTTGGAATGTAAATTGATACAGCCAGTATGGAGGTTCCTTAAAAAACTAAAAATAGAACTACCACACAACCCAGCAATCCCACTACTGGGCATATACCCTGAGAAAACCATAATTCAAAAAGAGTCATGTACCAAAATGTTCATTGCAGCACTATTTACAATAGCCAGGACATGGAAGCAACCTAAGTGTCCATCGACAGATAAATGGATAAAGAAGATGTGGCACATGTATACAATGGAATATTACTCAGCCATAAAAAGGAACGAAATTGAGTTATCTGTAGTGACGGGGATGGACCTAAAGTCTGTCACACAGAGTGAAGTAAGTCAGAAAGAGAAAAACAAATACCGTATGCTAGCACATATATATGGAATCTAAAAAAAAAAAAAAGGTTCTGAAGAACCTAGGGGCAGGACAAAAGAAGCAGACATAGAGAATGGACTTGAGGACATGGGGAGGGGGAAGGGTAAGCTGGGAGGAAGTGAGAGAGTGGCATGGACATATATATACTACCAAATGTAAAACAGCTAGTGGGAAGCAGCCGCATAGCACAGGGAGATCAGCTTGGTGCTTTGTGACCACCTAGAGGGGTGGGATAGGGAGGGTGGGAGGGAGAGGCAAGAGGGAGGAGATATGGGGATATATGTATTTGTATAGTTGATTCACTTTGTTATAAAGCAGAAACTAACACACCATTGTAAAGCAATTATACTCCAATAAAGATGTTAAAAAAAAAAACAAAAAATAAAAACTAGGGGCAGGGCAGACACACAAGTCTCCCAGACCACGCCCAATCCCCCAAGTCCATGCTCTCTGTGTCATGCCTGTGAGCCCCTACTCTACCCCACCAAGCTGTAACCAAGGTCCACTAACCCTCCATGTTTCGCCAGTGGATGTCCCTGCTCCTCTGCAAGTCATGCCTGCCTTCCATTCCCAATAATACCTTCCTTTTGGCTCCTGTCCCCAGTCCAGAGAGAGGGCAGCAAGTATGAGAAATGATTCCAGGTAGGAAGCAACATTCAAAATTCCAGACATTACGATCTGCTCATCTTGAGGCAAGTCCTCTACTAGATACGAGATGGAAATTTTAATGAGAGGAATTTCAACTCGCCCCAACACCTCCTTCTGGAATCCAGAAAACTTCAGTAAGAATAAGGGAAACAGGGGGCTTCCCTGGTGGTCCAGTGGCTAAGACTCCGTGCTCCCAATGCAGGGGATCCCTGGTCAGGGAACTAGATCCCACATGCTGCAACTAAGAGTTTGCATGCCACAACTAAAGATCCCACATGCCGCAACTAAGACCCGGAGCAGCCAAATAAATAAATAAATATTAAAAAAAAAGAAAAAGAAAAAGAATAAGGGAAACACCCAGAAGTCTGGAGTACTGATCAATTTATTGGAGCCAGAAAGTCACATTAGAAAGACAGTTTCTGGTGGTTTATTTTGACTTGACTCAAGAATGCTTCCATAAGCCAACTTTATGATTTGTGTGGCATTTGGAACCTCCCTAAGGTTTTAGGATGTTACCCCCTTGCTAAGGGGTGGGTGGTTTTCAACATCCCAGTGGAAATGTCATACCACTGTGAGAACATCAGAAATATTGGCTTTCTGGGGATCCCAGTGTGACAGCTGACCACGCTACTGCCAAGGGGCAGCCTACCATCTAAGGGGGTTTTCAGATGTGAGTGTGCATCAGAATCTCCAGGAGGGCTTGTTAAAATGCAGATTGCTGGGCCCACCTCCAGAATTCTTGATTCCACAGGCCTAGGGAATTTGCATTTCTAAGCTCCCAGGGGATGCTGCTGCCCCAGGACCACACTTTTTACCCACTGGCCTAGTGGAAGAAGACAAGTATTGGTATCAGATTAGAGCTTGAATCCTGGCTCCATCAGGCTTTGGAAGCCTGGGCAAGTCACCTCACTGCTCACTTATAAAATGGGAATCATCTTGCACACGTGGAGAGCCTGTTTTGAAAATCAGAGAGATTTCATGTCAAGTCCAAGGCTCCAAGCAGGCACTCGGGAAAAGAAAGGGGCAGCTATTTTCCACACCTCCACAACTCATAGCTATTTGGATTAGGCATTCAAGACAAGCATCTCCTCGGCCTCAGAAGTCGAGAGGAGGTTACTGAATTAGTAATCTCTCCACCCTCTCTTCCTCTTCTTCTGAACATCCAGGCACCAAAAATAGCCCCCAACGCCCACCAATGCACTGCCAGGGATGACATTTCCAAGCGGAGGAGATAAGTGATCACTTTCAAATTTTGTAATATTTTAAGTACATTATCTTTAAAATCTAGGTCAGGATGAGAAATGAACTTGGGCTGACAGAATGTTAGAGCTGAGAGGAAACTTTAAAACCATCTCACTTTCTTGTTACAGGTGAGGAAGTTAAAGGGGAGGAACCTGAGACCCTTTAGAGAGGGGTGGCCATTTGCCAAAGGGGGCAGAGCAAGTCAAATGGCAGGTGCAGACCTGGAGGCCAGGTGTGCTGCCTGCCAGCCCTGGGCTCAGTCTCTCCCATCCTGAACCTCTGCCTGGGAGATGAGGGCGGGAGGAAATCACTGTAAAAACAGCTCAACTGACCAAAGACGTTATGCTTTCATAATTAAAACCGCGAGTCCCTTGGGCTGGTGTGGTGACCCAGAACTTCTGCGTACGGATGATTCTCATCCTAAGACAATGGTTACCTGCCAAGGGGGACAAATCAGAATCTCTACAAAAGAAGGGAGATCCTTATGCTTATCAGTGAAGGACGTGTGCTAAAATGAGTTTGCAAACACTGACCCCACACCCTGTCACCTCCCTTCTTAATTCGTTTTTTCTCTTTTGTAGGTCAGAAGGTAGATCAGTTTCTTTGCCTTAATTCTTCTAAAACTACTTCCTGCTTCAGGCAGCCTCCCTTCTACTCTCCATTTTCTTTCATTCTCCTCTCACATCACCCCCCACATGCAGAGAACGCTTGTTCTGGGCCCAGGACAGAACAGACAACTTTTACTAAACTTATAAAATGAATAAGCGAAAAACCTATTTGCATTCAATTTTCTCTTATCCCATTTTCTCTTGTCCCAAACAGCCAGTATTGTCAGGGGCCTATTATTTGCCAAGCATTCTTTCACTGCTGCTGCGGTTACAAAGGTGGCCCTTCGTTATGCGAGCACGCACTGAGCACACCTAGTACCTGCTGACCACTGGGCCACTCAGGTGTTTCAATGACCACCCGGGTGGGCACTCTCCCTGTCCTTGTAGAACATCCAAGCTGCCTTCTAAGAAATTATGTCTTTTCGGCAAGAGGACAGGCATAGACAGGACAAGACAGGCTGGAGCTGGCTCATTCGAGCTTATAGGAGCTGACTGATCGATTTTCAGGGATTTTTGTGAGCCAGTGGTTAAACAGCCATTATTAAAAGTTAAGTTATATAAACTTACAATTAAATAAATTACATCAAAGACAAAGGTGGTACACACTCAGAGCTCATCACTTCCTAATCATTTTATGATGAAAACATCTACAGATTTAAGGCTGTTGTTGTTTTTAAGTTGACACAGAAACCAGAAATTGTACGAGTTAAACTTGGAGAGTGTTTTCATGGGTAGCATGCTCTGTGCCAGTCCTGCAATTTATCCAATTTTCCCAGGGTAAGCTCAGTAAGATAGTCTCTTGACCATACTTATCCATCCCTTCCCAGTGGGCCAACTGGTTTCCCTGGGAAAAAGCAAGGAAGGAAATTCCCCGTGAGTAAGCAGAGCTGTCATGAGAGCTGGCCCCAGGCTGAAGCTGTAAGCTAAGATCCTGGTGGTTGAGGAATCCAGAGAAACAAGCCAGACAGGGTGTCCCCCTCAGCAGTGCCCCGAGTGTGGGTGTGGACCCAGAGCATCCCAAAGGCAGACAAGCCTCTCAGGAGAACTGTGCCGTGGTCAGTCCCCAGGCATTTCTGAGAAAGCCCAGAGTCCTGATGGCTGTACAAACTGCTCCACTGACTCGGTGCCCCCAGGAGGAGTGGAGAGAGGGTCTCACTCCCCAGTTTTCAACAATGCCTTGTTCCACTGGTTCAGTTGGCCCCTTACGCAATTTAACTCGGAGGCACGATGAAGACTCCAGCTATCTCAAAATGTGCCCACCAAGAGCCCATCAAGCACCTGAAATCTCCATCATTTCTCTGAGTTACGACAGTATCTCCAGACGCCACAGGGGAGACTCTCGTGAGGAGGGCCTGAGTGGAGTGGAAGGGCACCAGTGCCTATAGATATAGCGGCTCAAGTCAAAGTCTCAGGCCAGCAGGATTTTACCTTGGGAGGCAGGGACTGCATCCTGCTTCCGTGGGACATTGAGATGTGAGGTTTAGATTGGGGCAGTAGTGACAGTTCTAGGTTATTAAGATAAGAGGGTGTGTCTGGGGGAAACACGGGCCCAGATGAGAAGCTGGGGGGGGGGGTGAACCAACTGAGAGTTCCACTGAGATGTAGAAATGAAAGGCCCCCAACATTGGAGGAAAAATCGGAGGCATTGGCTCCTATCTGGTCCCTTCAGCCACCATTTTTCCCCCCCGCATGTGTACAGTCATCTCTCTCTCCTCTCATCCCACACTACAAATAATTGCAAGTCTTTGTTCTTTGCCTTCCTTCCCCAGCTGTTGCCTTATTTCTGAACTGAATAAAGCCTCTCTTTTGAAATCCACAAAAGAAATTGATTGAACTGTGTGTACTTTTTAAGAGAGCCTTGATTTCATTAGGGAAAAAAAAACCCACTCCCTTGAAAAAGGAAGAACGGAGTGCATCTAATAGTCACTCTCCTTCATGCGGAAAGGGGTAGTGGTGAGCCCACTCTTAAGGCCACTTGCCTTGTCGTGGCCGGAGGTGAGATTAAGTGCAGGCTGGAGTACAGCCTGACCCCGGAGGATCCTGAGAGGCAGCCCTCACCCTCCTCCCTCCTCATGCCCACACCCCCACACTCCCCCACAAGACAGCATTTCCCGACCATGTCTCTTGGAGGCTCTTTCGGCAGGGGTGGATCAATTGCTTAGCAATAATCACGGAAAGGCAGGACCACAGAGGAATGACACCTGTTCTGTGGCTGCTGAGAAGGGTGAGCCTGTAACCTCTGTGCTTTCAGGGCCAAGGCGATCGTGAAAGAACTGGAGGGGGATTTCTCATGGTGCCACTGGGGAGGAGAGACGATGGCTTGAGCTTTGTGAGACAAGGAGAGGTGACTGGGAACGGGAGTTCAGCCGGTGCCTTACACCCCTGTGCCCGAGGCTCAGCGTGAGAGGGCTTCCTTCACTCTGGGTGGATCCTTTCACAAAATTATATCTTCTTTATATCGATGCCCAGATGACAGCCCAGTCTCGTGAGATCACGGCTTGAACTCTCATTCCAGGCCTGAAGAGATTCCCACCTGTATCTACAAGATTCCAGAGGGCTGTTTTCAAATGGTCACCCCCACCTCTGGGATCCTGCTTCCGCAAGGGCTGTTGTCACTCTTTGTTTTTTTTTTTAATTGTGGTAAAATATTCGTGACATAAAATTTACCACTCTTAAAGTTTATAACTTCAGTGACATTTAAGTATATGGACAGTGTTGTACAACCACCAGCACCATCTAGGTCCGGAATTTGTCATCACTCTAAACAAAAGCTTCACAGTTATTAGGAAACGCTCCCCATTCCGCCCTCCTCACAGCACCTGGCACACACTAGTCTGCTTTCTGTCTCTATTGATTTGCCTCTTCCGGCTATTGCATACAAATGGCGTCATACGATATGGGGCCTTCTGTGTCTGGCTTCTTTCACTTAGCATCATACTTCAAGGTTCATCCAGGTTGTAGCATGTCTCAGTCCTTCATTCCTTTTTACGGCTGAGTAATATTCCATTGCGTGGATAGACCACATTTTGTCTATCTGTAGTTGCTGTTTTGTATCTCATCTACCCAAATACAAAGCTTGGCCTCTTCCTTCATTTCCACGTGACCACGCTCACACTCTCCTCATGAGAATAATGATGTTTCACAGGATTCTGTGAGTGTTAAATCATGCACAATAGATAAAGTGACCAAAAGCACCTAGCAAGTAGAGCTCAATAATATATTATTAATATTATCGTCATGAGTATATGAATTCCTCTAATCCCTTTTCTGTTGTATCCCACCATTTGTTTTACAAAACACCTTAAATGCAATCAGCATCTCATAGCAGCACAGAAAAGATGCCTGGATTAGGTAGTTGCAAGGACTGTATTGAAAGCATACGCCAGTGGTTCCCAATCTGGGCACCCAGAAGCCATGGGGTCTCTGCTATACAGTTACAGCAAGGAGCTCCTGAGCTGTATCTGCAGCAAGCATTCTCCAGCACTCAGTGGCTACTCTTACTCTTCCAAACATGCAGGCATGGCTATTTCTCAAATGTGCGTAGTCGCCGTTGGAATGAACAAAAGATAAGTCACGCAAAAGCCTTTTATCATCACATGCCTTCTCGATCTAGCAATACTCAGCATACCACTCACTTCATGTGGTCTTTATATTTGAAAAGATTAGAAGCTACCAGCACACAGCAAAACTAACAGAAGCCAAAGCATTTCAACTCAGTATGAAAATCAAACCACTAACAAGAGTTTATTGAACATGTACTATGAGTTTGGTACTATCCTAAGCACCATGACGCGAGAGTGGGGATATGAAAACACGGAAGGCATTTTCTGTCCTGCACACCTGTAACTGAGAAGATCAGACCCACAGGCCAGTGTAATAGTAAGGAACGTGTCCGCGTGAGACCGACTGTTGAACTAGTCATATGGATGATAAATGAAATCAATGTGGGTGAAAATTCTCAGGAGAGGCTTCAAGGAAGAGTCTGGCTTGAAGGATAGCAATATTAGAAAGGGTCAGGGGGCTCCAGGCAGGCAGAGATGGGAATGAGTAAGAAGAATAGGAGGATGGCTATCAACCTGCCTGGAGTCCAGGGTTTGATCTGGGAGACATGGTCAATTTCCATGGGTAGGAGGTCAGAGGACAGAGCGCCAGAGTTGCAGGGGTGACTGATGGACAGCCAAAAGCCACTCAAGTTTTAGAGCAGAAGAGGGTTGAATGAAAGCCGTGTCCCAGGAAACTCAGCCTGGCTGAGGCAGGACAGCCTGGAGCCAGGGGACCTGAGGGCATTTATTCCATGCTGCAGTCATTCCCACCAGGGATGGAACAGGGGTCTAAGCTGAGAGTGGTCTCTCATGACAGAACCTGGGTGTCTTTATCTTCTGCCCCAGAAATGCAAATCTGAATTGCCCAGGCAGGCTATGAACCTTTGCCAAGTTGCCAGAACTTTTTGCATGTTTCCAGGTTCAGGAAAAGGCCTATGCCCTCTGGAAATGGACAAGTGGACTGAAATTTACCAAGCTGGTTTAACAGATGTCTTCCCACGTCAACACTGCTTAAAGCAACAGCCCTTCACATGGTAAAGTCCACACTGGCCCCACCTTCCTCCCAGGCTTGTTGAGGGCAAAGGGTAGAAGAGGCCGGGATGCTTAGAGAAGCCAGAGTAATTGGTGGAATTACACCTGAGGACGCAGTCCCCGGGGTCACGTTGAATAGTCCCTGACAGCTCACCCTCCATGACCCTGGAGGATGGGGCCGTCACCACCCTCAACATGTACACTTCCTGGGATTCTGGTGAGGACAGCCTGGCTCCACAAGAAGGGGTTGGGCATCGCTGCCAGGACCTGCCTCTTCCCAGCTGTCCCGGAGAGCTGACCAGCATGATTCCGCAAGTGGCACCGCATACGGTCGCAAGGGCTGAGTCGTGCACCCCACGGCCACCAGTGGACTCTCTTTCTGGACATCAACAAGCTCCTCCCAGTGGCTCCTAGTTTCCTAATTAGGACAGGCCTCCCCCAGAGCCTAGGCAGGAGCCACCCCCCAACATTCAGGAACTCCTTGTCACCCTCAGCTCAGACGAGAAGCGATGCTTATGGTCAAAGGAACATGGGAGGGAAGGTTTCAAAAAAGTCACAGGTGGTAGCTCAGGGGGCAGCAGCATCTGAAACAGGAGGGCAGAGCATGTGGGGATGACATTGCTGTCATTGAGCAGGCTCCCTCCCCCTCTGCTTTTTTAAAATTTATTTTTGGCTGCATTGGGTCCTTGTGGCTGCACGCGGGCCCTCTCCAGCTGCGGCAAGCAGAGGTCACTCACCGCCGCAGAGCGCAGGCCTCCCATCACGGTGGCCTCTCCTGTTGCGGAGCATGGGCTCCAGGGTGCACCGGCCCCAGCAGTTGGGGCTCGTGGGCTCTAGAGCGCAGGCTCAGTAGTTGTGGCGCACGGGCTTAGTTGCTCCGCGGCATGTGGGATCTTCCCGGACCAGGGCTCGAACATGTGTCCCCTGCATTGGCAGGCAGATTCTTAACCACTGTGCCACAAGGGAAGTCCCCTCTCTGCTTTTCTGATTGAGGAAACAGAGGTCCAGAGAGAGTAAGTGGTCCTTTCCAGGATCCATGGCTAGGACGGAACCAGTCTAGTTCCCAATCTGTGAGGAACCCCCCTCTCGCCGACAAGCAATTTTGGAACAAGCTGGGAACAGGGGCTTTCCTCTCTAAGGTGTAGTGAAAGCGTGGTCAGGCAGGGGGTGGGAGGAAGAGCTACCAGGAAAATACTTCCACCATCAGGTATTCCCTCCACCTTCACAGCCCCACCTGCTGCACCTCGATGTTGGGCAGATTGATTTCCATCCTCCTTGTATTCATGGGTTATAAGGAGCGTGAACAGAATCCCCAGGTTATAGCTGTTGTCCCAGAGAAGAGTCATCTCCCCCTCAATTCCTGCAGTGTGCAGTGTGATGTCACTCATCCTGGGGTGGGAGATGGAGCTGGCCTTGGAGCAGGAGAGGAGGGGTTTCCTTGCTTCAGAGGGCGGGGCTCCTGAGGAAAGATGCTGGTACCCAGAATGCACGTGGCTTTAGATTGGGAGAAACCCCACCTGGGGCGTGCTTGTGTGTGCGCACGTGGGCATGTCTGCGTTCACGGGGCATGGAGCGCTGGGCGCTGAGGTCCACTGTGACTGCCGCGTCCCCCACCGAGGGTGACCCTGTGGAAGAGAGGCTTCTTCCCTCTCGCTCTTCCTGACACAGCCCACACCTCTTGTGCTGGAAGCACTTTCTTCCTTGGACAAGCTCTGCCCCAGGCTCCCATGTGTCAGCAGAGGTGCTGCTACAGCTTCGGCAACAATAACAGCCGAGAACACAACCCTCCGGGTGCTCCGGCTTTTCTGGTTTTCTTTGCGAGAGGCAGTCACCAGGACTTTCATGGACCCACAAGGGTCCCTGGGGTTGTGGACTTACTATGGAAGGAGACGCCCCCAAAGGGAAGAAACGCATCCTAAAAGCAGTGGGCTGGAGGCTCAGAAGCAGATTCAAAGTGTCATCTTATTAAGTACCCCCCCCCAACGTAACTCAGAATATAATGCTCAAATTGTTGTTTTTTTCACTTCTCACGTATATTTTACTGTAAATTCCTTAAGGGCACGGTCCTTGTTTCTACTTGGTTGTAACCACAGAGCTGGGAACAGCACTTGGCACATAGACTAAATTCTCAGTAATTACTTGCAGTCCCCAGTGGGGCCCTGTTCTCCCTGGCTTCCCGCTCGCCTTCTCTGCCTGGAACATCTTCCTCTGGCCCTTTGCCTACCTAACTCTTTCTTGTCCTTGGAGACCACTCAGCTGTCCTCTCTCCCCGGCGTCCCCTCTGAGCAGCGGGCTGGGTCAGAGGCTCCTCCCCTGGGCTGTCTGAAGGCACAGACCACACTGCCATGTCGCGGCTGACGATAGGTCTCTCTCCCCTCACCGCGCAGGGGGCTTCTGGAGGCCAATGCAATTTCTGGTACACAGTAGGTGATCAACAAATGCTTTTTGAATGGATGAAGATGATTTTTTTTTCTCAATATAGTTTAACACTTTTACATGATTTTACAGACGAAGATGATTTTGTAAGCAATGTTCTAGGTACAGATCGGATGAATAAGACATTGACCAAGTCCCCTGAACTTCTTTGGGGCTTGACTTTCTTGATCCCTGACAAGGAGACCAGGTGACAAGATCGGCTTGCATCAACATTGTAGCAAATTGCTGGAGCCCCTCTGGGCCTCTGACTTTCAAAGGTGGGTCCCAGGAACTGCAGCTCCTTGTAGGTACAGCCCTGCTCTGGACCCTGGGATCAACCCTGCCCTTGGTCAAGGGGGGAATTTAAGAAAGCCTAGGTTCTTTACTTGCTTAAAAAATGTTTACTGAGTTTCATGGGCTGAATGTTTGTGCCCCACCCCACCCCCAAATTCATATGTTGGAGATGGGGCTTTGGGGAAATAATTAGGTTTAGAGGAGCTCATGTGGGTAGGGCCCTGGTCTGATGGGATTAGTGTCCTTCCAAGAAGAGAGCTTGCTCTCTCTCTCCACCACGTGGGGACACAGCAGAAGGTGGCCGCTACAAGTCAGAAGGAGAGCCCTCACCCAAACCTAAACATGCTGGCAGCCTGATCTCAGACTTCCAGCTTCAGAGCTGTGAGAAAATAAATGTGTATTGTTTAAGCCATCCAGTCTATGGTATTTTGTTATGGCAACCTGGGCTGACTAGGATACTGAGTGCCTTGCCCTCATGGGCCACCCAATCTGATGGGGAATCTGAACAAGTACAAAGTAATGACCCATCAGAGCTGTGGACACACGCTAAGGGGCTTAGGGGGTGGGCAGTTAGCTCTATGGGGAAGAGGAAAAAGAGGTGGGCAGGCATCACAGGAGTGGCCTTTGAACTGGCCCGTAAAGAGGGGCAGGAGATCAAGGCGTGCCCGCATGGGGTAAGGCACAAAAGGGTGAGATTTCATGACCAATTTAAGAGAAGGAGCAAGTGACACCTCTCTTAACTTTTAAAAACCACACCTTCGCCTCCTTGATAAACACAGAATCTCAGGCCCTCCCTACCCAATATTTGATACAAAAAAAGTAAATATTATGAGTACAGAACAGAGCAAAGCTAGTGGGAAAAGCATTGCTTTGCTTTCAATCTGTACATCCTTATTCTCACCCTCAATTCCAATGTATCCCCAGGAGGTGCCCCCTCTCTGCCACCATACCGGAAATCAGCCAGTTGGTTTGCATGGAGGGGCGTGAAGGTAGGCTTATAAACGGGGAAGCAGCAGGGTGAGATGCAGGAGGAACGCTTGGTGGCAGGGTGGGATGCAGATTGGGGTGGACAGAGCAGTTGTGACTATTGTAATTGTCTTAGGAGCTGAACATTACTGCTGGGGGTTAGGGAGGATGGAGAGGAAGAGATGGGTTATAGACATATGATGCGGGGGGACGGTTCAGGCTTGGCACTGAGTGGCTATGCGGCATGCAGGAGCTCAGGGCACTCACTCGTTCAACAATATGTATCACTAGTTCTACCGTGTGCCACAGACGATGCTAAGCACTGGGGATACAGCACAGAACAGCACGGGGAAGCCCCCTACTGCCATGGAACTTGCCTTCTAGAAGGGGGAGGATGGGCAGCAAACAAGCAAGTAAATAGATGAACATTATCACATTAGATAGTGGTTCCTGCTAGGAGGACAATAAAGTGAGGTGAGGAGATGGCGAATGATGGGGCTGGGGTGGGTGGAAGAAGACTCGGGGTCACGGAAGTGACTCTAAGAAGTGACAGCTGAGCTGAACCCTGAACGATGCTTCAGCAACAAGCCACAGGGAAATCTGGAGGCAGAGCGCCCACGGCCCCAAGGCAGGAGCACATATTAAAAAAACCACTGCTGGCATCCCTACTCTCGAGATGACATAAAAGCAAGGAGACATCTCCACCCCCCGGAAGGAACTTCAAGGAGCGTACTGTCTTGCTGCTTCTACCCTTGTTTGCCCACAGTCGGACATGTGGGTCGGGGCCTGGAGGCTCACTCTTCCGGGTCTTTCTCTTTGTTCTGTAAGTGTGAAGCGGACCACAAGCCTCACTGTGGTGAAGGGGTAAATGTCTCGGAGCGGGCTCACAAAGAAGGCTCTCTTCCCTATTCTGTTCCCAACAGGGAGACTGGGGGTTGAAGGTGCGGGTGAGGCATGCAATGCCTGCAGAGCTTTCTGAATGAGCACAACCCGTACCTCTAACCAAGTGAACCAAAGGCCTGTGTTGGGGATGATGAAACCTATGCCAAACGTGAACTTCACTGGGCTCCCCCAGGCATGTTAAAATTTTGAAAAACCTAGAAAAAAATACTAGAAGAAAATATGCCAAAATAGTAGCAGAGGTTGCCCCTGGATGGCTGGATGAAAGGTTATCTTCTCCCATTTCTTCATTACTTCTCTGTACTCTCCAGTTTTATTCAGAGAACGTGTATTACTTTGAAGACTAAAAACCCAAACCCCAAAATGTCTAAAACCCCAAAACTTCAGCCTGGCATAGTTCTCGCTTACTTGGGTTGGCCACATCCTCCAGGGTATAGGCTACGTCCTTTTCTAACAACTGCTACTTGAATCTTCCTTGTTGAGGTCAATCTAGTGTTTCAGAAAGAGGTATCTGCTTCTTGGCAGAAAGGCAGACGGACCAATTTAGTGAATGAATGGATGAAAGGACAGACAGAGAAAAGGTCTCAAAGGAGGAGACCCATGGCGGGTGGGGGTGGGAGGGGGGCAGGTACCGTTTCATTCTCCCCACTGTCGCCTTACCATAAAAAAATTGTGTCCTAAAACACTTGTTTTCATGTTCAGGATAAAAGCAGACAACCAAGTCTTTTGAAAGTAAATGTAGGTCAACGTTATTAAATTCAGTTTTCGAGGGGAACTGAATTTAATTGCTCATTAGCATACCCTTCAAAGTAGCTTTTTTTTGTTTTGCTTTTTCTTTTTGGCTATGTTGGGTCTTTGTTGCTGCGCACGGGCTTTCCCTAATTGTGGCAAGCAGGGGCTACTCTTTGTTGCAGTGCGCGGGCTTCTCTTGTTGCAGAGCACGGGCTCTAGGTGTGCAGGCTTCAATAGTTGCAGCATGAGGGCTCGGCAGTTGTGGCACACAGGCTTGGTTGCTCCGCGGCATGTGGGATCTTCCCCGACCAGGGATCGAACCCGTGTCCCCTGCATTGGCAGGCGGATTCTTAACCACTGTGCCGCCAGGGAAGTCCCCAAAGTAGCTTTTATTGACACTGTTATTATCTTTAAAATTAATTAAAACAAAATAGCTTAGTTTTTTAAGGCCCACCAGTGTTAACTGTACCAGAAAGACACTATAAGCAGGGTCTGTTTTGCAGGATGTTATGAAAAAGAAATTTATTTTACTCTGCCATCTGTGATTTCCCAGCTCCTGCGGGGTCACCCCGGTCCTGCAGCCTGCCACATGACTTCCTCCCTATGCACTACCTTGGGGCTCTGGGCATTTGCAAAACTCCCAGGCTGCTGCCTTGTGTCTTTTTGTTTTTGCCCTCACCGTTGCCTTTCCCTGGAATGCTTCCTCCATTGCTTTGCCCACTCATCTTTCAGTACTTAACCCAAGAATTGCCACCCCTGTGGAGCTTTTCTCTCCTCTCACTGGGTTTGAACACTCACCCCTTTTCACTTCCACCAGGTTCTAAAGAGGCTCCTATCTAAAAAGAAGGAAAAAAAAAAAAAAAAAAAGAAACAAAAAGGAACTTCCCTGGCAGTCCAGTAGTTAGGACTCAGCACTTCCACTGCAGGGGTCCTGGGTTGGATCCCTGGATCCCTGGTCAGGGAACTAAGATCCCGCATGCCACGCAGCAGCGCTGCGAAAAAAAATTTAAAAAATAAATAAAATAAACAGGCTCCTATCAGAACCCCCAAGATACTACCACACACAATTGTTTTCATGTCTGTCTCCTCTTGCCTGGCCAGGAGCTTCTTAAGTGCAGGCCTGTCTGCGATTTGTCGTTATAACCCCTGTAATGCTGGCACACCAAAAGAGCTCAGGAAGCTGCTGAGTAAACGAGAAAACTAACCATCGGCAGCGACTTCTTTGGTGGTAGCAAGAATTGACTTAAAAGATGATAAGACGCATTGGGACAGGAGTAAAACGCAAGCCCTCACTCCGTTTCCTCTTCTCCATTCCCGCAACCAGCCAGCTCCAAAGTCAGGCCATCCTATTTCCAAAAATCAATGATTTGTCTCTGAATTCGTCCCTCTGCCACCTGCCTCTGTACCCTGACAAGTCACCCTAATCACACATGGTCTGTCCTGTGCACAAGGGTGATGACAGGTACCATATGGGCATGCCAAAAGAGAAGCTTGGGATGTTTCACTGTCACCTCCCTGTTTAAAATTCTTATTTTGGGGCATGAATTATAATGTTCATACCAGTATTACTAACTCTTATTTAGCACTTACTCTATTTTTAGAGACTGTTCTGAGCACGTTACATATATCTGTCTATTTAATTCTCACAACAATCCAATAAAATAGATACTATTAACCCCACTTTTCAGATGACAAAACTGGGGCAGAGGGGTGAGGAAATTTCTCCAATGTCATATAACTAGTAAGTAGCAGCTCTGGGATTTGAACTCAGGCAGTCTTATTTCACAGTTCTAACTCTCGTCCATAGCCCTACCAATGTTGCTTATGTATATGAGTAGTGTAGTGCACAAGATATATTAAATAATTTGTATAAATAGGACATTCATGCCCAAACTTTTATTGGTGAAAGTATGCAATTAAGAAATGACATAGGGCTTCCCTGGTGGCGCAGTGGTTGAGAGTCCGCCTGCTGATGCAGGGGACACGGGTTCGTGCCCCGGTCCGGGAAGATCCCACATGCCGCAGAGTGGCTGGGCCCGTGAGCCATGGCCACTGAGCCTGCGCGTCCGGAGCCTGTGCTCCGCAACGGGAGAGGCCACAACAGTGGGAGGCCTGCGTACCGAAAAAAAAAAAAAAAAGAAATGACATATATTCCATGACTTTCTTCAATCACTGACCATGCCAGGGGTTGGCAAAATTTTTCTGTAAAGGGCCAGATAATAAATATTTTAGGCTTTGCAGGCCAAGAGACAAAATCAAGGATATTATATAAATACTCATATACCAAGAGAGAAAACATATTTTCACTAATATTTATTGATGAAATAAAAATATAATAATAATTGAATATAATATTTTGTCATATCAGGATACTAATGAGTAGAATGGAATTCTTTTCTACAGGCTAATATTTCACTTAAGTGGGGTTCAAATTTAGTGGTCCCTATCACCAGATCAACTGTGAGCGTTCATCTGTAAAAACCATTGTTAACTTATGGCCCCCAAAACAGATAGTGAGCAGATTTGATCTGCAGATCACAGTTTGCTGACCCCCGGACTATGCCATTATTGCCCAAATTAGTGCAAACTCCACAATAAAGCCCAAGTATCTTTCTAGCTTTGATCGTTGCCATTCCCCCGATGAATCTTATTTTCCATCCAACTGTATTACCAGTATTCCTTGGACATCCTTTGGTTTCTCCTGAAAGGCCTCATGAACAATAGAACAAGCAGAAATCCAGAAGATCTGGTTTCAAATCTGAATTCTTTCACTTTACAGCCATATGCTTTGGAGCAAGTGATTAATCGCTCTGTGCCTCAGTTTTCCCATCTGGATGTAACCTGGTTTTCAAGCCTCAACACACTAGGGGCAAAGATGGAGTCACCAGTTTCCCTGGTGTTTGTCTCCACCTTCTCAAATAGGGCCCTTGGTCCCTGTCAAAGCCTCCCTCACTGGCTTCTGCCCACCCCTCCACCCTCCTGTACAAGTCCATTCATGCTGGGCACCACCATGGTCTAGCTGGGCACCACCATCGTCTAGCCAGGCCCCATGGAGTCTCACCATTGCTCTGGGTCCAGATCCCACCTGTGACACCAGAGCGGTTTGGTCAGTCAGTTGGAATGACTTGGGAGGGGGATGACTTGGGAGGGAGACGTCTTGTCCTGTCTACACTTGATTGTTAGAGAAGCACCAAAGCCATACTACTTACGGCCCAGTATTTAAGAGAGTTTCTGGTAAAATGAATCCTTCCCATGTCAGCCCCACCCCACAGAATTCAGAGGGGAGATCACTAGGGCTTGAGCCAGGAAAACTCTTAAAGTCCCAGCCAGGAGACTATCGTCAGAACTGCCTTGCTTCTTGGATGACCATGACATTCTTATCAGGGAAATCTCTTTGTGCCTGACTGGACTGCTTCTTCTCCTGGGATATTCACTCCAGAAGGTTCTTGATCCCCCCTGAAAACAGTCCTCTGTGAGATTATCCAGTTCATTAACTTGGATTTGAGGTAAGACCCTCCTCCTGCCCCATTACAAGTCCCAGGGTCAAGAATAAAAGCAATGACTCAACTGCAACTTTCTTTTGCATTAAATAACAGCTTAAACACGCTTACAGAGCTCTGCTTCCACTGACACATATAGCTGAGCTCCTCCTAGATCTTTCATTCCATGTCCAGGTGACCTGGTTCTTCTCACTCGGGATGATAATCACTAATGAGGGCAGTGTCCGCATATGCAGCCTTCTCAGAATATATGCACTGATGGTTTCTGGGGTTTTCCCAAGTATGAGTGTGCGAGGATTAGGCAGTGTCTGTGGCATCCATTTCCTCTCGAAGGTTGCCAGATGTGTCTGCCTGCTATGAACAGCCCCACCTCGGACAGCTGCAGACCTCACCTGTCCGCAGGTTGCAGATGTTCACGAGCCCTGCACAGCTGTGCTGCATTATTTAAAGTCATGCTTCCGTGTGGTTTCAGCTGGCTTGTACTGCGCAGAAGGGGATGTGACCGTTCTGCCTTGGTCCAGTCCAGCACAACTACATCTGTGCTGTTACCATTCCCCAGTGCGAACCACTGTGCAAATACCCTTTTAATGGCTGCATAATCCTACATCATAAAAATATGATTTATTTAATTGATAAGCAAATATGTCATTTTCAAATGCTTTGTTCATATAAAAATTGCTTCTGTGAACATATTTGTACAGCAATCCTTGTGCCATTCAATATGAAATGTACACAATAATGATGAAACTGAATGAAAAAGCAGACATTGCCTGGATTGGAGGTCATAATCTCCCAGCCAAAGGAAATGTAGAGGTTCCTGCTCTTCTGCCAGCTGAGTTGAATTAGAACTTGGTGTGGCCTCGACACCACAGTTCTCTATCAGTTTCCCAAAGATTGTAAGGCCTAAAGGGCATTTTCTGACCAGCATATAAGTGGAGTTCCTGAAAACTAAGGAGGATCTGTGGTCTTCCGGAATTGCCCTTCCCAAGTCGTCATGTGAATACAGGAGTCAGCACATTCCAAGGACTTCTGATGACAGGATCACCTCCTTTCCTACTGTTCCTTGTTAATTTACGTGTCTTATTTACATAGGTTTAATGAAATGAAATAAACTGCAGTCCATTGCATCAGATGGAATGACATCAACCCTGAAATGACTGGCAATTTCATCACAGAGTAACCTTGGAGTATTTCTAAGGTTTATATCCTGCCCCACCCTGTACAATTCAAATGCACCCTTAATTTCTCCAATAGAGGCGATGGTTTATTTGCAATCACAATGCCATCCCCTGGCACATTATCTCATTTGCTTCTCGGAACAATACTATGAAGTACAAACAGCTATTTTTATCATCTCAGTTTTATAGAGGCCGAAGTTCTGGCTCAATGATGTTAAATGGTTTCTGGTCCACTTCCCAGGCTCCAGGCAGGCCTCTGGCTAAAAACTGCCCCTTGTCACCAGTCCTCAGGGTTTCTGATCTCCGCCTCCCTCCTCACCCTCGTCAACACCTGTATTTAGTATTCATGAATTCTTCTGCTGTGCTATGGGTTCTGTCATCCAAAAGGAGGAAGATTTCTTTGAGCAAATGACTTGAGAGAAGAAAAGGGGAGAGACTAGCTGGCTTAGGATCTAAGACAGGCAGTGGGGTTGTGAATGTTAAGAGGAGTATGAAATGATCACCAGACCCATCTCCCAGAGCGTCTGGGGCTCAGAGAAGGCACACTGCCTGGGTTTGTCTTAACCGGACTTCTGTGATTGGCCAGGGGTCCTGCCACGGCTTTCACTTTCTGTTCCCCCCACAATCTCGTTTCAGGTTTTCTCTCCCAAGTGCAATGTCTAGAGGCAGCAAACTAGTCACCACAGCTCGTCTACAGCCACAGTTGAACTTGAATTATTTGCCGACATTTTACATCATTACCCAATGATACCTATTACTTAATAATCTGAATTTTGATGTTTCTTGAAAAATCAGATGAGGCTAGGGTTGGCCAGCATTCCTGTGTGGCAGCAACTGGCCACAGCTGAGGAGTAACTGCCACTTTAAAGGAGGTGTGTGATCCCCGATCCGGTCTCCCCCTGGCTGCTTCACTTTATCGCTCTAGCCTACATTAACTATTTGAGTGGGAAACTTTCGAAGGAAAGAATATGATCCTAAGGCACTATAAGCACTTAAAAGCGGACAAATCTATCATGTCTGTTGAAATATAGGCCCAAGTTCCTCATCCTTTTCGATCAGACCTTAACCATGCAGTTGCTAGGCTGCTGTGGTGAGCGCAGGGACCTTGGCTTTGGAATTCGAGAGTGGGTTTGAGTTCAGGCTCTGGCATTCATTGGCTCCGTGACATCAGGGAAGAAAAAGTCATGGTCTAGATGGGTGGTTTCCCCAGTGGGGTGCAACAAACCATAGAACGGCAGGAGGTTTGGGGCCCCACTCTCTGGAGTGCACACAGAGGTTTGTAGGTGGGAGGAGGCTGATCTTTCCAGCTGAATCCTGGAGAAGCTCAGGATGGGACACCACCACACGTGGCAGAGGATGTGAGACACAGGGCTGAAAACGGGGATTAATTGAAAGTCTGCATATGGAAACACTTAGTCCTTCCCATCTCACCCCTATCTCTAAAGCAAGGCCTCTATCACCCAGGAAAGGTACTGTCAGACTCCACTCTTCATTGATCTTTTTATTTGTCCACGACATGCGGCTTGCGGGATCCGACTGGGGGTTGAACCCAGGCCCTCGGCAGTGAAAGTGCGGAGTCCTAACCACTGGACTGCCAGGGAACTCCCAGACTGCACTCTTTAAAAAAAAAAAAAAAAAAAAGGAATATCTACAGAGTGGGGAAATCAGCACAAGCTACTATTCAGGACTCCCAGGCACTTGAAGCCTTCCTACCAGTCGATAAGCCCAAGCACACGGAACTCCTCATTAGCCTCTTGGGCTTCATTTTAATTAAAGATGGATGACGAGGAGTCTCTGGGCACTTCAAGAGAGACTAAAATAAATAGGGGAAAAAAAAACCCACCCTGGAGGAAATAGTTATTTTGAGGAAGAGAACCCAAAGCAAAAGCAAACTAAATGAAAAAGCTCTAATTAATATACTCAGAAAGACTCATGAAGCGATTTCATCTGTAAAAGAAGAACAGGACGCTCTGACAAAGGACACACAAGATGAGCTCTCCTAAATTAAAAATATGCCAGTTAAAGTTATAAAAGAATCAATGGGAAGCTTGGCAGGTAAAATTACAGTACTGTCTCTGAAACTAGACCCTTTTTAGAAAGGTAAGAAATAAGATGTAGGAAATGAAGAGAAGTTCTAACATCCAATTAATAGTAGCTATATGGAGAGAGAGCAAAGAAAATCAAGGGAGAGGACAGTATCAAAGAAATGCCATGAGGGACTTCCCCCGTGGTCCAGTGGCTGGGTTTCTGCGCTCTCAATGCAGGGGGCCTGGGTTTGATCCCTGGCCGGGGAACTTGATCCCACATGCCACAACTAAGGGTTCGCATGCCGCCAACTAAAAAGATCCCACATGCCACAACTAAAGGTCCCACGTGCCGCAACTAAGACCCGGCACAGCCAAATAAATAAATAAAAGAAATACCACAACAGTTTTCTAGCACTGAAGGTCACACAGCTCTAGACAGTAAGAGTCCACTGAGGGGTAAATACAGAGTTTGGAAAAAAGACCCACCTAGTCACATAATCTGATTTTAAATACCAAAGATAAAGAGAACAATTTTTAAAACTTGCAATTAAAAAGAAAGTCATCTATAAAGGAATGAAAATAATAACGAAAATAAAACAGACTTCTCATCGGCAGCACTGAATGCTAGAAGGCAACAGTGTGGGGAATTCCCTGGCGATCCAGTTGTTAGGACTCCGAGCTTTCACTGCTAAGGGCCCCAATTCGATCCCTAGTCGGGGAACTAAGATCCTGCAAGCCATGTGGTGAGGAAAAAAAAAAAAAAGGCAATAGTGTGATGCCTTCAGGAATCTGTAAGAAAATGATTTTCAACCTATAGTGTTGTCCTCAGCCAAACTATCATCCAAGTGTGCGTGTAGAATATCTTTTGGGACAAACAGGGCCCAGAAAATGACCTCTCACACACCATTTCTTAGGAAGGTACATGAAAATGCACTGCAGGAAAAGAAAGGTATCATCTAAGAAGTGGGGAGATGCGGATCTTGGAAAGCCTGGAATTGACCCAGGAAACCCATGAAGGAAAATCCCATCACATCTGCTATGCCGCAGGAGGATGTTGGGCCTCAGAGGGGAGGGCTTAAAAACTCAGCAGAATCCCTGATTGGATGAAGAAGCTGGGGGGAAATGAGCCATGATAAAGAAAAATGTAACAAGATAAAAGACAGGCAAATAGAAAATCCAAGGGAAAAAATTGTACCATAAAAGGAAGAGCAATCTTCATAAACATTTTGCTTCTTCAGAGAACAATATTTACTGAGTCACAACGATGTAAATGCTATTTAAGTGAGTTTCAGTTTTTAGGATCAGTCTGTGGGAGAGTTAATTATGATTAAGAGTAGAATGTAAATGTTCTTATCCTTAAAATTGTAAATGTCAGAAGTTGGGAGGTAGATATGGAAGAGAAGTGTAGGGCTGCCGCTACCTTCATCTTAGAAAGTGAACAGTCAACAGATACTGCCCTTATGACATATACACACTACTATGTATAAAATAGATAACTAATAAGGACCTACTGTGTAGCACAGGGAACTCTACTCAATACTCTGTAATGGCCTATATGGGAAAAGAATCTAAAAAAGAGTGGATATATGTATAACTGATTCACTTTGCTGTACACCTGAACCTAACATGACATTGTAAATCAACTATATTCCAATAAAAATTAAAAAGAAAAAGAGAGATACTACCCTTAGCTGATGGAACAAGAAATAAAGGTGTATCAGTGCAACACAGGTAACCTATAGAAAAACAAAGAAGTTTTGTAATTATATAAAGAGAAGGGGTCGGGGTACTGGTGAAATGACCTAAATCCTTATTTATCATGTAAGGAAAAAATAATGTATAAAATGAATCAATCAATAGTGACAGAAGCATATTATTTACAGATAGATAACCCCAGAAGAAATATCTAAAAAGCTAAAATTATTGTTTCTGAGGAATGGAACTGGGAGAAAAAGATGAGGTGCGACAGAGGTATTTTCACTGCTCCTGTCTACTGGGCCTCCCACCAGGCTGCCTTCCTACCCTGCCCATTCCTAACCTCCTCCTCTTCACCTCCAGCTTCCTGTCCCCAACTTGTCTATTTATCCATTTAAAACCAATGTTTTGATTGTTGTTTAAAAAGTCAACTGGTGCAAAAGGCATAATCTGATTCAACACCTCCACAAACATCTAATCCCAAACTGGAGTCTTCCAGTCATCATACAAAGTGGTCCGTTTTCTCACAGATCATTTGGGGCTTCTGGAGATATGCTGAGCTCTGCAAATGCAGAAGGGTGAGGAAGGCGTGGGGATGATGACGTTTATGATGAGGACTCTGATTCTGTATGTTTGGCATGGAGAAAAATGTTGACTACTTGTACTGGTTTTTTATTACTGTGTAACAAATGACCACAAACTTCAGCAGCAGTTATAATCCCCCGGTTCTGTAGGTCAGAACTTGCCAGATCAAATGGGTTCCCTGCTTAGGGTCTCACAAGGCCGAAATCAAGGTGCAAGCCAGGCTGGGCTTCTATCTGGGGGCTCTGGCAAAGAATCTACTTCCTAGTTCATTCAGGCCATTGGCAGAATTCGGGTCCTTGCAGTTCTAGGGCTGAGGGCCTGGTTTTCTTGTTGGTTGTTGTCAAGGGGTTGCTATCAGCTCCTAGAGGCTGCACTCAGGGCCTTTTCCCGTGGCCTCCCTCCATCTCATAAGCCAGCATCAGTATACCTATTTGCATTGAAGCCTTGTCATGCTTTGAATCTTGTGATTTCTGCTACTAGCTAGAGAATACTCTCAGCATTTAAAGTGCTCATGTGGGGGCTTCCCTGGTGGTGCAGTGGTTGAGAGTCCGCCTGCCGATGCAGGGGACGCGGGTTCGTGCCCCGGTCCGGGAGGATCCCACATGCCGCGGAGCAGCTGGGTCCGTGAGCCATGACCGCTGAGCCTGTGCGTCCGGAGCCTGTGCTCCACAACGGGAGAGGCCACAACAGTGAGAGGCCTGCGTGCCACACAAAATAAATAAATAAAATCAAGTGCTCGTGTGATTAGGTTAGGCCCACCCTGATCATCTCCCAATGTTAAAGTCAACTAATTAGTAACCTTAACTGCATCTGTGAAATCCTTTTTTGCTATGTAACATACCATAATCATAGGAGTCACACCTGAGGACAAAGGTCATGGGGGCCATTTTACTGTTCTACCACACTACTCAGAAAGTGACTATTATTTTTATACATGGTATTTTTATGATAAAAATAACACAAAAGTACAAAGAGGAAGTTTTAAAAAAACATGCCCCAAATCTCACTTCCTAGAAACAGCCATCGACATTTGGAATATATTATCTCAATGGGTCCTTGTGCTCAGAAACAGAGCCGAAAGAAAGATCAACAGACAACACTGGGATTTTATTCTGCCAATTAGTTTTAAGTAAAATGATTATATTAATTTTATAGAAAAAGAAGCTGAAATGAAATTGAAGGAATTGCTGAACTTCAGCTAAATGTTTCTGTACCACAAACATTCTTGAAGTATCCGTTAAGAAAAACGAATATAGAAATCATCAAGAAGTTGGAATCATGCTTGCTTAAACAGCTGCAGTTCATGCATTCCATTTTTCAGAGTGATTATTTCTGTGTCATTACAGATGAGTAAATTTACATGCTTACAAGTTCTCCCACTGCCTTTTCCCCATCCCAATTTTTCTTAGGTATATAATTATTTTTACAGCGTAAGAGTTTGCAATGTTTACATTTTGCTCTTTAACTGTCAATCCCACAGCTGTTTACTCTTAACTCTGCATTTAAAACCTTGCAAAACTCATCTTCAGCAGTTTTTCTCAATACTCAAGTGTTCTCTTGATTTGTTTTGATTCATTTTTTGGTTGACTGAATTTAAGTATAAAGAACTTTTCTCAAGAATATGCAAACCCTTAGTTTTATTATGCTCAAGAATGACTGCCAATAGCCTTTATACTTAAAGGACAACTTGGCAGAAAATAAAATTCATGAGTCGTAATTTTATGCTCTTGACTTCTGTAGACTTGCTTCATTGTCATTTAATATTAGGTGTTGCTTTTGATTTTTTACCTGGTATGTTTTTTTTTTCTCACATCTTTATTCGAGTATAATTGCTTTACAATGTTGTGTTAGTTTCTGCTGTACAACAAAGTGAATCAGCTATATGTAAACCTATATCCCCATATCCCCTCCCTCTAGAGCCTCCCTCCCACCCTCCCTATCCCACCCCTCTAGGTGGTCACAAAGCACTGAGTTGATCTCCCTGTGCCAGGCAGCAGCTTCCCACTAGCCATCCATGTTACATTTGGTAGTGTATATATGTCAGTGCTATTCTCTCACTTCATTCCAGCTTCCCCTTCCCCCCTGCACCCCGTGTCCTCAAGTCTGTTCTCTACGTCTGTGTTTTTATTCCTGCCCTGCCACTAGATTCATCAGTACCGTTTTTTAGATTCCATATATATGCATTCGCATACGGTATTTGTTTTTCTCTTTCTGACTTACTTCACTCTGTATGAAAGACTCTAGGTCCATCCACCTCACTACAGATAACTCAATTTCGTTCCTTTTTATGGCTGAGTAATATTCCATTGTATATATGTGCCACATCTTCTTTATCCATTCATCTGTCGATGGACATTTAGGTTGCTTCCATGTCTTGGCTATTGTAAATAGTGCTGCAATGAACATTGTGGTACATGACTCTTTTTGAATTACGGTTTTCTCAGGGTATATGCCCTGTAGTGGGATTGCTGGGTCATATGGTAGTTCTATTTTTAGTTTTTTAAGGAACCTCCATATTGTTCTCCACAGTGGCTGTATCAATTTATATTTCCACCAACAGTGCAAGAGGGTTCCCTCTTCTCCACATCCTCTCCAGCATTTATCGTTTCTAGATTTTTTGATGATGGCCATTCTGAACGGTGTGAGGTTATACCTCATTGTGGTTTTGATTTGCATTTCCTTAATGATTAGTGATGTTGAGCATCTTTTCTATCTGTTATGTTTTATCACTGATCACTTGGTACTGATTTTCCCTTGACACAGTGTGTGCTTTCTACCTGCTGACTCAAGCCTTCTTTTCAGTTAAGTTTCTTCTATTGCTCCATTTATCCTGGGCACTTCTTCAGGAATGCCAATTATTCATATATTGGATCTCCATTGTTTATTTTCTGTAACTATAAAATTTTTAAATAATTTAAAACGTTTCTTTGTCCTTTTTTGTATTGTTCCATTGTGTTTTTACTTGTGTTCGTTTTATTTTTGGTTGATTCTAAAATGGCTTTCCACTCTTTCCCTTCTTGAGTTCTGCCGCTCAGTTTTATCCTCTTTTGTTGCTATGTAATTCCTTATTTGTACCCCTGAACCTCCTCTTTGAGATTTCTAAAAAAACTTTTATAATTTCTCCAATGAGATGGAGAATTACTTGCCAAAGAATAGCATGGGAAGGGGTGGAAGAAGGGCACAGAGGCACTTGGTAGCTTTACTTTAGTGTGATTCCAAATCTGTTAATTTCCTCTCCATAAAGAATGTCTCTTAGATACTCAGGTTTGGGTGCTGAAGAGCTTCCTGAGGGCCTCAGCAGGGCCCTCTCAGTCTAGGCTCTCTGGGCAATAATCTAGCCATTTTCTCTCCATCCCCCTCACCCTCTCTTCTCCAGGAGACTTCTTTGGTTTGGAGGCCAGGTCACATACAATAGAAATAAATAAACATCAGCCTGCTTTCTCCTTAATGTTGACCTTCCTGCTATCATCCTGTTTGTTTTTTGTTGTAAGAACACTACCTGTTTCTCCTCTGGGGTCCTTGGATCTTATTATTCAAATCTAAATTTCAGTCATTTGGGTACCACTTCTCAACTTTTGCCTCATCTGCATATCCTCTCTGGTATAACCAACATTCTTCTTTGAATCAATTCCCAATTTTTACTTATTTAAAATGGAGGCATATCACTATTATAAATGAAAAGCCAGTATCACTTGCCATAAATAGGAAGTAACTATTAAAATAAATACAATGAAAACACAACAAAGATAGTAAGTTCTAGCTAGATGCAGTTGTCTGAGGTCTATATTTTTCTGGTTAGAAAGAGAGTTTAGTACAAATTAGAAATAAGTTAAAGGCCATTGGTACCAAACCAAGACTTTTTCTTGATGTAATCACAAATGAAAGCAAGCTCTAAATGAATCACTTTTTCATTATGCTAGTTGATATAATTAAATGACTCTCCATGTACCATCTAAATTTATCTCCTGTTCCCCCAGTAATATAAGATCCCCCTTGCCTTTGGGAAACCCCACTCCAATCCCAGGATCAATGATTCGGTCCCTTGGGAGTATGATACCAACATCTAAGAAAGCATGTTTCCGGCTCAAGCCTGGAGGCAGTGTATGTTGGCTCTCAGCATTTCACCAATTTCAGCGCATATTTTTACAGTATTTGGCAGGCATACTTCACGGTTTGTGGTTTGAGGTTTTGAGAGTTTCCTTGTTTCATTAAAAATGGGGCTTTTTCTGTGTTTTTGCTTTGTTTTGCTTTTTGTAGCTTCCGGAAGATTTGGAGGGGGCGGTATGAGTGAGAAGGAAGGGAGTAAAAATGTCTTTGCTATCTTTACCTGGATATATTTGCGATGTGCATGCCTCTACAGTCTCCCCCCGCTGTGCACTGGTCGGCACAGGTCCACATAGCCAGATCTCAGACCGGATCCTCAGATCCAGTCAAGTGCTTCATATCTGCCACATCTGGAGGGTTTCTAAGCTTTGTAGGTTCAATATGGGATACCAGAAAGTAGAGTGAGAAAACCGTCTAAATGCTGCTCCCCCCTCACAGAATTTCCTTCCCAATTGTGAACTCAAGGTGTGTGTGTGTGCCTTCCCAACATCCTTCTTGAGAACAGTGGCAACACATCCACTTCAGCCATGGATGGCTGCCTTCTGAGAGTATGAACTTCACACTCTGTGACTCTGTTGGTCTCTGCAGCTACAGAGAGTCCCTTAAAGTTCCTGGATCTATACCACACATGAAGGTTCTGACAGGGTCAAAAACAGAATCAAGATGTTGGTAATGTCATTTTGGATTTTTTGAAAGAAGTTCTTTCTTCTCTGAGTATACATCTGAGTGTTTTGATAGAGCCCATTAAAAGGGAGTGTGAGGTGGTGAGCCTCTGGAGTTTCCCAATTCTTACAAATCCAAAGGTGAGGAGATTCCAGCTCACAGTGCACGAATAATGGGATCATTAAGTCCTGAGGGCTCACACCGAGCAAGGCCCTCCGCCTGCCACTTTGCTCCAGACCCCCACGCTAAGGATAAGACCACGTAGCAAGGTGCCATGCCATGGACACAGGCCCACAAGATAATGGGGTGAGCAGGGACCCCCATTCTAGCACCAGGTACAAGCAAGCCTGGTGAAAGGCCGTTCCTAAGGGGAACAAACCTATTTTCAAGCTTTTTCCTCTATTACTCTTCCCAGCCTTAGCAGAAACCTGACTTTCTCCTGGATACCTTCCCCTTCCCAGCCCTGTCATGGACAGGCCCACCCTCCCTACTTGTACATCTCTCAGGGCAGGAGGGAGCAGGGATGTTTCCCTCGATTCCAGCAGCTACCTACAGAGCCCTGTCCACTATCTCACTCCTCTTCAGCAGGTGCCTCCTTTGACTCCAAGCCATCCTCTAGTGTCGCTGCCGAATCAGTTAAGCCCCGCCCACCCATTTGATTTGGCATTTTCAGCTGATTTATAATTTTCCTTCCTACCTTCCTACCTTATCCAGCATCATCACTACTTTTGAAAAGTTGCCGTTGTTTCAAAACTCCAACTTGCTCTTACTTACCATCCTCTACTTTAATGCTTGTACATTAGATGCACACTGCAAAAGTGGTTCTACATTATAATCACCTGGGGAGTTACAAAAAAAAAAAAAAACAACCTGAAGTCGAGGCCCTGCCTCAGACCAATTAATTCATACTTTTCAGAGATGGAAATATTTATTTTTTACGTATCCCAGGTGATTCTAATGTGCAGCCAAGGTTGAGAAGTGGTTTCTACTCATCTATGTGAGCTCCAGCTTCTGGACTCCACCCTGTTCCCCCAGGCTAGCAGTTTATTGCTGGCTTCACTGCCCTCTCACCCTGCTTGGGCCCCAGGGTCACTGATTTCAACCAGGTTGTTGCCCAACTGCCAACCTCCAAACCTGAGGGGGAGTGTAAATTGTTAGAGAAAAGACATTTAACTCTCCTGATTCAGGCTTTCAGACTCTACCTGAGCCCCCAGTGCTAGTCAGCAATCATCTAAGCTGGCTCACAATACACAATATTTATTTTCCACAGTGACTGTTCCAAACTGTTTCCACTATCCTCAGACCCCAAATCCACCTCATCCCAGCTCCTTTGTCCCTCAGCACAGAGCTTGAATCTCTGAAGTAAGCTCTTTGCCACATGTGTGCACAACTGTGTGGTTTTTAACTATCTACAAGTGGTATCAGCTCATAGGGCCTATTCCTGCTTTACTGAGATATACCCACAATTAGCTAGTCTTTTTATACCTACTCTTTAAGTGTAGGTTTCCTACTTTCTCTCATTCACTTTTCATTCATTCAACAAACATTTACTGAAAGCCCATTCTGGGCTAGAGCCAATGCTAGATGCCAGGGATACTGAGATGAGATAACCAACATACCCTCAAGTCTATAAGCTGGTCCATGCCTGCCACCAGCCCCTCTTCCCACTCTCCTGCCACAATGAAGGACTTGGGGCCTCTTCCCATCAAAGGCAAACCTCACAGAGGGCTCAGGCTCCCAGCCCTGCCCACTTTTTCAGAGACTGTCTTCATTGGTTCTCCAACCTCTCCCCCATCACCATCCCGTCACCATCCAAACAAGTTCCAGTACTCCTCATCTTAAAAAACAACTGAATAGAAAATTACCATTAGAATACCTCAGTCATAACTATTGTAGGCAAGACCCACCAAATGATGCTAAAACCAGTGGGCGGGAAGTTTAAAGAGAAACTGAATATTTGCAGAGTCTAAAAGTATCTCACACACCCTCCCAATATTTATTAATTACAGTGGGAAAATAATTTTAGAGAAACCTGGCAAACACCGCCTTAACCAAGTGTTGAAGGTTGACATCCCAAGTAATAAGCATATAAACTTCTTGTACCCGATACGATGAATTGACAGAGCATGTTACCTCTATGGTACTCTTGCCCCAAAATGTGTAACCTCAATTTAATCATAAACAAAACATCAGACGAACCCAAAGCAATGGGTATTCTACAAAAAATACTTGACCAGTACTTTTCAAAAGAGTTAAGGTCATGAAAAGCAAGGAAAGACTAAGGAACTGCTACAGATTGGAGAAGACTGAAGAGCCACGGCCACTAAATGTAATGTAGGAAAATGGATTGGATTCTGGCACATAGAAATTGGAATCTCACATAACCTTCATGGGTCACGGTATACTCTTCTTTTCATTCTTTTTCAACCATTTAAAAATACAGAGACCATTTTTATGAAACAAGTGGCGAAATCTGTAGTCTGTCGTTTATTTAAGAATATTGTACTGATGCTAATTTCTCAGTTTTGATGATTGAACTTGGTATGTAACACATTAACCTCAGGAAAAGCTGGGTGGAGGGTGTGTGGAAACTCTATACTGTTTTTGCAACTTATCTGCAATTTAAAAATTATCTGAAAGTAAAAAGTAGAAAAAAAAAACCAACACCTCCCTGGATCCCTTCAGCTAAGGCATTTCTTTATTTTCATTCAGAGGCTAACTCCTTGAAAAACATGTTCATGTTCACTGTTTCTACTCCTTCACCTCTCATTTGCTCTACCAAAATTGCCTAGGAAATCGTCACCAGTGGCACCCAAGTTGGCAAATGTATCGGAACTTTCCCAGATTTCATCTCATGTGACCTCTCAGGGCATGTAACCCAGCTGACCACTCCCTCCTTCTTGAAACACTTTGGCTTCCGAGATACAAAACTCTCTGGGTTTTCCTCCTGCGCTTCCAGCTCCCCCTTCTCATTCCAGCATCTCAATGTTGAAATTCCTAGAGTGCAGTCCTGGGCTCCTCTTCTCTTCCTTCTGCACATTCTCTCCCCTGGTAATCTTATTCATAACTCCGGCCTCAAATACTGTATGTGCCGGTGGTTCCTAAATTTATATCTCTACCCTAGACCTCCCTGCAGAGTTCCAGACTCATATAACCACATAGCTACTTAATATTGGCATTGAATGTCTCAAAATTAAACTCTTGATATTCTCTCTATGTGCTCTTCCTTTAATTCAGCCCCTCATTACACAGTACCACCTTCCTCTTTCCTCCACACAGTTGTACCTGCTAGAAACTTTGGTGTTGTTCCAGACACCCCTTTTATCCTCGCCCATGACATCAATCCTTCATGAAGTCCAAAATATATATCTAGACACCATCCTTTTCTTTTCCATATCTACAATGCCTGCTATCATCTTTTGCCCAAACTGCTGTGATAACCTCCTAACTGGTCTCCCTGTATCCTTTCTTGCTCCCTCCAGCCCAGTCTCCAAACACTAAGTACAGTACCTTTTGAAAACAGTACCCCAATTCTATCATTCTCCCATCTCAATTCCTTCCATTGCTTCTGACTTCACACAGGAAAAACTCCCTAGTTACTAACAGGCTTATCACAAACTGCACGATTGGGTCTCTGTCTGCCTCCCTCACCTCATCTCTTGCTTACTGTGTTATGGCCCCATTTGCTTTCTCTCTCAGTCCCTAACATACAATAGGCTCTTTGCCTGTCTCAGGACTTTGCATCTGCATCTTCCTAGAATTTTCTCGCCCCAGCAATTCACTTGTGAAATTGTCAGGGGAGACTGGATTCTGCTTTGGTAGCAAACAACCCCAACATGTTTGTAGCTTATGCCTATAAAGATTTATTTATTGCTCACATCTCAGTCTGAAGGAGGTCAGGGTGGCTCTTCTTCAAGTGGAGATGCAGGGTTTCAGGGTGCATCTAAAATTGTGGCATGCCCACATTCAACATGTGGCCTTTGTAGGTGCTGTGGAAAGAGAAGAGAGCGTGAGTGATATGCGTGCGGCCAGGCCTGGAAATGGCACACATTGCATGTGCCCACACCCCGTTGGCCAGATCACAGTCACATGACCCTGGCCTAACTGCAAAGGAAAAAATAATGTACTTTTCCTGTGTGTCCAGGAAGAGGAAATGAGATTGGTGAGCATCAGGCCAATCTCTGCCACATCCTGGTTAAAATCTACTCATGTTTAAAGAATTACCTTAAATAAGACTTCCTTATAAAGGCCCTCAAGCTCCTCTAACCTAAATTAGGCCTCCCTGATATATTCTATTGCAGCACCCTATAATTTTCCTTTACAACATGATCACAATGGAAAGTTTACATTCTTTTATGTGATTATTTAATACTGATTTCCATTTCAAGACTGTATGCTCTACAAGAGCAAAGATTGCATCTGTTTTGCTCCCCTGCGTCTCTAGTATCCATCATAGTACTTGGTTCATAACTGGCATAAAAGTTGTTGAGTGAACAAATGAACATTGCACACAGTCATTTCCTGGCTCCAAACAGCACACTACTTGTGGAGGAGAAAGACAAGTAGGCAGTCATGGTTTAGTGGGATGAATATTCCAGGCAGGTAAGCCCAGGGAGCTGAAGCAGCCTGAAGCAGCTGCTGAGGCTTCTCTGCTTTCTTTTCCATGGCAGTCTAACCCAGGAGTCTGCAAACTATGGCCTGCAGGCCAAATCTGTTTTCCTGCCTGTTTTTTTAATGGCCCAAGAGCTAAGAATCATTTTTATATTTTTAAATGTTTGAAAAGAATTAAAAGAATGTATCATCACGCGAAACCTGTGTTAAATTTAATTACAATGTCCATAAATAAAGTTTTATTGGAACACAGCCGTATCGGTTAGTTTACTTATTGTTTAGGGCTACTTTCACACTGCAATAGCAGAGGTGAATAGCTGTGAAAGAGACCACATGGCCTGCAAAGCCTAAAATAACTATTTACTATTTGGCTCTTTGAAAAACAGTTTGCTGACCTCCTGATCTAATCCCTGCTTGGTTTAAAAGTTCACTTCTATGTGAATTATATCCAAGTGTCCATCTTTAATCCCCTCCTTTTCCCATTCTCATGGGAAGCTCCCATAAGTTCTATCCTTGCAAAAGTATTCTTGCTGTGCCATCTTTCCCCTCTTCCCTTCAGTCCATCTTCTCACTATAACCGAAGCTAACTTCCAAGAGAACAGCTTTGATATCGTAGCTATTCTTTGAGGCTCCCCATCCTGTACTAAATAAAATCTGCACTGCTTAGCATTGTGGTCAGGTTCTTCATTATCTTATGGAATCTTACCTTTTTAGCTGTGTCTCTTATGTCATACTTCCATCCAGCCTTATCAATCACTTAACCTACCCTTGCCTTCTCCACTTCCAGGCCTAGCTCAGTTACTATCTCTGTATCTGCTGCTGGTATTTCTATCTCACCCATCCTTTTAAGCTGGTTATCTCAAATGCCTCCTTGCCCTAAAAGCCTTCCCCAGCTCCTCTACCGAGAATAATTATTGCCATCTGTACAGTTCTCTTAACAGTTTGTACGACTGTATTATTTCGAATTCTGCTTTACAGTTTCCTATGTATTTCACAGATCGTCTGTTTCTCGTGTTCTATTGAAAGTTGCTTAGGGGCAGGGATTGTATTCTATTTTATTAATCACTGTAGCCTTTTGGTGCCTAGGATGCGTCTTGTCCAAAATGGAAATGTTTATCCTTTGCAAAAGTCCTCATGGTGAGCCGGAATTTTTGAAACGTCTAAGAACTACCCGTACTTAAGCACGAACTCCACTTAACTTTGTTTAGGACTCACTAGGGCGAGTAACACCTTTTTAAGACACGCTGCTGTCCAGCTGGTCACACACCTGTGGATCGCTGCCAGGGACCATCAGGTACGTCTGCAAACACGTGCGTGAGAAGTGCTTTCTTCTAAGCTCCTCCTCTGTCCACGGTGACTGGCGGACCAAACGTTCCAATCAGCTCTCACCGCCTCTTTCGGCAATAGCCAATCACAGATCCCGAGCGCCTCCTGACTACTAGACACTGTTTACTAACAGATCGAAGCTGGGGAATGAGGGGTGTGACCGTTCTGGGAATGTCTGGGACGGGAACGTTCTGACTGCGCGTGCGCACCAGCGGAGACGGGCGGGGCAGAACTCCGGTCTCACCAATCGGAGCGTCGCGCTCCTCCCTCTCCTGCCACTCCGCCAAGCAACAACAATTCGAGGAGAGGGGCGGGGCGGTTCGTGACGCGTCAGAGACGACTGTCCAATGGGAGCCGGCGCTGACAGATGCGCGCGCCCTCTGCCCAATAAGCGATGGCAGCTCGAATGGCTGTGGCTACCTTGCTGGCTGTGGGCGGAGCAGCTTGACGGAGGAGGCGGTGAAGCAGAGGGCGGTTTGGTTGCGCGGTACTAGCGGTGCCCGCCGAAGGGGGAGGAGGCGGAGGAGCTAGCCGTGCGGCCAGAGCGGGAAAGCTACTCGTCTCGGCGTCCGAGTTCTGGAGCCGCCGCACCTCGGCTCCTGGGGCTGCAGCGGGAGCTGTGAGGGCCCGGGCGTCCGCTGTCTCCCGGGTCCCCTCGGAGGACCCCGCGGGATCGGGAAAGGGAGAAGATGGAGGAGGAGGGCGGCAGCGGCGGTGGCGGCGCCACAGACACCAGCAGGGACGGCGGCGCCGGGGGAGAGCAGCTCCTCACTGTCAAGCACGAGCTGCGGACGGGTGAGCGACCCCGCCCTCTGCCGGCCGGACTGGGCGTGGGGGCGCGCCCTGAGGGCACGCAGGGGTCTGCTCGGGCTGGGGTCACGGGGCCGTGCCGAGGGCGCGGGGGGCGGGCCCTGGGCGGGGCCTCTCGGACGGGGCGGGAGCCCGGGGGTCCCGGGAGGTGGGGGCGCGCCCGAGGGGAGCTGGCGGAAAGTTTTCCCCAGCCCGGGAATGAGCGGCGGGCGCGGGGCGTTAGGGCCCGCGGAGCAGCCCACAGCTGCCTGTTGGCACTGACGCTGAGGATGTCTTCGCGCCCCCTTCCCGCACAGGTGCCACATCTGTCACTGCATCCTGTCTAGGGTGAAAGGTGCGCCTTCCTCAGTGTAGGGTGAACGACGCTTAGTTTTGGAGCATGACTCACTTCTCCGCTGCTCTGCTTCCGTAGAGGGGTCCCTAAGGTGCTGCGGTCCTGTGCAAGATGAAAGGGTGGCTTTCCCCCGGCCTTTTCAGGAGTCCAGTCTCTAGTGATATAAAGAGGGATCGCGGGCTCAGGGACTGAGTGCCTTTATTTGCAATCATCATGAAATACTATACTTGGCCTTAAATTTCTTTCAAAGGTCTCTTGAGAAGAAGGCTCAGTAAATTTGAAGCTGTAAGTAAAAGCGGCTAACTATACAGCTTAAGCGCTCACGTTCTGATGTTTGCGATCACTAGAGTCGTCCCAGGCTTTATACTTGTTACGTTATTCGTTATGGGTTGTTCATTTTGGAAAATGCTTATTCGGACTAATCAGTATAGGTTGGGTTTATATATGTGGAGCCCAGTCTCCTATTAGAGATCCTTTTGCACTTCTGAACAGATAATACATTTTAATGAATTGTTCATTATTACTATTAAATGTTCTTGTGTTTATTAAGGCTTTTGATTCAGCTTCTTTGGCATATTGGGATATTCTTTTATTGTGGAGACACAGAGCTTAAATAGCAGGTTTCAAGTGCGTGCCTTGAAACAACCACCTTGTTAACTGTTTTGAACAGATTGCAAAGTTAGATCTGTCACCTGTTCTTTTATTTTTTTGTTATTGCTGGTTAGCGTTACACTGAGTGCCAGTGTGGTGACTTAATTTAAGAGGGATGTCAAATGCATGCTTACTTATTTCAACATTTTTAAACATTGGCTTAAAATCTTTTTTTTTGGTCATTGTGAATTTGTTATATATCTTGAGCCAGTTACTCCATAATTTTTTGGAGTTCCTAATGTAACCTGTGTATGTTTGGCTGGTTTGATTTTTCTCTCTCAATTTAATAGACAACTGATGTTTTCAAAGGGTTATTCAATAATTTATTCAGTAAACATTTATTCAGTATTAATATCTGATTTTTGCCAGGCTCAGTGTCAGGTGTTTTCTGGTGTGGAAATTTTGAATTTCTTTTTCTTTTCTTACATAACGATTCACTGATTTATGTATGTAGACTCGTTCTGTACAGCAAAAGCTACTTGAAATCATATGCTCGTCAGCAGTTGACAGTGGTGCAGCAAGCAGATTTTTGCTAAATGACCAAGGAGCAACCTACTTTATTAGTAGTCAACCAACTGCTCAGTTTCTGGATTTTGCAAACAATGCTAGTTTTTCAAAATTTTTTTACAATGCTAGTTTTGTAGAAAACAATGAGAACTGCTTTATTTCCCCTTCTCTACTCTGTGAATCATCAGCTTCAAGCTTGCATTTTAGAAATTTTTCTGATGGATGGTGAGATTATACTGAATTCATTAGTACTGTTAACTGTCAAAGGAAATGAACAGTCACTTTGATTTATTGCTGAACGCTGGAACAACTGACCGGATATAGTGGTCAAAAACACTGTTAAAATATAGCTTGAAAGATTCTCTCATCTTCAGCCAACTGGGCCCCTGTCAGCACATGATGCTATAATAGGCACCAAAGTAATTTGATCTGATGTGGTCCCTTGCTTCTCAAAATGTGGACAAGCATATAGTCATATCAAGTCAGCAGCTGGCGATTGCCCGTTTGTGCTCAACATTGTATTGTCTGCTGTAGGATGAGTGAAGAGGCAACAAGTTACATATAAGAACATGGAAAGTGTTCCAATAGTGTAGACCAAGTAGCATGGCATCCCTGGACATGAAATTGGAAGACCTGGTTCCAAATCCCAGCTCTGCCAGTTACTAGCTATGTAGACTTGGGCAAGTCAATTCAACTCTTTCACACTCACTTCTCTCATCTACCGAGTGTGAAAATTGAATGAGACTGTTGGTTTGGTTGGCACAGATTAGGCGCTCAGGAGATGTTGGTTGCATGCAAATCTGAAGATCACAAGAGTAAAGGATTGATTAGATCAGTTAAACATTTCTTGACACTTTCTGTTTTCTAGGCTAAATGGTACTGATGATACAAAAAAATGAGAAAATTTCTTGCCCTCTGGTGGTAGGGGAGGAGGCCATGTAAACCAGTAATTAGGATATATTGTCATAATGTAATAATAGAAGGATATACAGAGTATAAAGTTAGCAAAGAAGAGGTTTAGGACTTCTAGGTTTCAAATCTAACTCTGTTGAACCACAGCAACAAAAAAGAGGGGGTACTATTGGAAGGGTTATCTTATTCATTTATTCAATAAGTATTTCATTACCTCTTATGTACTGAGTTCTGTTTTATATGCTGGGGTTACAAGACACGTGTGGTCTTCCCACTGAAAGGACTGAGTTGCATCAGGAATCCCTGGAACCAGAGACTGATGCTGTCTGTACTCTCTCCATCTTGAATCTTTGCTTCTTTGCTTGTCTCTATGTGATGGCTTCATTCCTCTCCACTGCTGTTCACCTTTTTCCATGTGGGAAGGAACATGGCTATTGACAGACCCCAAGTTTTATATCTTACAGCTCTCGGTACCAGAGAGACACTGCCTTTTTATCAGCTTCAGGTACAAAAATATTAGCGAAGGACTTTATTAGCCTGGCTTTGGTAAGGTGCCTACTTTTGGATTGTTCAACTAAGGCCAGGGAATAGGATCATGTTCTACTAACATGACAGCTACTATGGTGAACATATGGATGGGGGGGGAACTAAACTCTTAGAAGAGGAAGGGTTGCTGGGAAGACATTTCCTTAGATATCTGTCATTAGGAGAGAGAGCCTAACACTGAGGAGAGGGTCAAGGAAGGGGTATTAGTTACCTATTGCTGTGCAACAAATTATGCCAAAACTTAGTGGCCTAAAGCAACATGATTTCTGTGGGTCAGGAATTCAGGAGTTGCTTAGCCTGATGGTTCTAACTCAGGGTCTCTCATGAGGTTTTAGTCACGATGTTGGCCACGACTGCATTCACCTGAAGACTTGTCTGGGGCAGGAGGTTCCCTTCCAAGACAGCTCACTCACATGTTGTTGGCAGGATGCTTCAGTTCCTTGCTATGTGGACCTCTCCATAGGGCTGCTTGAATGTCCTCATGACATGACAGCTGGCTCCCCCAGAACAAGTGATTGGATGGGGAAGCTGCAATGTCTTTTTTTGTTAAACAGCTTTTTTGAGATATAATTTACATACCATAAAATCCACTTGTTTTAAGTGTACAATTCAATAAATTTTATAGTTACACAACCATCACCACAATCTAATTTTAGAACTCTCCATCACCCTAAAAAGAAACGTCTTACCCATTTATATCGGTCACTCCACATTCCCACAACCCATCCCCAACCCTAGGCAACTGCTAATTCTACTTTCTGTGTATTTGCCTAGGGACATTTCTTATTATGGAACTTTATAATATGTGCTCTTTTATCACTGGCTTCTTTTACTAAACATAGTATTTTCAAGATTCATCCATTTGTAATGTGTGTAAGCACTTCATTTTTTAAATTGACAGGTAATATTTCATAGTGTGGTTGTACTGTATTTTATCCATTCATCATTTGATTGACATTTGGGTTGTTTCAACCTTTTGGTTGTTGTGAATAATGCTGCTATGTACATTTGTGTACAAGTTTCTGCATGGACCTATGTTTTCATTTGTCTTGGGTACATATTAAGAGTAAAATTATTGGATCACGTGGTAAGTCTATGTTTAACTTAAGTTTTCCAAAGTGACTTCACTGCTTTACAGTTCTAGTAGCAAGGGCTCCAGTTCCTCCATATCCTCGCCATCACTTGTTATTGTAGGTCTTTTTGCTTATAGCCATTCCTAGTGAGTATGAAGTGGTATCTCACTGTAGTTTTGATTTGTGTTTCCTAATGACTAATGATGTTGGGCATCTTTTCATGTACTCATGGGCCATTTGTATATGTTTGGAGAAATGTCTATACAGATCCTTTGCCCATTTTTTAATTGGTTAATTTGTCTTTTTTATTATTGAGATATGAGTTATGTATTGTAAATACAGATCCCTTAGATCTGTATTTAGATACATGGTTTACAAATATTTTCTCCCATAAAGTGGATTATCTTTTATTTTTTCCTCAGTGATAACCTTAGAAGCACTATAGTCTTTAATTTTGATGAAGTCCAATTTTTTTCTTTTCTTTCTCTTACTTTTGGTATTGTATCTAAGAAATCATTGACTAATTCAAGGTCACAAAGATTTTATATCTGTTTCCTTCTAAGGGTTGTATGATTTTAGCTGTTACATTTAGGTTTTTGCCTCATTTGTTGAAAGGCTATTCTTTTTCCATTTTGTTTTCTCAGCACTCTTGTCAAAAATCAATTGACTATAGATGTATGGATTTAGTTTTGGACTCTCAATTCAATTCCACTGATTTTTGTGTCTGTCTTTATGCCATCACCACACTGTTTTGACTACTGTAACTTTTTAGTAAGTTTTGATATTGGGAATTGTGAGTCTTCCAGCCTTGTTCTTCTTTTTCAAAATTGTTTTGGCTATTTTGGATCCCTTGAATTTCCACATGAATTTTAGAATTAGCTTGTCAACATTTCTGCAAAGAAGCCAACTATGATTCTGGTAGGGATTACATTAAATCTGTAGATCAATTTTGGGAGTGTTGCCATCTTAGCATATTAAATCTTGTGATTTATGAACATGGAATATTTTTCCATTAATTTAGATCTTCTTTCATTTCTTTCAACATTTTGTAGTTTTCAGACTATATGTTTATACTTCTTTTGTTAAATTTATTCCTAAATATTTTATTCTTTTTGCTGCTATTGTAAAATAATTATTTTCTTAGTTTAATTTTTGGATCATTCACTAAAAGTATATAGAGATATAACTTATTTTTGTATATTAATCTTGTATCCTGCAACCTTGCCTAACTAGTATATTAGTTCTAATGTTTTCTTATTGGATGTCTTACAAGATCACGTCATCTGCAAATAGAGATAGTTTTACTTCTTTCCAATGTGTATGCCTTTTATTTAGTTTTCTTGCTTAATTGTCTTGGCTAGAACCTTCAGCACAGTATTCAATAGAATTGGTGAAAGCACACATCCTTGTCTTATTCCTGATCTTAGCGGGGGAAAGCTTTAGTCTTTCACCATTAAGTATGAAGTTAGCTGTGGGTTTTTCATAGATACCCTTTATTAGATTGAGGAAATTCTCTTCCTAATTTGTTTGGGTGTTTTTAATCATGAAAAGGCATCGGATTTTTATTTGCATTTAGGGAGATGATCACGTGGTTTTTTTGTTTGTTTTTATTGATGAGGTGTATTACATTAATTAATTTTGGAGTGTTAAGCCAAACTTGTATTCCTGGGATAAATCCCTCTTGGTAATGTGTATAATTCTTTTTATACACCATGCTGGATTCAGTTTGCTAGTGTTTTGTAGAGGATTTCTGTGTCTATATTCATAAGAGGTATTTGTCTCTAGTTTTGTTTTTCTGTGATGTCTCCGTCTGGTTTCCCCAAAATACGCTTGATTGATTTCTGCCTCCAATTAAAGATCGTACATATTTGATTGCTGTCATCCATACTTAGGGTCTTCTAAGTAAAGGCTAACAGAGGTTGAGGGTGGATTATATTTCTGGCTCTGCCCCAAACTTGCTGTGTGACTTGAGATAAATCATTTCGCCTTTCTGAGCCTAAGTTTACTGATCCATAAAGTAAAGGTGTTGGACTGAGTTATATCCAAAGTACTTACCAGCATTAAGTTGGTCTTCAATGGAACTTCTGTGGAAATCTTGGTATAGACAAAAGTCAGAAGTGCTGATTTACTTTAAAAGATAATTCTGTTTTGCCAGAGGATTCATGATTGAATCCCATTGAAAAAGAATTCCCTGATACTCTTTGAATATGATTCCATTTATAATGATTTTATTTATACGTAGCTTTTTAGGAACATAATGATTATCTACAAAAAGACACAGAAAAATTTCAGTGACAATCTTAGTTATCTGTGAGAACAATGCAGCTCTCCTTTTTATATTATACATGTATAAATATATTTTGTGTTTGTACTTTTCCCTTTTTTTCACACTTTCCTCACCTTGAGAAGAGTAGGCAGAACTTGTGCTCTATCTTTAGCTTTATAGGATACATTGGATGGTCAAAATATAAATAGGTTTTTGATAGTACCCTATCTTAATTCTGTAGAGCCTAGACTTATAAGAAAATCTCTTATTTCTACCATGAGTTTTAGAGATTAAGAAAATGATCTAGGACTTCCCTGGTGGCGCAGTGGTTAAAAATCTGCCTGCCCATGCAGGGGACACAGGTTCGAGCCCTGGTCTGGGAAGATCCCACATGCCGTGGAACAACTAAGCCCGTGTGCCACAACTCCTGAGCCTGCACTCTTGAGCCTGTGAGCCACAACTACTGAGCCCACGTGACACAACTACTGAAGCCTGTGTGCCTAGAGCCCGTGCTCCGCAACAAGAGAAGCCCACGCGCAGCAAGAAAGATCCAACGCAGCCAAAAATAAATAAATTAATTAATTTAAAAAAGAAAAGAAAATGATATATTTGGGCAAAGTAGGTGGCATCTCAGCCCTTAAATCAAGGGGGATTCAAGTATATTTTGTGTTTGCAGTCTATAACGGGGGCGGGGGTTGCTGGTGGGAAGCTTCTCAGGTGACAAGTCGACTGTTGTATCAGACCCAACATTAACCTGTACTGCAAAGCAAGAAAAAAATCATGAAATCTCAGCTTCCTGGAGACATAAGTGATCTGATGGGCAGGATTGAATTCTTACCCTGAAAAAGAAGATAATGCTTGGTGAAAATTCCTCTAGGGAAAATCTAGCATAATAGCATCATGTGTTGACTGAAGCTTCACAATTAAATACACTGTTGAGAGATGTCAATCCCAAAATGCTGTGGGAGGGAGGGGTTGTCACAGTTTTCTCCTTTGAGCTCCTGTAATGATTTACAGATCTTGGTGCACCTCAGTGGTATGAGCACTCCTACATTCCTCTTGTTTTTCAGGGAAGATGAATAGGGTCTAAAATAGAATCTTGCCCTCATTTTGTTTGTCTCTAGCAGTGCCCCCATGGGTTCAGCTATATCGGTTCCTCCAAAAAGTCAAGGAAGCTCTCTGGACTTTATACCTTCCTAAAGTTGTGAGTGAGCTGGCTAGTTCACTTTTTTTTTTTTTTTTTTTTAGTACTCAGTAGGCACACTGCCCTGTGACTGCAGAGAGAATAGGGAGTTAAAGTTCCCGATTTTTGACACAGTACTTGGTATTGCAGTTTTATTTATTTCACACTCAAGTTTTTGTGGCAGTGTGCTTCTTTTTATATAACTAGTGTGTTCCTGACAAAACATTGTGTAAATAATATTTTTGTATATCAAATTATTTGGAATAAAGAAGGTGAACTTGGTACTTAAAAGAATCCTATGATTAACTCTTGAAATAAAAAAACTTTTGATTAAGTTTTCCATTTGTGGCTTTACTGTTATTATGTAAATTGGGCCTTACATTGTTATTTTTCTGACACATCATTACAATTTGTAAATTGCAGGTAGCTGCAAACAGGTAAATAGAGTCTTGTGTGGTAGGCTGAAAAATGCACCTCCTCTCCCCAAGATGTCCATGTCCTAACCTGTAAATGCTTCTGTACGTGGCAAAGAGACCTTGCAGATGTGATTAAGGATGGGGAGTTATCCAGGTGGGTCCAATGTAATCACAGGGTCCTTATGAGAGGGAGGTCGGCAGGTCAGAGAGAAGGTGTTGTGAGAATGGAAATAGAGGGAGAGAAGATGCAACAGTGGCATCAGAGATTGGACTGAAGCCGTTACTGGAAGGGGGCCATGAGCCAAGGCACGTGAGCAGGCTCTAGACGGTGAAGAAAAGATAGTCCCCTGGAGTGTCCAAAAGGAATGCAGCTCTACTGTCACTTGATTTTAGCTCCTTAAGACCTGGTTTGAGACTTATGATCTCTAGAACTATAATAAGACAGATTTATGTTGTTCATAAACCATGAAGTTTATGTAATTTTTTACAGCAGCAATAGGGAGCTAACACATCTTGCTTAAGATTGGATGAAGCAGGAGATAATTTTGCCTCAGGCTTGGGTAACTGAATAGGATAACAATATGAAGCAGTTAGTCATTTAGACAACTATTTAGTAGAAAATGGTAACAAATGTCATTCTTAGTAGAAGTAGAATGATGTCGTCTCTAGGGAATCCCCAAGAAGACATTCCTTTCTGATCTTAGTACCAAGTCTAGCTGAGCTGCTTTGACCAGCTCTTCTGTTTTTCATAGGAATGCTGTGAAGTGGATCCCTGGAGCAGACCTCTTTTATCAAGTTGGTGGCTAGAATGCTTCACATCTCAAGCCTACACCACATAAAATTGTGGTCTGGCATGCATCTTGAGCCTCTTCCTGGTGTCATTTTCTGTCCCTAATCTTTCTTCTTATTTTTCTTTCTTCTTTTCTTATGCTTTAGTTATTTTGCCTTAAGTCTTTTCTGGGCCAAGACAGGAATTAGGTAAATATATAATTAAATGCATTTATATACAAACACATAGATACAAACCATGAGTAAGATGGACAATATGGAAAGATATTTGACTTTCTACCCAGTATTTTGCTTCTTAAATAAAATCTTTGTTGTGATGTTCGTGCTATTTTTATATTTCTTCTAAAAAGAAAAAAAAGTGAGGTCTCTGATTAATTAATACCATTTTAGAGTTTTTTAAAAATACATAATGGGAAATCAATAAAATCAAGGCATACTTTTAAAAAGAAATTTTATTGGCAGGATGGTGGAAGTCATACACAGGGCTGTCTTTGTACCAGGCAGTTTTCTACATTAGTGGAATATCCCATCATTAATAGGAAAATTCAGTCAACTGAAGTACTCTGTCCTCAAACCACTTCGGTACTGGAGTGGAATTATATGTTTTTCCTAAAGGAAAAACTATTTAAAATACGTAATAAGGATAATGTTGCACTTCATATCTAAATGAATGGTGTTGCATTAAGAGGGCATGAACACTTAGCAGTAGATTTGCATTAACCCTTTCCCATGAAGTTGCCCATTTTTCCTTTATACCACTGTCCTTTGTTTGTAAGGAAACATCATAATTAGGGCTAGAGTAGGACAAATCTAATGGCACACACAAATCAAACTTGTAACTTTGACATAATTTTGTCATGTATAAGTTGGGCAAAGCAGCCACGGTTTTATTCATCCATTAAGGATTTGTTGACACTGTGTGCCTGGCACCATAGCAGATGCTGGGTTTTAGCAGGGAACAAATTAGACATGGCTTCTACCTTCATTGAACTATACCTAAGAGAAGGACCTTAAATACATAATCATGCAACTAACCATATGATTGCAATTGTGATAAACGGTGAAGAAGTACAGGTTCTATGAGAGAGTCTAACAGGGTGGCCGGGCCTCAGGGGATGGGTGAGGGAAGTGGGAATGTTCAAGCTGAGGCCCTGGCTATCATGGGGTGAAGAGTAGGGGGGGAGGTTAAGCATTTCTGACAAAGGAAGTAACACAGATGGCCCTGAAGTGGGAAATGGCTTGGCACACTGGGGTTACTGGAAGAAAGGTCTCTGTGGCTTGAGCATCGTGTCCAAGCAGGAAAGTCACAGGAAACGGGGCTGAGAAGGTAGCCAGGGCTGTTCGTGCAGGGTTCTGTAGGTGATGATGAGGCATTCAGGCGTTATCCTGAGTGCAGTGTGAAGCTGTTGAAGGATTTTTCAGAGATTAGTTTTGTACTGTAAAAAATGACTCCCTTGCTGTGAGGAGGTTGGAAGGAAAGATTGTCTGAAGGGAGACCTGTTAGGAGGCTATTGCTGAAGTTCAGATGGAATATACAAGTTTGGATTGGGTAACAATTAGAGATTAAGAATCATGAATATATTTGAGATATATTTAGGAGACAGAATCAGCAGAACTTGGTGTGGTAGTGATATGGGATTTTCGAGCTGGAACAAACATATGTTTGAAGGTACCATTTGTTCAAATGGTGTATTAATTTTCAGTGGCTGCATAACAGATCACCACAAACTTAGCGGCTTGTAATAGCACCCATTTATCAGCTCACAATTTGGTAAGTTAAAATTTTCCATGGCATGGCTGAAATTAAGATGGTAGCCAGACACAGTGCTTGTCTGGAGGCTCTGGGTGAAAGTCCACTTCTAAGCTCATTGCTGTAGTTGCCAGATTTGTGTTCCTGTAGTCATTGGTCTGAGGTCTCAGTTTCCTTGATGGCTGTCGGCCGGGGGCCTTTGTCAGCTGGTAGAGGCCATCTGCATTCCTTCTCATTTGGCCCCTCCATCTTCAGGCATCAAAGGTGTGTCACATGCTTCCCGTGCTTTGACTCTCTGACTTCCAGATCTTCTCTGGGCTTCATGTGATTAGATCAGACTACCTAGACAATCTTCCCATTGTGAGGTCAACTGAGTTGGGACCTTAATTACATCTGCAACAAAATCCCTTTATCCTAAGGGTGATATTTCATCATATTCAGTCACTGAAGGGAAGGAGGTCATGCAAAGGGTCATTGGGGTCATCTTAGAATTCTGCCTTAGAACTCACAGATGGTGAACCAGGGGAGTTGCATTTGGAGTGGGCGGAAAAGATAGGACCCAGTTGTATACAGGTCAAGTTTTGAGATACCTTTGACATATTCTAATGGACACATATGGTAATAGTAATCATGGTAATGAAGCCTTGCTATGTGCTACAAAGGATCAATAGGTGCTTTTATCAACTCACTTAATCCACACAATCACTTATGAAGTAAGTACTGTTATTATTATTCTAATTTTACAGATGGGGAAACTGTAAAGGTCACCAACTTGCACAGGATCACCCCGGAAGTAAGTAGAAGGACTAGTTTTGAAGCCCAAGTGGTCTGGCCCCCAGGCTCATCTAAACTATTGTGCTTTCATTCATCAGTGGGACATGGGTCTGGAGCTCAGAAAAGATGTCTGGGCTGCAGGTAGAAATTCTAGCATCACTGGCATTTAGATGACTTTAAAGCCCAGGTGTAGAGAGATCATCTTATGAGAAATTGTCAAATGGAAAAAGGAAGAGGACTCAGAACTGGGCCCTGAAAACTCCAAAATGTAGAGGACGGATCAGAAGGGAGTTGCTGAGAAAGAATACAGAGGAGGAACAGCCAGAAAAAAACCCAGAAGAAAACCTAGAAAAGTTGTGGTGTTGGGGAAGGCAAGGAGGAAAAAGTGCTTCAAAGGGTATGTGTCAGATTTGACTGAGCAGGTAATGACCTTATCAAGAGCAATTTTAGTGGAGATTTGGTGGGAGAGGCCAGATTGGAATGGGTTGAGGAGTGGATGCAAGTGAAAACTTTTGAGAGGCTTGGTTCCGACTTAACCAGAGGGGAATGTGTGGTTCAGGGGGAGGGTTACTTTTTGTTATTTTAAGATGAGTGATGCTAGAACACATTTAGTGTGAATCCATTACAGAGAAAGAGAGAGAGGGAGAAACAGAAAGAGATACTGAAAATACAAAACAAGAGGGGATAGCTGAGAGGATCAAGGTCCCTGAGAAGGGGGACATGGGGATCGGAGGGCGGCAATTGGCCTCTGCTAGGAGAAGGCCCATTGCTTCTATTATGATAAGGGAAGAGGGGGCGGATACAGGTGCATTTGTAGATTTGGTGGCAGGAAGATAACGGGAGTTTTGAGCACCTGGATTTTTTGTTTCTTCTTTGAATTGTGAAGAAAGGCAATTCTTTATTCAAGAAGAGAAAAATAGCTTCATTGTTTTAAAACAGTGTTATTCTGGCCTTTAAAATTTTTTTAGATAAAGAAAAACACAAAAAGTTGACACAGAATTCAATAATTAATTAATTAATTAATTAATTTTGGCTGCACCGGGTCTTAGTTGCGGCACGTGGGATCTTTGTTGCAGCATGCATGCAGGATCTAGTTCCCCGACCAGGGATTGTACCCCGGACCCCTGCACTGGGAGCACGGAGTCTTATCCACTGGACCACCAGGGAAGTCCTGACACAGAATTCACGTACTATAAGATGAAATTTTATGGTAGAATGTTGTAGAACAACGTACAGAAAGAGGTTTTCAGGCATAGCCATTAAAATGCTTCCGTGCTTTCCACAGAGGTCATTCCCTGAACATGTTCTCTGGATCATGCCAAAACTCTTAGTAAGCATAATGTTCTTTTTCTTCTTTTTGAAGTGTTTTATATTTAGTTCAGTTCTTCTTCCTAGTTAAATTTATTTGGTACATGTATTGGAAAAAAAGCCTGGTTGTTATTGCTTTATAAGCATTTCTTATTGACTCAGTTTTCATATTGGCTCAATCATGTAATTGCAGAATCAATTGGATAAGTAAACACTGCTGTTTATACACCAAAAGTACAGTGAGTCTTAAGTGCAAGTGACCCCAGCAATAAGAGAAAAAGTGGGCAGCGTTGTTTTAAAGTACACAGATATTAAATATAACTTTGTTCTGCCTCCAGCAGAATGTTGTCCAGAGACATGGTTTGAGGCCCAACCACAAATCTAAACAGCTTCAGAATAGCTTACCACAGCGCAGTTAAAAGGAAACTAATGTGCTAGCCACTTAGCTTAGTTTCAAGGTCTCACGTAGTCCTCAGGATGGGGCTAACTGGACCCTGCAGACGGGTTAAAGATTTTAGATTTCAGAGTTGTGTATGTGCTGTCAGTACAATGCTGGACACCCCCAAATGAGAGTTTATCTGGTAAAGTGTTTTATAAATTATTTCTCCCTGACAAAAAGGGAAAAAAGAACTGAAATAGCAGAGAAAGATTTTTTTCTCACTGCATACAATTGTCACCTTTTGACTGAAACTAAATTAGTCCAAGATGCTTATGTTTTTGCAGTGTTCAGTAAGAAAATGCAAGGTTTTACAAGAAAAGTTATTTTACAACTTCATTGGTTTGGTCCCAGTAAATTAGATGCTAACTACGTATTTCCTAGTTGGTATGTGAAGAACAAATCCAGGCATGTTAAATGAAGATGATTGAGTCATATTGTGCTCTCACACCTCTTTTTGAAATCTTCAGAGAACTCACTCTATTTTTTCCCCTCTTTCCCTGATCCTCAGGCTCCTCTTCCCACAAACACAGTTGAACCATCTTGTTAACAACAAAAAAAATCCTCCGTGGCTCTCTAGTTTTTGCTATCATTCCCTTTCCCACCAGATGTTGAGAGAGCAGTTTATACCAGCTGTTTCTGCTTCTTTATCTTCTGTTCACTCTGATGTGCTGTACCATCAGGCTTCCAACTCAATCTCCCCACCAAAAGTGTTCTCTCTAAAGTTACTAATGTCTCCCGGTTCTCATAATCTGGTGGAAATGTCTCTGCTTAATCTTACTTAACCCCTTTAGAGTGGTTGGCGCTTGAGCATGGGCTCTGCCCTTCCTTTACCCAGTGATACTGTGCTCTTCCTCCTGGCCCTCCTCTGTCGCTGACTGCCCCACCTCCCTCTTTCACTGGCCTCCATCCCTCTGCTTGTCTCTTACATACTGGTAGTCTGTTGTCAGCCCTCTTTTCCTCTAACTCTGCATATACTCTTCCTGGGAAATCAAATATCATGGCTTGGACTACCAAACAAGGCTCTATTTTCAGCTTAGGTCTCTTTCTTGAGTTCCTTATCAGTTACGCCCAACTGCCTACTGAATGTAAGACATCTGGGTAGCCTTCAGGAACCGCATACTCTCATGTTGAAGGGTGCTTTTTCCTCCAACTTTGCAGGTTTTAATCCTGCCGGAACCCTAGCTACCATGACCAGCTTGCGGGATCTCGGTTCCCAGGCTGGAGGTCAGGCCCGAGCTCCTGTGGTGGGAGCTCTGAGTCCAAAACACTAACAGAGAACCTCAGACCCCAGGGACTATTAATTGGAGTGAGGCCTCCCAGAGACCCTAATTTCAGCACCAAGACCTGGCTCTATCCAACTTCCTGCAAACACCAGTGCTGGACGCCTCAGGCAAAACAACCAGTAAGACAGGAATACAGCCCCACCCATCAAGAAAAAAAAAATGACAAAAAAATATGTTACAGACGAAGGAGCGAGGTAAAAACCTACAAGACCAAATAAATGAAGATGAAATAGGCAGCCTACCTGAAAAAGAATTCAGAGTAATGATAGTAAAGATGATCCAAAATCTTGGAAACAGAATAGAGAAAATACAAGAAACATTTAACAAGGATCTAGGTGAACTAAAGAGCAAACAAACAGTTATGAACAACAGAATAACTGAAATTAAAAATACTCTAGAAGGAATCAATAGCAGAATCACTGAGGCAGAAGAATGGATAAGAGAGCTGGGAGATAAAATGGTAGAAATAACTGCCAGGGAGCAGGATAAAGAAAAAAGAATGAAAAGAATTGAGGACAGTCTCAGAGACCTCTGGGACAACATTAAACGCACCAACATTCGAATTATAGGGGTCCCAGAAGAGAAAAAGAAAGGGTCTGAGGAAATATTTGAAGAGATTATAGTTGAAAACTTCCCTAACATGGAAAAGGAAATAGTCAATCAAGTCCAGGAAGTGCAGAGAGTCCCATACAGGATAAACCCAAAGAGAAACATGCCGAGACACATACTAATAAAACTATCAAAAATTAAATACAAAGAGAAAAATATTAAAAGCATCAAGAGAAAAGCAACAAATAACATACAAGGGAATCCCCATAAGGATAACAGCTGATCTTTCAGCAGAAACTCTGCAAGCCAGAAGGGAGTGGCAGGGTATATGTAAAGTGATGAAAGGGAAAAACCTACAACCAAGATTACTCTACCCAACAAGGATCTCATTCAGATTCTACAGAGAGATTAAAACCTTTACAGACAAGCAAAAGTTAAGAGAATTCAGCACCACCAAATGAGCTTTACAACAAATGCTAAAGGAACTTCTCTAGGCAGGAAACACAAGAGAAGGAAAAGACCTACAATAACAAATCCAAAACAATTAAGAAAATGGTAATAGGAACATACATATTGATAATTACCTTAAATGTAAATGGATTAAATGCTCCAACCAAAAGACATAGACTGGGGCTTCCCTGGTGGTGCAGTGGTTGAGAGTCCGCCTGCCGATGCAGGGGACGCGGGTTCGTGCCCTGGTCCGGGAGGATCCCACATACCGCGGAGCGGCTGGGCCTGTGAGCCATGGCCGCTGAGCCTGCGCGTCCGGAGCCTGTGCTCCACAATGGGAGAGGCCCGCGTACCGCCAAAAAAAAAAAAAAAAAACCCAAAGGACATAGACTGGCTGAATGGATACAAAAACAAGACCGGTATATATGCTGTCTACAAGAGACCCACTTCAGACCTAGGGACACATACAGACTGAAAGTGAGCGGATGGAAAAAGATATTCCATGTAAATGGAAATCAAAAGAAAGCTGGAGTAGCAATTCTCGTATCAGACAAAATAGACTTTAAAATAAAGACTATTACAAGAGGCAAAGAAGGACACTACATAATGATCAAAGGATTAATCCAAGAAGAAGATATAAGAATAGTAAGTATTTATGCACCCAACATAGGAGCACCTCAATGCATAAGGCAAATGTTAACAGCCATAAAAGGGGAAATCGACAGTAACACCATAATAGTAGGGGACTTTAACACCCCACTTTCACCAGTGGACAGATCATCCAAAATGAATATAAATAAGGAAACACAAGCTTTAAATGATACATTAAACAAGATGGACTTAATTGATATTTATAGGACATTCCATCCAAAAACAACAGAACACACTTTCTTCTCAAGTGCTTATGGAACATTCTCCAGGATAGACCATATCTTGGGTCACAAATCAAGCCTTGGTAAATTTAAGAAGATTGAAATCGTATCAAGTATCTTTTCTGGCCACAACGCTATGAGACTAGATACCAATTACAGGGAAAAAAAAAAACTGTAAAAAATACAAACACATGGAGGCTAAACAGTACGCTACTAAATAACCAAGAGGTAAAAGAGGAAATCAAAAAATACTTAGAAACAAAAGACAATGAAAACACAATGACCCAAAACCTATGGGATGCAGCAAAAGCAGTTCTGAGAGGGAAGTTTATAGCAATACAGTCCTACCTCAAGAAACAAGAAAAATCTCAAATAAACAACCTAACCTTACACCTAAAGCAATTAGAGAAAGAAGAACAAAAACCCCAGAGTTAGCAGAAGGAAAGAAATCATAAAGATCAGATCAGAAGTAAATGAAAAAGAAATGAAGGAAACAATAGCAAAGATAAATAAAACTAAAAGCACGTTCTTTGAGAAGATAAACAAAATTGATAAACCATTATCCAGACTCATCAAGAAAAAAAGGGAGAAGACTCAAATCAACAGAATGAGAAATGAAAAAGGAAAAGTAACAACTGACACTGCAGAAATACAAAGGATCATGAGAGATTACTACAAGCAGCTATTTGCCAATAAAATGGACAACCTGGAAGAAATGGACAAATTATTAGAAAAGCACAACCTTCTGAGACTGAACTAGGAAGAAATAGAAAATATAAACAGACCAATCACGAACACTGAAATTGAAAATGTGATTAAAAATCTTCCAACAAACAAAAGCCCAGGACCAGATGGCTTCACAGGCAAATTCTATCAAGCATTTAGAGAAGAGCTAACACCTATCCTCAAACTCTTCCAAAATATAGCAGAGGGAGGAACACTCCCAAACTCATTCCATGAGGCCACCATCACCATGATACCAAAACCAGACAAAGATGTCTCACACACAAAAATAACTACAAGCCAGTATCACTGATAAACATAGATGCAGAAATCCTTGACAACATTACTAGCAAACAGAATCCAATAGCACATTAAAGGGATCGTACACCATGATCAAGTGGAGTTTATCCCAGGAATGCAAGGATTCTTCAACATATGCAAATCAATCAATGTGATACACCATATTAACAAATTGAAGGATAAAAACCATACGATAATCTCAATAGATGCAGAAAAAGCTTTTGACAAAATTCAACACCCATTTATGGTAAAAACTCTCCAGAAAGTGGGCATAGAGGGAACCTACCTCAACATAATAAAGGTCATATATGACAAACCCACAGCCAACATTGTTCTCAGTGGTGAAAAACTGAAACCATTTCCTCTAAGATCAGGAACAGGACAAGGTTGCCCACTCTCACCACTGTTACTCAACATAGTTTTGGAAGTTCTAGCCACAGCAATCAGAGAAGAAAAAGAAAGAAAAGGAATACAAATTGGGAAAGAAGAAGTAAAACTGTCACTGCAGATGACATGATAGTATACATAGAGAATCCTAAAGATGCTACCAGAAAACTACTAAAACTAATCAATGAATTTGGTAGAGTAGCAGGATGCAAAATTAATGTACAGAAATCTCTTGCATTCCTATACACTAATGATAAAAAATCTGAAAGAGAAATTAAGGAAACACTCCCATTCACCATTGCAACAAAAAGAATAAAATACCTAGGAATAAACCTACCTACGGAGACAGAAGACCTGTATACAGAAAACTATAAGACACTGATGAAAGAAATTAAAGACGATACAAATAGATGGAGAGATATACCATGTTCTTGGGTTGGAAGAATCAACATTGTGAAAATGACTATACTACCCAAAGCAACCTACAGATTCAATGCAATCCCTATCAAACTACCAATTGCATTTTTCACAGAACTGGAACAAAAAATTTCACAATTTGTGTGGAAACACAAAAGACCTCAAATAGCCAAAGCAATCTTGAGAAAGAAAAACGGAGCTGGAGGAATCAGGCTCCTGGACTTCAGACTATACTACAAAGCTATAGTAATCAAGACAGTATGATACTGGCACAAAAACAGAAATATAGATCAATGGAACAGGATGGAAAGCCCAGAGATAAACCCACGCACCTATGGTCACCTTATCTTTGATAAAGGAGGCAAGAGTATACAATGGATAAAAGACATCCACTTCAATAAGTGGTGCTGGGAAAACTGTACAGCTACATGTAAAAGAATGAAATTAGAACACTTCCTAATGCCATACACAAAAATAAACTCAAAATGGATTAAAGACCTAAATGTAAGGCCAGACACTATCAAACTCTTAGAGGAAAGCATAGGCAGAACACTCTATGACATAAGTCACAGCAAGATCCTTTTTGACCCACCTCCTAGAGAAATGGAAACAAAAACAAAAATAAACAAATGGGACCTAATGAAACTTAAAAGCTTTTGCACAGCAAAGGAAACCATAAACAAGACGAAAAGACAGCCCTCAGAATGGGAGAAAATATTTGCAAATGAAGCAACTGACAAAGGATTGATCTCCAAAATATACAAGCAGCTCATACAGCTGAATATTAAAAAAACACAATCCAAAAATGGGCAGAAGACCTAAATAGACATTTCCCCAAAGAAGATACACAGATTGCCAACAAACACATGAAAGGATGCTCAACATCACTAATCATTAGAGAAATGCAAATCAAAACCACAATGAGGTATCCCCTCATACTGGTCAGAAAGGCCATCATCAAAAAATCTACAAATGATAAATGCTGGAGAGGGTGTGGAGAAGAGGGAACCCTCTTGCACTCTTGGTGGGAATGTAAATTGATACAGCCACTATGGAGAACAATAGGGAGGTTCCTTAAAAAACTAAAAATAGAACTACCATACGACCCAGCAATCCCACTACTGGGCATATACCCTGAGAAAACCATAATTCAAAAAGAGTCATGTACCACAATGTTCATTGCAGCTCTATTTACAATAGCCAAGACATGGAAGCAACCTAAGTGTCAATTGACAGATGAATGGATAAAGAAGATGTGGCACATATATACAATGGAATATTATTCAGCCATAAAAAGAAACGAAATTGAGTTATTTGTAGTGAGGTGGATGGAGCTAGAGTCTGTCATACAGAGTGAAGTAAGTCAGAAAGAGAAAAACAAATACCGTATGCTAACACATATATATGGAATCAAAAAAAAAAAATGGTTCTGATGAGCCTAAGGGCAGGACAGGAATAAAGACGCAGACATAGAGAATGGACTTGAGGGCACGTGGAGGGGGAAGTGTAAGCTGGGACAAAGTGAGAGTAGCATTGACATATACACACTACCAAATGTAAAACAGATAGCTAGTGGGAAGCAGCCGCCTAGCACAGGGAGATCAGCCAGTGCTTTGTGACCACCTAGAGGGGTGGGATAGGGAGGGTGGGAGGGAGATGCAAGAGGGAGGGGATATAGGGATATATGTATGCATATGGCTGATTCACTTTGTTATACAGCAGAAACTAACACACATTGTAAAGCAATTATACTCCAATAAAGATGTTAAAAAAAAAGTATATGGGAGGATTGTGTAGGTTATATGCAAATACTACACCATTTTATCTAAGGGGCTTGAGCATCCTCAGATGATTTTGGTGGAGGAAAAGGCTCCTGGAACCAATTCCCCTGTGAACACCAAGGGACGACTCTAAATGCTTCTCTGTATTGATCCTAAAGTGGAGAATTCTGAGAGGCATCCCGTAGGTTCCTCAAAAGGTCCACATTAGATTGAGTTGATAATGCATCCTTGTATTGGCTTTTTCTTTTTCTCTCTTTCACTCTCCTGAGTTCTTCCTCACTCCTTCTCACTGGGATTACCTTCCAAATAAACCGCTTGCACGTGAGTCCCGGCTAAGAACTACTAGAACTGCAGTATCTAAAGTGGCTCTAGAAAGCATACCTTGGACGGGACATTGGAGTGGATCACCTACGGGTGAGACTGCAACAAAGACACATTGCTGGCAGTAGTGGGGGGTGAGAACCTCGGCATGTGTGACAGAACAGTTACTAAGACCCCCACTGCAGGGCATGGGGATTGGGACTAGCCCCGCATGGAAGGTTAGTTTTGGGTTATGCCATGGCTCTGGGACTTGAGTGGTATGGTAATTGGAAAGACTGAAGTTGACTGACCTATTTTACCTTTGGAAACCTTGAAAACAAGAAAATGGCAGACTTAGATCAGCTGGTCATCAATGCAGGGCACGCTGGGAAAAGAGGGCCTCTGTGGCAGCATTTGAGAAGCGCCTCATCGCCTGCAGCCATAGGACAGATGATGCTAAAAAAGGAGGCCCAGGATTTTGTCCTAAGGGCGGTAGAGCTCTATACCTTCTTTGGGTTTGTCTATACTGTGTCAGTTGAGCTACACTGGAATTCCATTTCCCTGAACTCCCTTCTGGGCTCTGGACATTTTGAGGGAGATTTAAAGGCGGAAGCGAAGCAGCAGCCGTATTTCTTTTACATATGAAGGTTGGTCCTAGACTCCCACACATTGTTGTTGATCTGCTGTGTCATACTGTTGGTGTAGAGCTTTAGCCAGGCCTCAGCTCTGGCCTGGCTTGCAGCTCCTTTAGCTCCTGTTGGCTCACCTCCATCAGCTTCTTAGAATCCTGGGCCAGCGTGTGGAGCTTTTCGGCAGTTACCTGCATCATCAGAGTTGGAGGCACATAGGTGGTGAGAGACAGACATGGGTTCTTATTTGGTTTCATGGGTTCCAGATTGTCTTTGGGATTCCAGTTCCTCTTTGCTCCGTTCCACCTCTTATCCATCTTTCGTTTCCAACTGTCTGCCCTGATGTCTTCAGGCTGGGCTCTAGACGCAGAAGCAACAGTCTTACATAGACTGTTTACCTCCCATACCTGTGTGAGGTCAAACCGCTATATGTTACTCATTCTATATGGTTCATAGTGGTTCTGCATCTCCTATACACTCTTGATAGGTATTCAGGGTGAAAGTCAGTGCCCCAATGAGTAGGACCCTAAGATCTCATATGGGAGCATCTGGGTGGATAAGCCTGAGAATCTTGAACCCCTGAATTTCCCTGAATCCTCTGGACAGGCAGAGTCAATGCCTTGTTAGAAGAGAACAGCCTTCTCTTGTTTGGAGACCATGCAAAGATCCCATTGAGGTGGATGTCTCTCAAGATGATGCACGTTCTCCTTAGAATATGTCCCATCCCTTATCTCTGTTGCCTCCAGAACAATAACTAGACGCAACCTCAGCATAATCTAATCAGGGAGAAGATACTCAGGCAAATAATTCCAGGTCCTGGCTAATATCTACTGATAGGAACAGGAGGAGCATGCAGGGGGCTTGGGGGTGGGGTGGGGTGGATCTTGAAGGTATTGGACCAGGAGTGGCAGAATAATAAGACTGGACAGGGGAGAATTTATTAATATAGGACCACTATTCATAACTCAGGATTTAATACCCTGGTAACCTCCTCCTTATATACTGCTGGGATGGTTTCTTGAAGCTTGGACATGAATATGACCTACAGTAAAGTAGATAAATATGCAAGAACTGCTTTGGCAGAGTATTTAGGTCAGAAGTCTCAAGAGGATATTAGAGTGGATTTATCATGTGAGACTGGAGAACACACTTTCAGACCATGTTCCTTAGGAGGGTCCAAAGAAAACGTCTCATTCTCTAAGGTAATACAGAATGCACTGTTGAAGGGAGACTGGCTGAGGCTGATAGGAAATGCTTTCGTGGAACTGGGCTCCCCAGTACCCATAGAAATGATGGGGTTGTGGAATAACAGAGGCCACATCGTGTTACTTACCTTCAGGGGCAAGGTGGATGTCATTACTGTCATGGGCCAGAGTGGCATTCAAGGTGCCCTGACCCACCGAGCTCTGGGGTGATGGCTAATAGGTCATGAGGCCAGAAAGATGGACCACCAACCAGGATGTTACTTGTCTTGTATGATTTAGACCTTAATCTCTGATGGATCTTAGCCTTCAGTTGCCTTGCCTTTGTTGGACTGTCGTTGCTGCAGATGCCTCTTGAGCATTGTTCACTAGGTCGGAAGTAACAAGAAAAATCCTAGTAAAGCCCTTGAGTTCAAGATAAGCTCCTCCCTGTCACTATTAAGTAGTAGCAACATTAGTTCATCCTTTAAGACTCAATGACCAATTGGGAGATTGGGGTTGACATATATACACTAATATGTATAAAATACATAACTGGGCTTCCCTGGTGGCGCAGTGGTTGAGAGTCCGCCTGCCGATGCAGGGGACACGGGTTCGTGCCCCGGTCCGGGAAGATCCCACATGCCGCGGAGCGGCTGGGCCCGTGAGCCATGGCTGCTGAGCCTGCGCGTCCGGAGCCTGTGCTCTGCAAGGGGAGAGGCCACAACAGTTAGAGGCCCGCGTACTGCAAAAAATTAAATAAATAAATAAAAAATAAAATACATAACTAATAAGAACCTGCTGTATAAAAAAATAAAATACAATAACAAAGTAAAACAAAAAAGACTTAATGACAGATTTATTTATTTTCCAGCTTTATTGAGATATAACTGACATATAACATTGTGTAAGTTTAAGGTGTACAGTGATGATTTGATACATGTATATTCAATGACTGATTTACATTTAATGGAAGCAGGAGGGGATCTGAGCTGCACTCTGTAAGTTGCCTCTGAAGCACCACTTCACATCATCTTCATACTCTTCCATGCAGACCTTGGCTCACTTTGCCCGACAGTGTCTTACCTCAAGTGTACTCACTTTTCCTCAAGTATACATCTTTTCCTTTCTGCTCCAGGGCTTCTCCAAGGTCCACCCAGCAGGAGATACAGGTAGGAGGGCACAGAGGCTTGTTCAGCTTGGAAGTGCCTGAAGTTAATGCTCCCCCTAGGGCAGCCCTTAACCAGAGGGGGCAGGAGCCAGTGGAGAAATGCTTTTCCCTGTCTTTGCACAGACAGATCTAAGAGCTTTCCAATCATTCCTCAGAGAGTCTTGGCAAGATTGAGCTCCAGTTGCCCAGAGCAGTGAGCATCTCAATAAGGTACACTTGTATTGACTCCAGCTCCTTTCCAGTTTCAGCCTCCTTGGTCCTTCTCTTTCCAAAGAAATTACCTATTTACAGGCCCTTTTCTGATTCTCTGCTTTTGGGAGGAACTCAGGCTCAGACAGATACAATTGTTGTTGTTGTGTGTGTATGTGTCTGTCCATCCATCCATCCATCTGCCTACCTACTGTTCATGCATCCATCCACCCACCCACCCACCCAATCACAGATTACAAATAAGGGGCTTAGAGTGGTAAAAATAATTGCTCACCACAGCTTTAGTAAATGGTAGAACTTGAGTTCTAAACTGAGTTCATCTGAATCCAAAACAGGTTCTCTTCTTCCTTGATTATACTGCCTCTCCACCTTTGAAGGTGAAATCAATAGGCCTTAGGTAGCTTGTCTGTCAAAGTCCTCAGTGAGCTGGCCCTACCTGCCAGCCCATAGGGGTTGTTGAGAGTTCTGTAGTCTACAAGTTGTGCCATGAATGTGCCCATCCCTTTGTCAATAAGTTCCTGTCCTTTTCCTGGGATTCATTGTTGGGGGATGCACCCCTCACAGTCTATTTGAAAAATGTCTGTGTACTTTCGTTTCTGTTTCTTTTCTGAGTTCAGTCAACTCTTGTTTCCTTTCTTCCTTTTTTGGTTGTTGTTTGTTTGCTCACTTCTGTTCTTAGTTTTCGTATTTCTGCTTCAGGACTGTTTTTGTTTTGCTTTGCTTTTTTTCCATGTTTCAAATGCTTGTGTGAAGATTTTTAATTCAGTTCGGAGTGTTGTGTTACTGTTTTCTTCAGCTTTGTGGCTTTTCTTTTGGAAGGGGATGGGTTTATCAGCTGAAATGCTTTTATTAGCATTTTCTGTTTTTTTTTAACAGTAGTTTTCTGTGTCTGTGGCCTGCTTTTTGCTTTCTTGCATCTGTTCATTCCCTTCTTAGAGAATTCCATGGCACCCTCCTCTGTGCTTTTTGGATGGTGTTAAGGGAGTGGGTGGGATAGCTCTTGTTTCTCTTTTGTTTCTGTGGGATCCTTAATTTCTCCCCTCTTGTCCCCTTTCCCTTCACTGCCCTGTTTCCAAGGGTGCCTCCCCGTCTCTGTCTGGTTTGCACTCAGAAGCTGTGCTTCCCTGGTTTCTGTCGATCCCACTGACTCTCAAGCCTCTTTCCTAGCCAGCACTTTAAAGTACCAAGTCCCGGCCTGCGTGGAGTATTTTGGCTTTTACTGTTGGACCCTCTCTGGGGATGACTTTTGTCTTTTTTTGTCTAAGCCCTGGGTGCCCCTCTATTCTTTTTCAGTGGCTCTTATGTGTCCCTCCCTGTCTCTAAACCTGCAGACTTGCTGTGGGGTTGGTGGGAACTCTATCGAATTTGGTCTGTTTCTCAATTACAGGTCTTTTAAAGGTTGTCGTATTTTTTGTCTCCTGGTGCTGCTGAAGGCATGGGTCATATGTGGTTTTAAATCCTCTTTGTTGGTTTTATGGTGTTGTGTTTTTTGTTTGTTTGTTTGTCTTTTTTTGTTTGTTTTTGAGGGTGAATGAGATTTGAAATCCGGCAGCTATCATTATCCCCCCAGCCCAGAAGTTTCTCTGTACTTTTAAAGACTCAGCTCAAACTTTACCATCTTCTTTTCTCTGAAGTCTTCCCTGATAGTTTTCCAGTTTCCGTGCTCAGATATTTGCTACTTCCTTGTGTTCCTAACTCCTTTTACCTCTCTTTAATTACATGTGTTATATTGCATTGTAGTTATATACTTGTTTGTCTCCCCATCAAATTGTGACTGTCTCCAGCAAACCACACATTTCTTTTTTGTGATACATAGTGGTACCCACTAATTGGATTAATTTACTTAGAATGGAAACACAGTCAGTAGGTGAATGTCACCTCTGTCCACTATGAATAATGTGCATACTTTTGGATCATATTGATCTTCAGTTTTAAAAGAAGATAAGTAAGTAGAAAATTTGAATAATGATCAGGTTTATATTATAATAATACTAAAGTTTAAGGTAATAAGGTTACCACTTTCTCCCACAGAGCTTATAATGTTGATTGATTTTTGAAAATTGAAATGTCTTTCATAAATACTTTTTCTAATATTGCTGAATAGTTAAAAGTCTGGAATCTGAAATGATTCATGGTTTCTTTTTTTTAAAAGAGTATCTGTGAAAAGATTCTGCAAAAATTTTTTTAATGGATCATTTTAATGTATAAGTGACTCTCTACCTTTTTGATATACGAGATGTATTTTATGTGCCATGTGGCTTAAATTCCACATACCTATGGAAAAGACAAATTTGATTCTTAAATGTACAGTACTGAATTCACCTGATTGATTTTGGGAACAGGAGTGTCAAAATCCATCTTCTGCTCAGTTGTTGCTACTTTTTAGCACCCTGCAAATATCTGGCTTGTGCTTTGTTTTGTATCTGGTTTTGAAATAAAGAATTTGACAGTATGGGTGTATATCCTTAAGGAAACTGGGTAGGTGAAAATGAAGACCCTTTACATGATAATTATTAAGTATTCTGTTGATAAAAATTTGTTCTTTTTTCTTGCCTAACTTTTCAGAACATAAACATTTTTAAAGTGAGGGCTGTTTCTTCTCAGACCAAGGGATCCATTTAACCCATTTGTTATTTATAATTGCATTTGATATTGTGGGCCATGATTATTAGATGCAAAAATCAAATAAGATTTTAAAGATTAAATAAGAGATCTGTAGGACTTCAGTGTAGATTTAAAAAAAAAAAGATTTCATCCAGAATTCCCTGTAGAAAGATACTGTTATAAGCAGCAGGCATTAGTCAACATAGTACCGCATCAGTTCATTAATGTACAGGTCAGAAGGGAAACTTGTCTCTGTAAATGAATTTGTTCAGAAAATAGATTTGTTAGTTTTTTATATTCTGAAACTAAAAAGGAAAAAGACAAAGGGAACGGGATGGAGAGTCATCTGATATTTGTGTGCCATAAGGAATAGGCGTTCTTTTCAATCATGTTTTAATTGAAAGATCGTTTTCTTTAGTTCTACTGTGTGATTTTTTTTTACCTGTACTAGCCTATATTTTGACTATATATTTGCTCTTTTCAAAAGAAATGCTAAGCAAGCCACATGGATCTAGAACTGTGGAGTAATTTCTTTGGAAACATTTTAGTTTCAGGTGGACATTGCGAGAAGACATTTGACCCTGCTATTTTTAGCAATGTCCCCTGTAAGCCATTCAAAAGATTGTGAACAAACCACTCTGATCTTTTGAGGCAGGACCTGAGACTTCCTATACTTTTACTGAGTTATGATTACTATTAGTAGTAGTATAATTCAGGTGGTGCTTTACCTGTGCATTCTCATTAAATCATCAACTACCCTGTACAGTAGTGCTGTTACTGTCTTTGTGTCACAGACGAAGAGGAGACTAAGGTTAAAGGTTTTGCTCTAGTTCACACATCTTGCAAGTGGCAAAACTGGGTGTGAACCTAGATATTTGCACTGCAGAAACTGTGCCCTGCCTAATCCTTTTTTCACGACTGATTTTTCACCCTGCCTGAGAAGAACATACCTTGATTTATTCATTTATGTATTTCACATCGGGGGTGGTGTTAAGGACAAGGGGTGGTGAGGAGCGAGGGTGGCGAGCCAAGGAAGAAAAGCGAATGTTTTTGGGTTTTTTTTAGGAATTGTCAGTTACTTTAGTTTTTTGTTTTTAAAGAGGTCATTTTTAAAATGGATCTTTTCTGATATGTGCAGAGAACAGACACCCGTTAACCTACCAACTACTGCTATCTAATCTTAACATTTTGTGATGTTGGGTTCATATCTGTTTTCCAAGAAATTGTTACTAATTCAGTTGAAGCCTCATGTATCCTTCTTGATGTCATCTCCCCTTTGTCTTTCTTTCCAAAAGTAACCATTACCCTGAATGTAGTTTTTGCATCGCAATTATGTTTTTATACTTTTACGACATAAGTATATGTACATAAATTACAGTACAGAATAATATTTTGCATGTCTTTCTCTTTACATAAATGACATCACATGATATACACATCTTTAGTGTATATCCTTATTATTCGTATTATATTATCCAGATAATTAGATCCTTATTATCCGTATTATATATATTCTTCGTTGCTACCATTACAAGTGAGAGTTGTTTGTATGGACATCTGTAACTTTTATTAATTTATTTTGATTGCTCTATGGTATTCCATTGAATGATTATATCATACTTTCTTTATTCATTGTCCTGTTAATGGGCATTTAGGGTTTTAATTTTTTACTGTCTTGTTTACTGTGGCATTGTTTATGTGTCCACATGCATATGTGCAAGAGTTTCTCCATAGCAGCGGTCCCCAACCTTTTTGGCACCAGGGACTGGTTTCGTGGAAGACAGTTTTTGCACGGTCGGGGGCGGGGATGGTTCAGGCGGCGATGCGAGCAACGGGCAGCGATGGGGAGCGGCACATGAAGCTTCGCTCGCTTGCCCGCCGCTCACCTCCTGCTGCGCCGCCCGGTTCCTAACAGGCCGCGGACTGGTACCAGTCCACGGCCCGAGGGTTGGGGGACCCCTGCTCTATAGTGTATACCTAGGAATAGAATCACTGAGTTGTGGGTATGCACAGCTTTAATTTTATTCAGTATCGTCAAGCTGCTTTCCAAATTGATTGTGCCAGTTCATATTCCCACCGACAGGACACGAGGGTTCATTTTACTTTGTCAACTCTTGGTTTTAAATTTTTAAACTGATTTGATGGGGTAAAGTAATCTTTTTGGATTATCATTTCCCTGAATGCTGATAGGTTTAATAGAATTCTTGAAAATAAATAAAAATGAGGCAAAACCAAAAAAAATTAGATTTTTTGACCATTTAGTTTCCCTCTTTTGTGAAATTGTCCTATCATTTGCCCCCTTACTTAAAATTATTTTTTTTTTAAATTGGATTGTTTTTCTCTGTTTAAAAGGAGTGCTTTATGCTGCATTTCTTGTGATTACATACCCTGTATCCCTAACTTCTTAAACAGAATATTTTGGTTATAATTTAACCTTTTTTAAAATGACCGTGAACAACATTTATTGTGCTGTGTTTTGACAGCAATGCTGAAGGTATGTGAGACTATTGGTGTTCTCATACTCAATGCCTTAGACTGCTGTGCCTTTTATAGTTACTGTTTACTTTTATAGTACTTTCTTTTTCTTCCCATGCTTCTTTTCTTCTCTTGTTTCCCTTCTTGATGCTTTCAACGCATTTCATTGCTTTTCCGCTGTCTGATTTTAGTTAAAATTATCTGGTTGAGGCTCTGAGAATTACGTTGTCTTTCGGGAAGTGAAGGTGCTGTGAAGAGCTACTTTCCTCAAATCTGAGAGGGCTCTCTGAGGTCTGTTCCAGCTGGGGGCTTGTATTTAAACTCTGGGTGGCTGTATTTTCTGAACAGTGGCCTCCAGATTAGTGTGAGCATTGCTGTACCCTATCAGAAGTGATGATAAGCTTTTGAGACCAGCATGTATTATTGTAAGTCAACATGAAAATTATCTTTTAGAATTCCAAATTAGAACTTTCCAAAGTAAATTTTCTTCTCTTTTGGGTTTCTGAGTGTTGTTAGAGCAGAATTGAAATCTTTCTAATGTTTCTGTGTTGGGTTGGGCCTCTACTGTGCTTAACATTGCTTGTTGAGTTTTTATCTTCCCGTTGGCTGATCTGAAACGTTTTTATTCCCCTATTGCTTTGGATTTCTCATTGGCATTAACGTTCTCTGGGGACAGGATTCTGTCTTTTCTTCACATTTGCATCTAATCACCCAGAATAGTTTCTGGAACATGACAGATACTCCGATATTTGAGAACATGTACAGTGGAGTGAATTCCACCTTCCTTATTTTTTGTAACAAAACCGGACTTAGTTGACTTAAAAGATTTATATTTGTTTCAGTCACTTTCTATCTCAAATTATCTGCATCATTTTCTGTCTTTTCTGTTTTTTTTTTACTGTGGTTAAGGATGAGTCTGGTCCAAAGTGTATTCTATGTAGTTAAAAAAATTATTTAAACTATGGAATACACTAAAAAAATATATAAAATATATGTAAAGTACCATGAATAATGCTACAGTTGTCCAAGAATCTATCACCTAGTTTATGAAAAAGAATATTCCTTTTGAAGTACCTTAGAGACTATTCCCCAATTCCACCCTTCCTTTTAAGAGGGGTAATCATTATCTTGATTTTTGTGTTAATCATTCTCTTGCTTTCTGTGGTTTTATCATATATGTAGATCTCTAAACAATGTAAACATAAAATCCTGCTATATGCATTCTCTGCAACTTGAGTGTTTTCACCTGGCCTTTTGTTCTTGAATTGATCTGTTATTGCATGTAGGTATATCTCATTCATTTTTATGGCTTTAAACTATTGCATGTATAAAGAATACAATTATTCATTCTACTGTCAATGAACACTTGAGTTGATTTCTTTTTCCTATTAAAAGCATTATCGCTATGAGCATTTTTTTGTTACATTTTTCCTGGTACATATGTATAAGAGTTTCTTTAAGCTATATACCTGGAAGTCAAATACTATAATACTGATTTTTTTCAAAATTGTTGTATTAATTTATAGTCTTATCAGCAATGTATAGGTAATCTATTTGTTCTTCATTCTGCCCAGCAGTTTTTGTCAGACTTAAAAAAAAAATCTTTGGCAGTATGGGAAGTGTGAATCTTACTGTGGTCTATTGTGATTTTAAATTTACATTTCCCTCATTACTAATGAGGTTGAACATTTTTCATAAGTTTATTGGCTTTTTAGATTTCTTTTTCTATGAAGTGCTTGTTTGTGTCTTTTGCTGATTTTCTGTTGGGTAGTTTATCTTTCTTTACTTTTATGTAGGAGTTCTTTATGAATATGAATTCTGGAGAGTAATCCTTTACCAGGTATATGTATATTTATATATACACAAATATATATAATTTATATATACATAAATATATATAACAAATACAATACAGTCTCCAAGGTGACAAACCTAGTAAATTATGTGGTTGAGTTTTGAAACTAGGTCTTTGAGCTCAGAAGCACTTGCTTTCCTTGAAAATTCTCTGTACCTTCCCTGCACATTTGCTGTGCTATGTCTTTTTTTTCTTATCTTTTCTTTTTTTTTTTTAAATTGAAGTATAGTTGATTTACAATACTGTGTTAGTTTCAGGTATACAGCATAGTGATTCAGTAATTTTTGCAGATTATATTCCATTATAGGTTACTACAAGATGCTGGGTATAATTCCCTGTGCTCTAAGGTATATCCTTGTTGCTTATCTATTTTATATATAGTAGTTTTTACCTGTTAATCCCATGCCCACCCTTAATTTGTCCTTTCTCCCTTACCTCTCTCCTTAGGTAACCACAAGTTTTTTTTCTATATCTGTGAGTCTGTTTCTGGGTTGTTAGTTTTTTTTGTGGTATTTCTTTAATATGGAATGTACATTTTTGTTAAAACTCCCTCAGTTCTGCAGGGCCCATAGAAGTCAGGAGAAGCCTTCCCTCATGTTTCAGCTGGGTGTGATCTCTCCTTCCTCTGACTTCTCCACATTTTGGCAGTAGTGCATTTTATTTGGTATTATAGTTGTTTATTGGTAATGTTTACTCTATTAGATAGTAAGCTTTCGGGGAGCTGTTTTCTTCATCTTTGTTCCCCAGTGCCTATCATGATAATGATTGGCATGAGAAAACTGGTTCCCAGGGCCTATTATAATAACTGGTAAGAGAAGACTCAACTACAGTGGTTTAAATAAATCGGATTTAAATTTTAAAAAACCCTACATAACAAGGAGTCTGGAGTCAGGTAGCCCATGCCAAGAATCCAGGCTCTTTCTGTCTTTCTGCTCTGCTGACCTCGGTATGTGACTTTTGTCCTCAGTGTTGACTACTGATGTTGACTGTCCACATTCAGATAGGAATATGGGGCAAGAGGAAAACACTTTCAGTTTGTGAGGTGTTTTCTTCCTATGTAGGATTTGAAATCCTCTCCTTTTTTGTATGTTTTGGTTTTGGCCATACGGCGGCATGTGGCCATCCTTCTGCAAGGGAGGCTGTGAAATTGAATATTTATTCCCAACCTCTCAAGACAAGGAAGATGGTGGTTGAGAGTGGTGGTATGCGGACCAGCATATAGTATCTGCCACAGAGAGGACTCCACGAGTATTCTGTATTTTAAAATTTTTATCAAAAATAATCCATGTAGATACTTAGTCAAATAGCACTATAAAATGAAATCAGCAGCTGCTGACCCTTATCTGCCATTCCATTTCTGGATTCTGCTTTCTTCGGATACTGTCTACCAATTTAAAATGACATTTTACAGCTCTTGAGTCATCAATTTTAGACCTCCTTTATTTCTTTGCTCATCTATATATATATATATATATATTTTTTTTTTTTGCGGTACGCGGGCCTCTCACTGCTGTGGCCTCTCCCGTTGCGGAGCACAGGCTCCGGACGCGCAGGCTCAGCGGCCATGGCTCACGGGCCCAGCCGCTCTGCGGCACATGGGATCCTCCTGCACCGGGGCACGAACCCGCGTCCCCTGCATCGGCAGGCGGACCCCCAACCACTGCGCCACCAGGGAAGCCCTTTGCTCATCTATTTTAATGAAGTTGTATTACAATTCTGGTTGAATCCATATTCAATCTTTAATGGCTATGTAAACATCCATAGCTGAGCCAAGTATATTATGTTTTTGTTTCCTTCCTTGTATAAATTTTTTGTTTTTTCTGGAGTTAAATTACCCCAGTGGCTCCATTTATTTACTTTTCTTTGAGTCTCTTAAGTGTTCCTACTTGTTTTAGCAGCTCTGTTAATTACTTTCCTGTATGGTTTTCTGTAGTTGAGATAACCTATGAGCGCTACATTTTTCCAGAAGACATTCCTTCTGGAACCCTCTGTCCTCTTCCATCTGGATTGTTTACTCTCAGCTACTCTGTAACTGTCTTCATGGGACTTTCCTTCAGCTATCGTCTTGAGCATGATGTGCTTAGTCCATTTTTCTAGATCTTGTGGCTTTTTCTTAAAGATTTTTTGGATCTTAAAATGTCTTGATTATGTTCTCATATGTGTGATAGGTTTCTTGTTCGCCTTATTGTTTGGGAGAATTTTTTTTTTTGGAAGACTAGGATATAGGAAGGTCTTTACCCTCTTGAAATTGGAAGTCAATAAATGATTTCTGTTCAGTGAATTACAGCAACAGTTAATGTATATTGTGCACTTACTATCTATGTGGCATCATTCTAAGTGATGTAGTACGTTCATTATCTTATTTAATCTGTACAATATCTGGTTTGGGTCAAACACTGCCTTTCCTAAGAATTTTTAATATTTTAACTCTTTGTATCCCCACAGCAAATCCTATAAGGCCGGTACTATTAATACCCTCACTTTATAGATGAAGGTACAGAGGTACAGAGAGAGGGGTTAGACAGCTTGTCTGAGAATGCACAGCTAGTAAATGGTGCCTGGATTCTAACCTACGCAGTGAAATTCTAGGCCACTGCTGTTCTAGACAGCTCTATACAGTGCCTATATGTAATTAGAACTGGTTAGATATTTGTGGAATAAACATTTTAAAGTATACTCTGGGTTTTATTTTTTTAATTAAGATGGTATTTTTATAGATATACTTTTTGGCTTAGCTGTTGACTACTTCTATCTTTTCCTTTGTGAAATCTTAATAGTTTTTATTCTCCCATTATTTTCAGAGTCAATTTCAATATCATAAATGAAGCTAGCTTAGTAAAGTGGAAAGCTACTTTTTAAAAGCTAGTATGCTTTCATCCACATTTTAATAGTTATAGAAAATGGAAGGCAATAATAAAGCAAATAATGGGAAAGCAAAATTGAATCTTTTATGTCATTTCCCATGAGGAACCTATGGGTGTTCAACTTTTTATTCTTGTAATATTCCTTTAAAATTCCCTTTTACATACATACAACAAAGAGCAAACAAGTCTTTTCTGTGGTTAATCTTTCACTATGGATGTCCTTGAATTTTTTTTTTTAATGGTTATACTTATCAGTGTACTATTGTTCAGATACTATAGCTACTTTAAAACTTGCCTTGTTAGGGCTTCCCTGGTGGCACAGTGGTTGAGAGTCCGCCGCAACGGGAGAGGCCACAACAGTGAGAGGCCCGTGTACCACAAAGAAAAACAAAAACAAAAAAACAAACTTGCCTTTTTACTTTGCAGGTGTATAGCCCAAATTAGAGAACGACGATAAATACAAATTAAATAAATACGTTACTTTGTGTTTACTACCCCTTTGGATACGCTGATGTATTAGTGCTAAGTAAGCAGATAATTAATAACATCTGAATATATATTTACATAAACATCTGAGTATATAAACGTGAGCCTATTTGTGCATATGTTCGTTGTTCCCTTTATTAAAATCCATACAAATTCTATTCATTAGGGTATTATGGATACAGTCGTCTTCCATAATTTAAAGTTGGCAATAGCTTGCTTTGGCCACAGCTAACTTGTTTTCTGGGAACTCTAATTAAAGCATTTTAGTTTCCGTCACTTGGCCAACTAAAATATTACATATATTTGACAGATCTTATTTGGATTTACTACATGTCATTTAAATTTCATTAGAACATGATTTCTTTGATTTTGATACAACCTAAATAGTTTTCACATGCTAAGAAGTACATTTCCTTATTTCAGTCAACGGAAATATTTAGGAATATTTCAGGTTTAAGATGAAGCTTCTATTATACAGATTTCTGGTTCTCCTGTGGCACAAGGTAGGTCCATTTGTGCTTGGACAGAGTCATTTGACTGGTTCTGGACAACGAAATTGGTTAGAGGTTACGTGTAAGACTTCAGGGCTGGTGTGTTGAATTGCCAGTGTGACACCCTTCAGAGATTTTATTCCCACTGCTTCATCATCTCTCAGTACTCTAGATGGTGGCTTCTCTGTGATCCTGGGTATAGTAAAGAAGACATGGAACAGAACCCTAGGTAACCCGTGATGGACATGTAGAATAAGTGAGAAATAAGTGGTTGTTTTAAGCCACTGGGGTAATATGTTGCTGTAATATAATTTAGATGATTCTGAGCAATAAAACTTACTGTAGGGAAAGCCTTGTATGAGGCCTCTCCGAAATTTTTAAGGCTATGAAGCTGCAAATAATCCACGATTTTTTAAGAGAAAAGGGGTAGTGGCATTTAGCTTTGCGTTAAGGATCAGGCAGAGCTGAGATTGGAGGGTTTTAAACTTCTGTGACATCCTCTAAGACAGTGATCCCCAACCTTTTTAGCACCAGGGACTGGTTTCGTGGAAGACAGTTTTTCCGTGGATGGGCAGGGGGGATGGTTCAGGTGGTCATGCGCGCGATGCGGAGCGGCAGATGAAGCTTCGCTCCCTGGCCCGCCGCTCACCTCCTGCTGTGCGGCCTCGGTCCGAACAGGCCACGGACCGCTACTGGTCCGCGGCCCAGGGTTTGGGGACCCCTGCTCTAAGAGACTCACAGACCTAGCTTGAAACTTTGTTTACCTTGAGGATTTTTTGTTGTTTTTTTGAAACTCCAGAAATGATACTTTAGCAATGAACAAGGTTACATATTCCAGGTCTGGTAATGACAGTTGGCCTGATTCTAAATCTCCATATACCCTCCCCCACCCCGCCACCCCTCAAAAAACCCCGTATCAATGAGCTCACATCAAACCACCTGTGACCCATAACTTCAGCTTTGCTGAGAGATGGAGAATACCATAATCTTCAGGTGACGTCCAAGTAGGGAAGGAGAAGAGCAGCAAGTTCCAGTGGAGCTCTTGTTGCAGCAATCCTATGGGGGCATAGAGTGGGAGCGGGTAGTCTTAAGAGACTCTTGAAAAAAGAAGAGAGAGGCACAGAAAACTTAGACAAAACACAGGCCAAAGTCAGCCTCAAAAGAGAACGTGTCAACAGCATGTGCCAAAATACTGATTCCCATCTTGGGACTTGGTAGCTCCCAGCTTTGGCTAAGGAAAAGAAGGGCTTGAAAGTGGGCAGGATCAGAAGTGGCAGCGTTAAAGAAGCATCACTTCTACGGGAGAATAAATATGGAAGGGATGGGCACCTTGGGAATGTGGCCAGTGAAGAGAAAAAAAGAAAAGGAGAAAATTACAGATCTTGCAGAAATAAAAGTTACCCACAGTCCCGCCCCATCATCCATGAAACAAAGTGAACCTCACTAAACTGATAGGACCCTCTTATACTAGGAAGCTTGTATCCGAAATACTCAGAAATAGAAAAAAAATGTAATACAAAACTGCTGTAAAAAGAAAACAAAATACAAATCAAACATTCCAGGTGGTGCAAAGTCTCCCCTAAATTATGCAGAAGAAAAGCAGGAATGCAATACTTCTAACCGAATAAATATCTTTAGAAAAGCAGTAGGTGATGTTGAAAAAAAACCACTTGAATCAGAGATTCAAAAACTAAGAAAGAAATGGACAAAAAACCAAGAAGGAAATGCAGTGAGAGTTGATTGAATTCAGGGGGAAAAAATGAAGGAAAAGACAATCATATCAGAAATGAAGGCTAAATAACAAAGTCCTCAAGGAAGAATAGAGTCAAGTGAAAATTTAATAAGAGGCATTAAAGAAAACCAGGGAAACAAAATTTTTAAAGTTAGATACAGAAAGAAAAAGAGGCCAGAGAGAAAGTAGTTGAAGTGCAAGACAGACAAGGTTGTAACATGTGTAACTGGATTTCTTAAAGAAGGAAAATAAACTATCAAAGGAATGTAATTCCAAAAATAAAAGAAGACTTGAGTCTACACATTGAAATGGGTAGTGGGAAAAATTAATAATGATATAATGATCAGCTCTGAGACATATCCCAGTGATACTATTAGACTTTAAAGATACATTCTCAGAGCTTCAGGCCAAAAGATGAAATAAATTGTACAATAGTAGGACAATTAGCTGACATCAGACTTCTCAAAAGCGACATCAAGGCAACACTGGAGCAACTTTTTTAAAAAAAAAACATAAGGAAAGAAAGTGCACATCAAGAATTATATTCATCTTCAAGATTAAAGCTATAGAAAAGTTTTGAGGATTCAAGAACTCGGAGAATACCTTACACAAGTAGTCTTCCTGAGGAATATGATGGACAATGGGTTTCATCCAAACAGACTGGGGAAAAGCGCTGATGATGAACACTTAGTATTTAGTTAGAGAGCTGATACTGAAACAAAGATGGGGGCCACAGATAGAGGAACATTTTGTAAGCCTTAAATTATATTGGTGATATAACTATTTGTAATTAGTATTGCATAAGTAGGCTTAGACCATAGGTATGTGTACGTGTTTGTTCCCAATTTTAGATTTATTTTCAATTTTACTTGAGGTCACAGCAAAAATCTAGTTCTTTGAGATGTAGAATGCAGGAGCAGAACTAAGAAACAACGCACACCATGTAAACATTTTCAAATCCAAGCATTTATTTCCAAGCATAAAAGGTGGTGGGAAGGAGGTATGGGACCTGACTCCTCAAATTGCTCAACCTCTTTTTCTGCTTCAGCTGCTACCAGGTATCCTCTAGTTGCTGACATTCTGATGTTTCTTGGGTAGACACAGGGAGGTGAGCACACAGGTTGTTTGATGAGAGGTGGCTTAGTGATAGCATGGCAGATTATCTAGAGACATGGAGGTTATTGATGTACTTCACATTCCATTGGTTCAACATTGTAATATTTGGGTTTCATCATTCATAGTTAGATCATTACTGTTGTACTTATCATATTCTTATTTTTCTGGGTGAGTTGACCATATGCTTTTTGGTTCATTTATGGTGACTTAAACCAGTAAATAAGAAATAAGATCAAATAATTTCACATACAAATAATTCTTTCATTAGAAATTGTAAGCAAATGGTTATACACCAGCTGAATGAAGAATCCCTTACGATGTTTTGAAACACACATATAACATATGGGTATGACATAAGCCTTATATACAGTGTAAGTCCATATACAGCATAAGTATTTGTATAGCAGATTTAATATATATAAAATGATATAAACATGCATTTCCTAGCTTTGTTCATGAAAGAGCCTAGAAGGCAAGATATTCCAGTAGCAGTGAACACACCTGGCACCCAGATCTTGGTTTCTAATATCATTTCCCATTAAAAGGAATCAAGGCTATTTAAGAGAAAACAAGGAAGTGCTTAAAAAAGAAAGAAAAGAAAATGAAGGAGTCATGTCAGAAGGACGGAGAAGCCAGCTTGAAGCTGCTTTCACTGACCAAATATGGGTCAATTTGTGCATCAAAATAATTAAGGGCAAGAATGAATTTTAAGTCATTGGAAAAATAGCCATCTATGAATAGTCTGGTGATAGACAGGAAGAAGGGAGGATTCTTCTCAGTACAGTGCTGACTGATGAACATGGAAGGAGTGGAAAAGTTGGAAAATTATTATTTTGTAATCATTGTAGTAAAGACTGGTTCAGGCAAGACTCATCAATGCATGCTAAATTTAGGTGCAGGAGTTTGATGAGGAATAGGGTACTTTAATGGCCCTGATTAGTACCTGTATAAAGGAGAAACTGGACAGCACCTTGACTAAGTGATCAAAAAAGAACGTCACCAGTGAGGAACAGACTGACATTGTATGCTTCTGGTTGTGTTACCCTGAGAAGCACACATAATTTGAGTAGTATTCTAGCTGGTCATGCATAACTTGAATCATGAGGAAATTTTAGTCAAACTGAAAATTCTATTTAAACAAACACATCTATTCTTCAAAGAAAGTCGGTTATAAAAGACAAAGGTTGAGGATGTCTTTGAGATTAAACAAGATGAAGGAGACATGATAAAATAAATGCAATATGTGATTCTATACTGGACTTTATATGCAAGAAAAAAATGCTATTAAAGGATGTATTAGTCAGGGTTCTCCAAAAAAACAGAACCAATAGGATGTATATAAATATAGAAGGAGATTTAGCATAAGGAATTGGCTCACATGATGTGGAGGCTAGCAAATCTAAAATCTACCGGGTAGGCCGACAGCCTTGAAACCCAGAAGAGCCAGTGTTCCAATTCCAGTTGAAGGCAGTGTGCTGGAGAATTCTCTCTTCTTTGTGGGAGGCTGGTCTTTTGTTCTATTCAGGCTTTCAACTCATTGAATAAGGCCCACCCACATTATGGAGGACAATCTGCTTTACTCAAAGTCCATAGATTTAAATGTTAATCAAAAACATCATCATAGAAACACCCAGAATAATGTTTGAATGATCAGATATCTGGGCACATATATGCATCTCCTTAAACCTTACTTAATCTCCAAATAAAGACAATAATAAGGTCATACTTCCAGCTAACATTTTACAACTATCTTGTGTACAGTGGAAAACACAATAACCCTCTCCTCAGAGGAGGCTTCAAAGTCCTTGAGTGATGTTTACCCTTCTCCTTGGTATCCAGTAACTTAAATACTATGAAATAAATTTAATACATTATATGTTACATGATAAGGGGATAAGAGAGGGAAGAGAATAAAGATACTTGTTTTACACACACACACACACACACACACACAAACATTACTAATAAGATAACAAGGGAGAAATTCTCATGACAATTACAGTCTTCATGGCTGTAGCTGGTCACATGGTCTCTTCACCACTGACCTTCAGGAATGTCCCAGAAAAGAGCTATAGTGTTGTAACTATCCGTATTGGGCAGAACCATCTGTAAACCAGGCCTGAGTCTTGTCTTTTCTGTCTCCTGATCTTAGGGAACTGCCCATGAGGCCACAGATGTAGGCTGGGAGAGAGAAGGCGGTGTGGCAGGAGTGGGGACTGCAGGCATTTGGGCCACTTCTTCAGGGAACATATTTGTGCCTTCAGCGCCTGCTCAGTCCCAGTCTCATGTACGTCACTTCCGTTTGATGATGGAGTGTTGCTGTGCATTCACATTTATGGAGGGCAAAGTACACCAACTTAAATATTAATCTTACCCCATAACACCATCATAGAAATACTCAGAATGGTGTTTGACCAAATATCTGGGCGCTCTGTGGTCCAGCCAAGTTGACACACAAAATTAGCCATCACAAAGTACATCAAACAACTGACAAATCAGAATAGGGACCATAGATTAAAGTATTTTATCAATAGTGAAGTTTCTGAATTTGATACCTATACTGAGGTTACTTAAGAGAATTTTTAGGAAAAACACACTGAAATACTAAGGTGTAAGGACGCATGATGTGTGCAAACTACTCTGAATTAAATCAGAAAAAAATAAGTAACGTGTGTGTGTATGAGTGTATGAATAAGACAGGAAACAAATGTGGCAGAATGTTAAAAATTAGTGATTATAAAAATGAACATTGTCTATTTTTGAAGCTTTGGATTTTGAACTCATTTTAAAATAAAATAAAAAATTTAAATGTTCAGGAAGCATTATAAAAACAATTGTGTTTAAGAGGCACAAATGATCTGTACCTTTTTACATGGCAGCATAATTTTGCTCATACCCTTGTCATGATCGCTCAACTTGGCTTCAGGGGAATGGGTTACACACTTCACCTTTGAAATAAGAAAAGGAGGGGTCACAGGGGAGCATGTTGCTATAGAGTTCTAGTGCCTGTAAGTCCCTCTGGAGCACTCCTGGACCTCTTTCTTCTAAATCACAGAATTGGGGTTGGAGCACGGCTGTGTTGAAGAGAACACAGTTGAAACTGAAATAGAGGGGGGATGGGCCAAGACAGGATGAGCTAAGTTTCTTTGGTTTCCAGTGTGCATGGCATTAAATTAGGTAGTTCATCATGAATTAAAATTAACATTTTTTAAAAGTGGGATTATTCTTGAAAAACGAGCTCTGCAGAAGCCCTGTGAAAGTTTATAGCTGTAAGCACAGATTATTGCAAACCGATGTTTGATTCAAGGCTGCTACACTTAAGTGCTAATAGAAACCAAATTGGCACTATCAGCAGCATGTAGCCTGGAAACCAGAAAAAGGAAAGGGTGTTGATAAAGTACTTTCTCACAGTAGAATTAATTGTAGAGGTGACAATAGAATTGCAGTGGAAAAGTGAGGTTATGACTTAGGAGGAACAAAGTGCTGCTGTATTTTCTTACATCAAATTGAAATCTGATCCTTGGGAATATTACTTGTGACTATTAAAAACTATGTTAGGACTTCCCTGGTGGCGCAGTGGTTGAGAGTCCGCCTGCCGATGCAGGGGACACAGGTTCGTGCCCCGGTTCGGGAAGATCCCACATGCCGCGGAGCGGCTGGGCCCGTGAGCCATGGCCGCTGAGCCTGCGCGTCCGGAGCCTGTGCTCCACAACGGGAGAGGCCACAACAGCGAGAGGCCCGCGTACCACAAAAACAAAAAAAAACAAAAACAAAAAAAAAAAACTATGTTATATCTTGCATGGAAGATATAATTTAAAATATATCAACAAATACCAAAATAATTTTGGTAGCACTTTGGAAGCTGGAATGTTTGCCTTGCTGTCATGGTTTAAGTTTTTGTCATTTATAAGATATCTAGTTTTTTGCTTGCCAGAATACTGAAGCATGTCTCCTATGGTAAATGAAGGTAGAGCGAAACTTAAGAGTAAGGAAAGCCTGCTGAGTGTAAATAACGAGGTTCTATTTGTCTAATCTAGATTTAGGTTCGAAGCATGATTGTCTTTAAACTGTCAGACAGTCAGTGATTTATAAACTAACACTAAGGGAACTAGCTTTTGAAAACAAGTCTTCTAAAAATTTCTGTGCAGTCATTTTGATGTGCTATATTGTTCTCTAAATTATCTGTTACTTCACCTTTTTGTGTGTGTTAAGTCACATGACATGGCCAGGCAATGAAATATTGAATTGACTGTTCTTTTAAAGCTGTATCTTGTAAAATGATTGTGAATTTTTTTAATAATCCAACTACAGTAAAATTTTTATTGTCCATTGGCCATCTTCAATTGGAAGCTCCACAGACATTTCACATACTTATTTTTTAATTCATAAAATTTATGTTAACCAAACTTATACATACACACACTTACAAAGCTGCATGTTAAGTAGTGATGTGCGGTTAAAGCACATGCTCTTCCAGCAAGGACAGAAAAACTTCTAACACTTAAGAATAATGCATTCATAAACAAATAGCCTATTTCTATACAATTTAAGAACAAGGTACTTAGATGATGTAGTATAAGATGTATCAAAAATGTGTGCGTTTTGAAAAATGCCTTAGAAGCTTTATATTGCTGTTTAGAAATATGGGACTTTTCTAAAAAGTAAGCATTAACTTTGATAAGTAAATACATTTGTGCAAAACAATAACCAAAAAAGCATTAAGAAAATCCATGTTGAATCCGAAAGTTTCTTCTCTATAATATTCATGTTTAAACATATTTTCATGATTCTTACTTTATGGCCCTAATGTTTTTAAATTGAGGTATAATTTACATACAATAAAATTTGCTCTTCTTGGTATACATTTCTGGGTTTTGACAAATGAATATGGATCATGTGCACCATTTTGAAAATTGATCATTTTTATTTATTTTATTTATTTATTTTTGGCTGTGTTGGGTCTTAGCTGCTGCGCATGGGCTTTCTCCAGTTGCAGTGAGCAGGGGCTGGCTACTCTTTGTTGCGGTGCGTGTGCCTCTCATTGCGGTGGCCTCTCCCCTTGCAGAGCACGGGCTCCAGGTGCGCGGGCCTCAGCAGTTGTGGCACAAGGGCTCAGTAGTTGTGGCTCATGGGCTCCAGAGCACAGGCTCGGTAGTTGTGGCGCACGGGGCTCAGTTGCTCCACGGCATGTGGGATTCTCCTGGGACCAGGGATCGAACCCGTGTCCCCTGCATTGGCAGGCGGATTCCCAACCACTGCGCCACCAGGGAAGTCCTGAAAATTGATCTTAACTTATGTTTTACTCCGAGTGCTGTATGATCTCATGGTCACTTAAGGATTATCAATTTGAATTTTAAAGATTGCACAATAGCTATTTTAGTAATTTCAGTGTTTTCACTTTGTGCTTAGCAGTATTGGTGAATAACATATTGGGGAATTTACTTTTTCCCCTCTTTCCCTAGTTCCAGTGCCTTAGTGTAGTCTTTATTGTTTCTGTCCTTGACTATTGCATCAACCTGTGTGTTGGTTTTGCCGCCTTCCATGTGATTCCTTTATAATTCATCTCACCCACTGCTGCTGCTGCTGCTGCTCTTTCTAAGGTACAGAACTGTATCTTAATCTTCTGCTTAAAATCTTTCATTGGCTCCCCATTGCCTTTATAACAAAATACATGCTTTTTAAACTTAGGGTCTTCCATGAATTGGTTCCTGCCTTGTGTCTTTTTTTTAAAAATTTTTTTGCGGTTCGCGGGCCTCTCACCGTTGTGGCCTCTCCCGTTGCGGAGCACAGGCTCCGGACGCGCAGGCTCAGCGGCCATGGCTCACGGGCCCAGCCGCTCCGCGGCATGTGGGATCCTCCCGGACCGGGGCACGAACCCGTGTCCCATGCATCGGCAGGCGGACTCTCAACCACTGCGCCACCAGGGAAGCCCCCTTGTGTCTTAATGGGCCTTCTTTCTCCTTCCTTTGCCTGCATTTGCCCATCTGTTCTCTTTGCAGATTCCCAGATGTGCCATGTTCTCTGTCTTCTTGGTAAGCTTCTGTGTGCTGTCCATCAGTGTCCGACTTCCCCAAACCTTCAGTTGAGGGGAGATGCTCTCGCGTGCTCCTCTGGCACCCTTTCTACCTCTTACCGCTCTGCTAGTGCTGGCGCCCTGGGCTGCTTCACCGGCCTGAGTGCCTCCTCTGGACCCTGTGCTGCTTGACATCAGAGAGTATGTCTGCTTGCCAGGGCTTTTGCACAGTATTGTCTACAAGTAAGCATTCAGAATGTTTCTTCAGTTAGTGGACTATATATGTATCAATATATGTAGGGCATGATGACTACATAAAACCTACAAAATAAGTAAGGAGAAGAAAAATGTATTATCACTGCAGTGGGCACCAGAATTCCTGTATGGAGGTAACTGCCATGGAGGCATCGCGTTGTTGTCAGGCTGTATTAGGGGTGTGAGTCCGAATATTAGCTGGGACTGAGAGGTCCAAAGTGGAGGAAGCTGGACTTCCCTGGTGGCGCAGTGGTTAAGAATCCACCTGCCAATGCAGGGGACACGGGTTCAAGCCTTGGTCCGGGAAGATCCCACATGCCGTTGAACAACTAAGCCTGTGCACCGCAACTGCTGAGCCTGTGCTCGAGAGCCCTCGAGCCACAGCTACTGCGCCCGTGTGCCGCAACTACTGAAGCCCATGCACCTAGAGTCCATACTCTGCAACAAGAGAAGCCAGTGCAATTAGAAGCCTGCACACCACAACAAAGAGCAGCCCCTGCTCGCCGCAACTAGAGAAATCCCACATGCAGCAACGAAGACCCAATGCAGCCAAAAATAAATAAATTAATTAAAAAAAACACCACCACCAACAACAAAACAAAGTGGAGGAAGTTGCTTGGCAGGAAATAAGGGGACAGATTTGTTGGTTTTGTTCCTAATGAGGAAGGAGAGAGAAAAGAGGAAAAAAGTCAGAAAAAGGATGTGAGGCCAGGTAATAGGTGAGATAAAGACCTCACCTGAGGATGGAGGATGGAGAAAGATTAAAGATGTTCCCACTTCCAGTTTCCTTTATAGTGTTGCCATGCTTGCTGCCCCTCTGCCTTTCTCCAGAAATCTTCACTCAAGTCTTTTGTGCTAAGGAATGCTTTTTGCATGTGTTTGGGTTTTGCCTTTGTCTTTTGTAGAACTCAAAGAAGGACCCAAGTCTTGTTTGGGTGGGTGCAGCACAGAACAGAGATGATCCTGAGTACCTCAGAGGGAGCTGAGGATTACCACTTAGGACTTGATGGAAACCGTGGGAGAGGAGAGGCTTTCGACTTGCAAGGAGACAAGGAGAGGCCTTGTCTCTGCAGGATTTGAGTCCATCAGTCTGGATTCTAAGGAGCTGGCAAGACCCAGCTGATAACTAGGATACAGCCACAACAGGAAAAGACTGGACATGAACACAAAATGAGAGTAGCTAGTATTAGGATGGTGGGGTTACAGTTGACCCCATCCCTGAGACTTTCTCTGTTACAGGTCATAATAAAAGAAAAGTTTTAAAAAGAGGAAAATGTCCACAATGTTGTGATGTGATCTTTTTCACACTGGCACTTGGAAATTAGAGGTTAATGTTGATTTCTTTACTATTGAAGGTGCTGGAAAGGGGAAGGTGAAACTAATTATTGAGGAATAGGGGATTTGGGCTGGGACTAAAACTCCTTACTTTACCAAAAACAGGAACTTTCTCATTAACTCATTAGGCCTTGTTTCTCTCTCTCTCTTTTTTTTAAATTGATGAGTTAACGTCTTAAAGGGGGAAAAGAATCGGTTAAGTACCTGAAAATTGGCAAGGTTTTGTGTAGACATTGTTTAAGTTTTAGCAGTTGATAGTATTCTGTAGATCATAGATTTATAATAAATTATGGCTTCATTATTTCAGTTTCAGCTGCAGCAGGCTATAAGATTCTCTACTTCCTATTGCATTCACAACTAAATCTCACAATGTTGCTTTTTATAATTGTTCTTTTCTTCTGAAACGAAAAATAGTCAGAAAACCATTGACAGGGTCACGGTATACCACTGCTGTGTCTTGTATGTATTGCTGTTAATTAAGTGTTCCTTGTTGGAGGCAAATAGGATTCAATGTTGGATCATTATGCTATTTGTGTTTTCTCTTCATGCATATAGTTCTACTTATAATCACAAAAGACTGATGTAAACCCCAATGACACTTTACCAACTTACAGTGGGCAATGCAAATCAACAAGTACATGAAATATCTGTTTGCTTGATTAGTGCATTTTTCTTTTTGGGTAAGGGTATCAAGTGAAAATTGGGTTGCTTGGTAAGCAAGGAATTAGAAAAAAAAGGGAGTTGGCTGTGTATTCTAATAGCTAAAGACAGAAAGGCTCAGGAGCATGATACAGCTATCTCCAGGATAGGGGTGTTCCTACCTAGGGAACCTGGTGTGTGAAGCTGTTGATTAGGTTGTTCCCAGGAAAGTGCTAGAAACACACTGCCCAATTTGACATTCTGTTTTTTAGTTTTCATTTTGTCCAGTCTGTCTTTTGTTGTGCATTCTTTAAATATTTTAGTTCTTTTGATTAGGATATTTCAAATCCTTCTACCCTGCTTACAGTGATTTTTCTTAGACCTCACTTCAGCCTCTGTTGTATATTTTAGCCAGGCTGATTTCTGAGGCATTTTACTCTTGTTTCAATGCACTGCTTCTCTGGCAGTCCCTTCAGAGACCATTTGTGTCCATTAGAAAGGCTATATATAATCTGTTTTTTCAACCTTAACACCTTGACCTACCCTTATCCTTCTCTCTGTCCTTTAATCCTTTTGTCCAAGATCCTATTATTTATCACTTTCTGAAGGATCTGCTCCCTTAGAAACCATCCCTCCGACCTCCACTGTTTCCAGCCTTTCCCTTATAGCCTTTTTTTTTTTTTTTTTTTTTCGGTATGCGGGCCTCTCACTGCTGTGGCCTCTCCCGCTGCGGAGCACAGGCTACGGCCGCGCAGGCTCAGCGGCCATGGCTCACGGGCCCGGCCGCTCCGCGGCACGTGGGATCCTCCCGGACCGGGGCACAAACCCGCGTGCCCTGCATCGGCAGGCGGACTCCCAACCACTGTGCCACCAGGGAAGCCCTCCCTTATTCCCTTTGTTCATCTCACTCATCTGCCTTCTAAGTGGGAAAAAAGTTTCATATGATTCTTTCCCATTTCCTCTATTCCTTCCCTTTATATGCCCATTTCTTGAACAAAATCATCTGTACCCATTGCTTTTAAGGATATTATTTTGTTTCTCCATCCCCACCTTTGCACCCTGACCTCACTGTGTAGATTTGAGGCTCAGGTTTTGTGTATTCATACAACTACAATTCAGGGACAGCCAAATGGAAGGGATTCGTAGGGCGGGGTGTTTGGAGTGAGGGAGGTGGTGGGAACTGTGGAACTTTCTTCGCCTCTTAGGAAGCACCACCATCCCAGCACCTCTATGTGTGCGCCAGCCCAGAACCTCTCTGAACCCCAAGTCCTGTTGTTCAGGGGTTTTTATGGAGGTTTCTTTATGAGGCATGATAGATTGAATAATAACCATTGGTGATTAACTCCATCTCCAACCCCTGTTCTCTCCCCAGAGGTGGGAGGAAGGAGGGCAAGAGGGTGGGGCTGAAAGTCCTTGGTTTGTAGCAACCAGCCCCCATCCTGAAGCTGTCTAGCAGCCCCCATCCTGAAGCTGTCTAGCAGCTCCCAGCCACCAGTCATCTCATTAGCTTACAAGAGACTCTTACCACTCTGGAGATTCCTAAGCTTTTAGGACTGAGACCAGATATATACATTTATCATTGTCTGCAGTGTGACTTCATTGATGATCAATTTTTTATTGACATTCTGTCTTTCCTTGGATTCTATACATTGTTAGTTTTCTAACCATTTCTCTGGCTCTTTTTCTTCTTGCATCCTAACTGCTGGACATCATCAAGACTTGCCCTTCTTTTTGTGGTCTCCTGAAGGATTTTCTTCTGAAAGCTTTAGCCATTGCCCCCTTCTAATAACCTTGTGCATTGTAGGGGAGGAAAAAAAATACTTTTTTCTCTACCCTTCTACATTCTCAACCTGGATCCCTATGACAAAAGACAGATTAATGAGAGAAAAGTATGTAAATTTATTTCATGTTAGTTTTGTGTTACATGGGAGGCTTCATAAGGAAATAAAGACCTGGAGTAATGGTTAAACCCGAGCTTTTTAATATTAGGTTTGATGAAGAATGGAGCGTCATGGGAAAAGGGTATGGGTAGTAAACTGGGGGAAACTTAGCAAGTCCTGTTTCTTCAGATTCCTCTCTGTGTCCCCTGTCTTCAAAAATAAGGATGCTCCTTTCCTCTGAATATAGGGAGGGCCCCTTGCACATGAGGGGTTTGTGACATGCTTCAGGGGAAGGTCAGAAAGTCCTTCTTGCATGTGCTGTTTCTCAAGTTACTTCAGCTTAAGATACTCAGTATGCCAAGGTACTGTCTTTTAGGGTAGCATGTCCTGATCCCCATCAGCCTGCTATCTCTGCAGAACTTTAGTTCCTTCTCTAGAATTGCCCACACTACAGCCCTTTGGGGATGTCATGCCATCGCTTCAAAATCAGTGTTGAAACCCCAAAACTTCCCCTTTCAACTTTCCCTTTTAACTTCCCCTTTCAACAAAATTCTGTTAATAACACTACCATTCACCAGACTTTCTTTCTTTTTTTTTCTTTTTTTTTTTTTTTTTTTTTTGCAGTACACAGGCCTCTCCCGTTGCGGAGCACAGGCTCCGGACGCGCAGGCTCAGCGGCCGTGGCTCACAGGCCTAGCCGCTCCGGGGCACGAACCCGTGTCCCCTGCATCGGCAGGCGGACTCTCAACTACTGCGCCACCAGGGAAGCCCAGACTTTCACTTCTTGTACTTTAGATATGGGGTCAATGGGAGAAAATGGAACAGAAGTTCAGTTAGTTTATCTTTGAAAGTGGGGACCCTGTCCTGTTTGCTTTTGCAGTCTCAGCATCCAAGTCAGGTGTTCAGTGAATGTTTCTTGAACTGAGTATTTCAGTGATTCTTAAGTTCATTATTTTCTCTTCCTTCTAGTTTCTACTTGGACCAGATCCTCATTAGCGCACATCTGGTTTATTGCAGTAACCTCACCAGCTTTTAGTATTAGTCTTTCCTTGCTTCTATCTGCATGGCACACTACTGCCAGGGTAATTTTCCTAAAACCTTACCTTCATCTTGTCAAGAGCCATTATTGCTTATGGATTCAATTAAAGCTAATTAGTCTGGCAGTCCAGGTTTGGAATCATCTCATTTCATGTACCTATTTTATGTAATATTTTTTACTGTTTTCCCCACATTTTTCTTATAGCTAAAGAGAACAGTCCACTTATTCTCTGCTAGCAAAATACTTATTCCTACTTTGCTTTTGCTCCACCTCTTCTTCTGGTCCAGAATTTCCCAGCCATTCTGTCATCTTTGCCAGTTTCAATCCTGTGCTTGTTATCAAAAGACCTAACACTTAGTTCAGGTGTTAGTAGGCACTGGTAAATGTTTCTTAAATGAATGAATGAGAACCAGTATTCTCAATGAGGTTGTCTGATAACTTCACATGATAATGATATTCCCCTTAATGTCCACAGACTCCATAATTTTTTCTATTAAATTACATTTTCACAGCTTATTGCAAATTTAATACGTAGTTAATTCATTGAATAAAATCTGGTATATGAGTGCCTTAGTCATATACCAAGAAACCTACTTGAAATGACTTCAGAAGCATTATTCTCTTTATTTCTACTTAAGAGCTTTTAAATTAAGCCTTTTCTTAGCTTTAACATAAATGAATCATTGGATCTAATGAAATGATTTCAGCACATGCTCTGTGCAATTACATTTGTACAGCTTAGCAGAAACTATGGGAACAGAATAAAAAATGTGTTGTTACTGATTGTTTTCCTCCATAAGAGTGGGAAGTTCCAAGTTAAATATCTCACAACCTAAAAAAAAAAATTATAGATAATGTGTGTTACAAATTATGTTTGGTAATAGAATTGCCTAGAAAGTTGGGATAAGAAGCCATTTAGCAATCATATGTTTATGGCTAAGATCTTAGAAAAATATGCCGAGGATTAACAATAATTATCTTTCAGTGGTGGGACTATGGGAGATTTTCAAGGTCTACTTTAGGCCTGTTTATATTGTCTGTCTTCTTAAACTGTGAACCTGGATTATTTTATGATAAAAAACAAACAGAAAAGCTATTTAAATTTGGGAGAAAAGACAATTATCTTTTTTGTCTAAATTTATTATTTTAAGAGTTATGTCAGTCATAGTTTCCCACAGTGCACATAACCATATTAATATTATAGGAGGAGCTGAAGGAATCCAGTTATAGTATAAAGAACCAAGTATTTTATATTTGTTGTATAATATAAGATTTTTCCTTTAAGAACTGTTAACTGTTTTCTAAAGGGAGTCATTTAAATATTGAAATTTATTAGAGTTTTGGCAAACATATTTTTTGAAATCCATTGACTTCTTATAAAGGGCTTAGTTAAATTCAGTCTTAAAAGTGATTTCCTAACTAGGGAGTATACATTATAAGATAATAACACTAATCTAGAAGGGAAGGATTTTCAATGGGATAGTTCCTAATATATATTCTTTTAATTTGGGTATAGTTGTTTTACAGTGTTGTGTTAGTTTCTACTGTACAGCGAAGTGAATCAGCCATACGTATACATATATCCCCTCTTTTTTGGATTCCTTCCCATTTAGGTCACCACAGAGCACTAAGTAGAGTTCCCTGTGCTGTACAGCAGGTTCTCATTAGTTATCTATTTTATACATATCAGTGTATATATGTCAGTCCCAATCTCGCAATTCATCTCACCCTGCCTTTCCCCCCTTGGTGTCTATACGTTTGTTCTCTACATCTGTGTCTCTTTCTGCCTTGCAAACAGGTTCATCTCTACCATTTTTCTAGATTCCACATATATATGTTAATATAAAATATTTGTTTTTCTCTTTCTGTATGAGGAAAGGCAATGGACATGAGTACAGGCCTATTTCTTTTCTTTTTTTTTAATTAAAAAATTTATTTATTTATTTATTTTTGGCTGCATTGGGTCTTTGTTGCTGCGCGTGGGCTTTCTGTAGTTGCGGCGAGCGGGGGCTACTCTTTGTTGCAGTGCGTGGGCTTCTCATTGCGGTGGCTTCTTGTGTTGCAGAGCATGGGCTCTAGGCACGCAGGCTTCAGTAGCTGTGGTGCGTGGGCTCAGTAGTTGTGGCGCATGGGCTTAGCTGCTCCGCAGCATGTGGGATCTTCCCGAACCAAGGCTCGAACCCGTGTCCCCTGCATTGACAGGCGGATTCTTAACCACTGTGCCACCAGGGAAGCCCCAGGCCTATTTCTGGTACAGTCTGGTCCCAGGCTAGCTCCAAACCACCTATCCAGGTAGCTCCAAACCACCTAATCAGCATATCATTTTGGACTTTACCAAGACATGTGAATGACTCAGAAATACAGCTTTCTGTAAGTGGCTGATGTTTATTGCACTTCAAGGATGAAATAAAGTGTGTAAATATTTTAAGTCTTGTTCTAATAAATGTTAGTAGTGTTGCTGGGAAGTTTGAGCTCTTGCTCTTAGGTTAAGAATTTAATTAAGAGAAATGTAGTTTATTTTTAGACTTTCATGTTCAAAGACTTCTAATTACAATGAAAGATAATAATAGAGAAATGAGAACCATTTCGACTCCTAGACTCACATGCTTGAATATATGTTTGTCATTGCTTGGATTCTGTATAACATCGTATTTACCATGTGCTTTTATGTGTCTTTTCATTAACACAATGAAAAAAATCTTTTAGGGCTTCCCTTGTGGTGCAAAGGTCGAGAGTCCGCCTGCCGATGCAGGGGACACGGGTTCGTGCCCCGGTCCGGGAAGATCCCACATGCCGCGGAGCGGCTAGGCCCGTGAGCTATGGCCGCTGGGCCTGCGCGTCCAGAACCTGTGCTCTGCAACGGGAGACGCCACAACGGTGAAAGGCCTGTGTACCGCAAAAAAAAACAACAAAAAACAAACAAACAAAAAACTTTTAATTAACAAATACTCCCCCATGCCTAAATATGATAGAGCTTCCTAAAGATTTGCTTCAATATGTGTGATCACTTAACTTTGTCTAACAGATATTATGTAAAAGAATCATATGGCTATTAAGTTCAAGATCCTTGAGATGGGCCTATGTCATATCACCTTTAAAATTTTATTTGCTCTTTGAAGTTAACTTCCTAGGGCAGTAGTTGAAGTGAAAAGCAGAAACTGCTATTATAATGTTGACTGTAGGAAGACTTTTGCTTCTTGTAATGTCAGAATAAGACCCCCTCCTGGAGAATTACTTTGCACAAAACAACTATAAAAACTGAACTTAATAGAAAAAGCAATGTTTAAGGCACTTGAGAGTGAACAGAAGCAGATAGACTCTTATGGGGAGTACACAGTTGTAGGAGGGGAGGAAGGAATCATTGCCTTTTCACTAATTTTAGTTTCTGGGTAAGTACAGGCCATATTCTTTGGACTCTGGTAAAAAAAAACAATAGTCTCTCTGGTCAGAGAAACTGGAAAACTAAAGTCATAGAACCTTGGCTGCTGAAGATAGTGAAGGAATTCCAGAAGGAGAAGAGCCTTAGAAGAGGGAGAGTCCTCAAATTTTGTGTACAAAATTTGTACATACACCTCTGACTGACTTCTGAACCATGCATGAGTACAAGAGACTTAGAACTCAGCTAAATACGAAAGAAATCTGAACTGGCCTAGAGCTACCTTCTAAGAAACAGATTTGTAATTCAAGTCAAGCCAGGCCAAGCCAAGATATTTGCCTGCTAAAACAAAAGAAACAACTCTTGTGGAGAAAGAATAACAATGTAGAATTTTTACAATTAACATTTAAGGGTTAATGTTAAGGGTACAATCCAAAATTACCCTAAGTATGAAGAATCAAGAAACTGTAATATATCCCAGGAGGAAGTAAAAACAACTGAATCCCAGCCTGAGATGAATGAGATACTGGCAATAGCAGACAAGAATTTTAAAGCAGCTCTTACAGTATCCTCAATGAAATAAAACGACATACTTTCAGTGAGTGAAAAAATAAGAAATCTTATCAGATAAATAGAAACAGTGAAAAAGAACCACATGGAAGTTCTAGAAATGAAAAATACAATATTTGAAATTTAAAAATCCACTGGACGGATTTAACAGTTGAATAGAGATGCCAGAAGGAAAAGTAAGTGAACTTGAAGATGGAACAATGGAAATCAACTAATGTGAAGAACAGAGAGAAAGCATATTAGAAAAAAATGAATAGGGTATCAGGGACCTCTTCAGTAGTATCAAACAATCCAACATACATGCAATTGGAATCTAAGAAGATGAGGAGAGAGAATGGGATAGAACAAATATTTGAAAAATTAAGGCAAAAATTCCCCAAATTTGATGAAAAACAGAAGTTTACAGATATAAGATACTCAGTGAATGCCAGGATGAATGAACCCAAAGAAGTCCACATCAAGACACATCATGGCTGGAAGCAACCTAAATGTCCATTGACAGAGGAATGGATAAAGAAGATGTGGTACATATATACAATGAAGTATTACTCCGCCATAAAAAAGAATGAAATAATGCCATTTGCAGTAACATGGACCTCTAGATAGTCATACTGAGTGAAGTAAGTCAGACAGAGGGACAAATATCATATGATATCACTTATATGTGGAACCTTAAAAAACGGTACAAATGAACTTATTTACAAAACACAAATAGAGTTACAGATGTAGAAAACAATCTTATGGTTATCGGGGGGGAGGGGGGAGGGATAAAAATGGAAGATTGGGATTGACATATACACACTACTATACATAAAATAGATAACTAATAAGGACCTACTGTATAGCACAGGGAACTCTACTCAATACTTGGTAATGACCTATATGGGAAAGGAATCTAAAAAAGAGTGGATATGTGTATATGTGGAACTGATTCACTTTGAGGTACAGCAAAAAGTAACACAACATTGTAAATAAACTATACTCCAATAAAAATTTTAAAAAGAAAAGAAAAAAAAAAGACACATCATGGCAAAACCGTTGAAAGCCAAAGATAAAGAGCAATGTTGAAAGCAGTAAGAGAAAAATAACACATTTCAGACAGAAGAGCAATAATCCATGTAATGACTGACCTTATGTCATAAACCAAGAGGGTGGAAGGACATGTTTAAAGTGCTGAAAGAAAGGAGAAAAAAAAGCCTGGATATTTTCCTTTGATTCTATATCAAAGGAAAATATCCTTCAAGAGTGAAGATGATTCTGGAATTAGGCAGTGGTGACGATGGCACAACCTTGTGAACATACTAAAAAACATTGAATTATATACTTTAAAAGGATGAATTTATGGTATGTTAATTATATCTCAATAAAAAATTTAGATAAAGGTAAAAGAATGACTCTTTAAGATAAAACTCAGAAAATTCATCACCCGTAATACAGAAATGTCAAAGAATATTCTTCAAGGTTGAAGAAAAGTGATACCAGATAGAGTTTTGGATCCTTGGAAAAGAAAGACCATCAGAAATGATAAGTATCTGGAGAAGTGCAAAAGTCTGTCTCTCTCTCTCTTCTTTATTTCTTTATAAAATGTATCATATAAGCAAAACTCATAACATTGTCTGTGAAGTTTATAACATATGTAGAAGATGTTATAAATCCCATATAATGTATGATGGCTGTACCGGGAAGGATGATTGCAAGTTTTCTATATTTTATGTGAAACGGTACTTTTTTAACTGTAAGAGGACTGTGAATATAGATGTATATTGTACTCCTTAGAGCAACAACTACACAAATAATGCAGAGAAGTAGAGCTAAATTATGAGTGTGAAAATTGAAATTAAATTCTTAAAAACATTCAAGTATTTTTTTCACAAGTCAGGAAAGTAGGAACATGGGACCAAACAACAGAAATGGTAGACCCAAATCCAACCATACCAATAATTATATTAGATTGTTAATAGGTTAAACTATTAATCTAGTAGTTTAGATGAAAATAAATGTTTATAATTAAACACTCTAGACAAAATCCTAGCAGGGTTTCTTGCATAGAAATTGAAAACCTAATTCTAAAATTTATAACAAAACACAAGACAGTCTTGAAAAAGAAGATCAAGATGGGAGGATTTATATTACCTGATTTCAAGACTTATGATAACCAAGGCAGTGAGCTGCTGGCATGAGGCTACACATAGACCATTGGTACAGAAAAGAGAGTTCTGAAATAAACCCATACTTATATGGTCAATTGATTTTTGACAAATGAGCCAGCATAAATCAATGGTAAAAAAAAAATAGAGGGTTTCTTTTTTCTTTTTTTTTTTTTGTTAAATGGTATTTGAACAACTAGATACCTGTATGAGAAAAAAAAGAACCTTGATCCTCACCTCACATTATACAAGAAAGTTAACTCAAATTGGATCGTAGACTTAAATGTAAGAACTAAAACTACTAAATTTCTAGAAGAACATTTTTGCAAATATCTTTGTGACATTGGGTATCCAATGATTTCTTAGAATCCAAAAAGCATAGACTGTAAAAATAAATTAATGGACTTCATCAAAATTTTTAAAATTTGCTTTTAAAAAGACAAAATTAAGAAAATAAAAAGCCAAGCTATAGAATGGAGAATACATTTGCAAAACATATGTCTGCCAAAATACTTTTATTTAAAATATGTGAAGAACTCTTAAAACTCAGCAGTTAAGACAGAAACAACGCTATAAAAAAATGGAGAAAAGATTTGAACAGACAATTCCCACACACACAAAAATACAAATGACTAATAGACCCATGAAAAGATGTTCAACATGTCATCAAGAAAATGCAAATTAAAAGCACATTGAGAATGTAGAAAATTTGAAAGAATCAACAACAACAACAACAAAAACCCCTCCTGAAACTAATAAGAGATTACAGCTTTATTACAGTTTTAAGACACAAGATTGATAACCAAAAGTCAATCACTTCCCTACCTACCAGCAATGAACAAGTGGAATTTGAAATTAAAAACACAGTGCCATTTAAATTTGCACACCCCCCCAAATGAAATACTTAGGTATAAATCTAACAAAGTATGTACAAGATCTATATGAGGAAACTACAAAACTCTGTTGAAGGATACTAAAGAAGAACTAAATAAATGGAGAGATATTCCATGTTCATGGATAGAAAGACTCAATATTGTTGAGATGTCAGTTCTTCCCAACTCGTTCTACAGATTTGATCTACAGATTCAATGCAGTCCCAATCAAATCCAAGTACATTATTTTGTGAGGATCAATAAACTGATTCTAAAGTTTACATGGTTAGGCAGAAGACCCAGAATAGCCAACACAATATTAAAGGAGAAGAACCGTCAGGAGACTGACACTACCCACTACTTTAAGACTTACTATCAAGCTATAGTAATTAAGAAAGTGTGTTATTGAGGACAGAATAGACAGGAACAGGCTGGAGAGCCCAGAAATAGACCTGTATAAATATAGTCAAGTGATTCTTGACAAAGAATATAGTGGAACAAAGATAGTCTTTTCAACAAATGATGCTGGAACAACTGGACATCTACATGCAAAATATTGAATCTAGGCACAGACCTTACATCCTTCACAAAAATTAACTCAAAGTATATTACAGACCTAAATAAAACATAAAACTATAAGTCCTAGAAGATAACATAGAGAAAGCCTAGATGACCTTGGGTATGGTGATGACTTTTTAGGTACACCACCAAAGGCATGATCCATGAAAGAAAGAATTGATAAGCTGGACTTTATCAAAATTACTAAAATTCAAAAATTCTGCTCTGCAAAAGACAATGTCAAGAGACTGAGAAGACAAGTCACATACTGGAAGAAAATATTTACAAAAGACATTATCTGATAAGTGATTTGTCCAGAATATACAAAGACCTCTTAAAACTCAACAATAAGAAAATAAACAACTTGATTGAAAAAACTGGGCCAATAACTTTGGCAGACACCTCACCAACAAAAATACACAGATGGCAAATGAGCATATGAAAAGATATTCCATGTCATATGTTATCAAGGAAATGCCAATTAAAACAACAGTGGGATACCATTACACAACTATTAGAATGGCCAAAATTCAGAACACTGATAAAACCAAATGTTAGTGAGGATGTAGAGCAACTGGAACTCTCATTTACTGTTGGTGTAAACGCAGAGTTGATATAGCCACTTTGGAAGACGGTTTGGTAGTTACTTATAAAACTAAATGTACTCTTACAATATGACCCAGCAGTTGTGCTCTTTCATATTTACCCAAAGGAGTTGAAGACTCGTGTCCACACAAAAACCTGCACAGAGGATTTTTAGGGCAGTAACTACTCTGAATGATATAAATACTACAATGGTGGATTCATTTGTCCAAACCCATAGAATATACACCACCAAGAGTGAACCCTAATGTAAGCTATGAACTTTGGGTAAAAAACCCTATTACATCTGCTTGGGCCCCAACTGAGGTTAAGACAAGACAGAGTAAAGCAAAGGAGTACATTTTGTCAAGCTTGATCTTTGGTCCCTTACCCCAGAGTGAATCATTGACCTGGTGAGCTGCACTGGGCCACAGGGGCCCTTTGCCCTAAGCAGATACTACTCTCTAAGCTTGTTCACTGGAATCTAACCATTCTTAATCAAGGAAAGGCCAGGAAAGATAAATTCTCGGAGAAACTCAGGTGGATAAAGTGTGTTTTTATAAGCCTAGGGCTAAACTCTTTTCAAGCCCAGAATTCCTAGGACCTGGGGCTTAAGGTATGAGGGAGGGAAGACCCTCTCCCAAGCTCTGCCTTAACTCACCAGCCACCTGGTAACAATCTTGATAGAAAAGCAATACAAAGTAAATAAACTCTTCCACAGCTAAGGCCAAGAGAGGAGATTCCAAAGAGTACATACCTTGAAGAAAGCAGAGCTAACCTCCTCCTCCTGGGGAAACATTTACCACTGTGATGACTCCTTCCCCAAATACCGAAGGCATCAGTGCTGTTCATCTTGAGCTCTGTCAATTCCTTCTCCCCAGGATTGGAGGTTGGGGAAGCCTTGAGCTCCCTTTGCAGACAAAGTGTTAATTTATGTCAGAAACCAAATAACAGAGGTAGTAGATTATGAGCAAAAGCAGGCCTTCACAGATTATATGAACAATCTTTGTGAATGGTCAGGCTTTCCGGGATGGTATGCTTTGTAGAACCAAGTGTAATTAATCTGTGGCCTCTTTTAATTTCCTCTGAGAATAATTCTATGGTTAGTGTAGAAAGGCTGAAGTGTCTGTGTATCAAAAGATAGTTCCTTATCTTCCTAGTCCAGCTGCAAATATAGATATGGGAGAAATAGTATTTGGACAATGCTTTTGGAAAGCTGGGCCTATACACATCTCATAGTAAATAAAAGATGGCTCCTAACAGCGAGAAACAGGATTGATAATTTGTAACATTTGACTCTTTAATAATGTCTTAAACTGCAAAAATCTTGCACAGTAAAATAACAGAATTTAACATTCAATTAGAGCCAAATCATTATTTCAAAAGTGATGGTTTCCTGTGAGCTTCACTTTTACTATAGCCTGCTTGACATACTACAGGAGGATATGCTGTTGTGTGTTTACTTTAAGATACTACCTATGTTTTTGGTATTCGTTTTAGATTTATATTGAAGCCAGTGTGAGCTTGAGGCAGGGCCATGTACACTGATTTGTTCCCACTATGAAATTATGCATGAATAGTCAAACTCTTAGGTACTGAAAGTAGAATGGTGGTTCCCAGGAGCTTGGAAGAGAGGGAAAAGAGGAATGGTTCAATGGAGTTTGTTTTGCAAGGTGAAAAAATTCTAGAGATCTGTTGTAAACAATGTACCTATAGTTAACACTACTGTATTGATGCTTAAAAATGGTTAAGATGGTAAATTTTGTGTTATGTGTTTTTAACCACAATTAAAAATATTTTTTAAAGTTATGTTTAGTTAAATCAGAAAGACACTGAAATTACTTATCCCCCTGAAACTTTTAATTTTAGAAGTTCTTAGTTGGGTCTAATTTTCATAAAATTGTAGTCCCAAAGCATTAATTTATTTACAAACACTAATAATATTATTGGAACACAGCAAACACTGTGTGAATTAAGCTCATACAATCCTCATCACAACCCAATGAGGTAGGTATTATTTTATTATGTGCCATTTTATTATGAACATTTTCAAATGTAATACAGAGAATTTGGAAGAGTTGTATGCTGAATATCCTTACACTCACTATCCAGATTCTGCAGTTAACATTTTGTTGTATTTTCTTTATCACATATCTGTCCATATCTATATGTGTCCATCAATCCATCTTTTTATTCGGTTGGCCAAAAAATGCCTTCAGTTTTTAAGCAAAAATAAAAGACACATTTTTCATTTTCACCAAGAACTTTATTGAACAACATATTCACTCTCTTGTTCCACTACCTTCTGCCATTTTTCAGGCAACTTCATAATTCCATCTTCCCAAAACATTTTATCTTTTTGAGCAAGGAACTGTTCCAGATGCTTTTTACAGTCTTCCAGGGAATTGAAATTTTTCCCATTAAGAGAATTTTGTAAAGACCAAAATAAATGGAAATCCGAAGGTGCAATGTCTGGTGAATACTGTGGATGAATCAGAACCTCCGAGCCAAGCTGTAACAGTTCTTGCCTGATCATCAAAGAAACACGTGGTCTTGCATTATCCTGATGGAAGATTATGCATTTTCTGTTGACTAATTCTGGACGCTTTTTGTCGAGTGCCACTTTCAGTTGGTCTAATTGGGAGCAGTACTTGTTGGAATTAATCGTTTGGTTTTCCAGAAGGAGCCCATAATAGAGGAATCCCTTCCAATCCCACCATATACACATCACCTTCTTTGGATGAAGACCGGCCTTTGGTTTGGTTTGTGGTGGTTCATTTCGCTTGCCCCACGATCTCTTCCGTTCCACATTATTATACAGTATCCACTTTTCATTACCCATCACAATTGTTTTAAAAACGGAACGTTTTCATTACATTTAAGTAGAGAATCACATGCGGAAATACGGTCAAGAAGGTTTTTTTCACTTAACTTATGTGGAACCCAAACATCAAAGCGATGAATATAACCAAGCTGGTGCAAATGATTTTCAGTGCTCAGTTTGGATATTTTGAGTATGTTGGCTATCTCCCACATGCTATAATGTTGACTGTTCTCAGTCAATGTCTCAATTTGATCCTTACCAATTTCAACTGCTCTACCCAACCGTGGAGCATCATCCAGCGAGAAATCTCCAGCGCGAAACTTCACAAACAACTTTTGACACGTTTGACCATTCACAGCACCTTTTCCATACACTGCACAAATCTTTTTTGTGTGTTTCAGTTGCGTTTTTACCTTTCTTGAAATAATAAAGCATAATATGCTGAAAATGTTGCTTTTTTCTTCCATCTTCAGTATTAAAATGGCTACACAAAAATTCACCAATTTTAATGTCTTTTTTTAAATGCACGCTGATATGACAGCTGTCACATACAATCTGACAAAACTGTTTTGAATGAAGTTAAAGACAACTAAGTGCTACTAGAGCCATCTTGCGGAAAAAAACGAACAAACCTCTCGGCCAACCCAATAAAAATACATTTCAAAGTAAATTGTAGACACCAGTATGCTTTGAGGGTAGGAATTTTTATTATCCCCATTTTACACTACAGGGATATGAAACACAGAGAAATTAAGTAATTTGTTCAAGGTCACAGAGCCTTTAAGTGGTAGAACTAGGATTTGGACCAAGCCTTTCTTAATCATGTCTTTCTTATCACAGAATGCTGGTTCACACAATATGAATAGGTTATTTCCATAAAAAGTAATTCGTGGTCCAATAAATTTGTCAAATATAAGTATCGCAATCTTGAAGATCCACATGCATATTTTTATGGGGCAGGATCTGTGAGGTTCAGTGTTAAAGAAACTTGTTAAACCTTGTTTAAGCTATTTCCAAATTTATTCAGCCGGAGCACTCTTTCCCCACCTTCCCCCCAAACATAACACCTATTAACATTTCATAGGATAGGATCAGAATTCATTGGAGTATGCTCTTGAAAATGCTCATTTATAAGGTATCCTAATTTTGTTTATTTACTACAGAATATGTCTTTGAAGAGTTTATATTTTTAAACATAGTCCTAGAATTTTAGAGCTGGCAGAGATCTTAGAATTCACTGAGACCAGTGCTTTCACCTCAAAGATGAGGGAACTGAGATGCAGGGTGGTCAGGTAATCAGTTCAGGCTACATCATGTTCAAGTGCTTGGTGACAGAAATGGGAGTGGAGTCCAGCCTAGAGCCTGGGAATGGCATTTATAATCAGTAAATATTTGTTTGAATAAATGAATGCATCTTCTAAATCTGTCCAGTTTTCTCTCTACTACATATCTATCTACATGTTAGAATTTGTGTTCATTTTCAGATTATCTGGTCAGTAGAGAGTCTTTATTTATTTATTTATTTATTTATTTATTTATTTATTTATTTATTTGCGGTACGCGGGCCTCTCACTGTTATGGCCTCAGCCGCTCCGCGACATGTGGGATCTTCCCGGACCGGGGCACGAACCCGTGTCCCTTGCATCGGCAGGCAGACTCTCAACCACTGTGCCACCAGGGAAGCCCCGAGAGTCTTTATTTTTAAAGACTTTAGACTTTTAGACTTTTAGAGAGTCTTTATTTTAATAAAGTAGAGCACTTTATTTTTATGTTAACCTTTGATACAAATGTTATATAGTTACTAAATTCTAAAAAAAGTTTTATTGTGGGACTTCCCTGGTGGTCCAGTGGGTAAGACTCTGCGCTGCCCATGCAGGGGGCACGGGTTCCATCCCTGGTCAGGGAACGAGATCCTGCATGCATGCCGCAACTAAGAGTTTGCATGCCGCAACTAAGAAGTCTGCATACCACAACTAAGAGTCCACATGCTGCAATGAAGATCCCGCGTGCTGCAACTAAGACCCGGTGCAGCCCCCCCAAAAAAAGTTTTTTTAAAAAACCCCACAAAAACAAATCAGTAATTAAAAAAATTTTTTTAAATAAAAAACGTTTTATCATAATATGTAACATACAGAAAATTACACAGAACATAGCTGTACATTTTAACGAATAATTATAAAGTGAATCCTGGTTTAACCATCCAACTCAAGAAATAAAACACTGCTGGTACCTCAGAAGCCCCTGTGGGCCCCCTCCTATTGTTGATCCCCTTAATTATTTATTTTTTCTCTTTCTTTTTTAGCTAATTTAACAGGACATGCAGAGAAGGTGGGGATTGAAAATTTCGAGCTCCTAAAGGTCCTAGGAACTGGAGGTAAGTCTTAATTCTTTTTTTTTCTTTTTTTCAGGAAAAAAAAGTACTTGATATCCTTATGACAAAGGATTGATATCCCCAATACAGAAATCAGTTAATCTTTAAAAAGCATAAGGAATCCAATAGGAGAACTAAGAATGTGAACAAAGCATTCATAGAAGAAATACAAAAGGCAAAATTTAAAGGAATTGGTAAAGAAATACAAAAAAGGAGTTGGTAAGGATCAAGAAAAACCAATCTCTCTTACCCTGCTGTTGTGAATGTAAATTAATTCAGTTTTTACACAGGACACAATATTTTTAAAAAACCACTAACATTTATGGAAAGCTTGTTACTTGCCAAGTACTCTGTGAAGTGCTTTATACTGATTGATTCAGTCAATCCTCCCTCAACTTTATTGATAGTCCATGCTCATCATTTTTAATAATGAAAAATTCAAGACTCTTTGGAAACCTAATGGCATGAATTTGGTTAAATGAACATGCATCTATATGTTCTGTTATCTGTACAATAGGATTGAAATGATCTGTATTTACTAACATTTTTGAAAGATCTCCATAATGTAATAAATTTGAGAAAAGATTATAGAAGAGAATGTACAATATACCATTTCCATAGTATAAAAATTGTGTGAATAAATGTCTACATGTAAATATATAGAAAAATCTCTGATCTGTGCACCAAAATGATAACAGTGTGGCTGTCCCTGGGTGGTGAGATGTTAGATGATCTTGACATTCTGCTTTATACTTCCTTGTGCCCTCTCAATTTTTGCTATCACTGTTCTCGCTGCTCTGAAGTCAGGAACTCATGGGCATATGACTTGTGCAGGTGCAGAGATCCCTGCACTAGAAGAGCCTCATGTTTGGTTTAATGCTCTGCTTTCACTGTTCTGAAATTCTAAATAATTCATGAACAAGGCACCCCACATTTTCATTTTGCATTGAGCCTGCCAATTATGTGGCTGGTCTTGTCAGCATATAAATTTGTCTAATCAGAATCCCAGAAAGAGCCAATAGAGTGGGGAGAAGTCCTATCCAAAGAGATAATAGCTGAGAATTTTCTAGGATTGATTAAGCATATAAATTTGCAGATCTAGGAAACAGAAAATCCCAAGCAGACAAGTATAAAGAAATTATTACCTAGATACATCAGAGAAACTGATGAACATCAGAGACAGAGAAATACCCTAAAAACAACCAGAGAGAAAAGGCATATTTATAGAGGAATAATGAGTAGATTAACAAATGATTTTTCAACAGCAAGCATGAATGCCATAGGAGAGTGGAAGAATATCTACAAAATGCCCAGAAAAAATAACTGTCAATTTAGAATTGCAAACACAGCAAAACTGTTTTCCAAAAGTGAGGGCAAAATAGACATTTTCAGACACACAAAAGCTAGTGTGTTTTCCACCAGTACATCCTCACTAAAAGAATTTCTAAAGGATATAATTTTAGGGAGAAGGAAAGTGATCTCAGGAGAGATTCTAGGATGAAAAAAGTGTTGGTGAATAAAGAAGATCTAAACAATATTGACTGTGTAAAACCATAGTCGAAATGTCTAATTTGTGGGGTTAAAAAAAGAAAATTGAAATATTGGACAAAAATAGCACATAATTTGGGCGTTGATAGGAATTTAGTGGTCTGAGGTAGTGTTCCTCAAATTTTAACATGCACGTGAATCTTGAAATGTGTAAAAGACCAAATTGATTGAAAAAAGAATAGAAAATCTGAATAGTTCTGTAATTCTTTTTTTAATTAATTATTTTTTGGCTGTGTTGGGTCTTCGTTGCTGCGTGCTGCCTTTTCTCTGGTTGTGGCGAGCGGGGGTTACCCTTCATTGCGCTGTGTGGGCTTCTCATTGCAGTGGCTTCTCTTGTTGTGGACCATGGACTCTAGGCACGCGGGCTTCAGTAATTGCAGCACATGGGCTCAGTAGTTGTGGCTCGCGGGCTCAGTAGTTGTGGCTCGCAGGCTCTTGAGCGCAGGCTCAGTAGTTGTGGTGCATGGGCTTGGTTGCTCCACGGCATGTGGGATCTTCCTGGGCTAGGGCTCAAACCCGTGTCCCCTGCACTAGCAGGCAGATTCTTAACCATTGTGCCACCAGGGAAGCCCAGTCCTATAATTCTTAAAGAAATTGGTCAGTAAGTAAAAATCTTCCTGCTAGGAAAACACTTGGTACAGTTTCAAAAATGAATTTTGCCAAACATTCAAGGCATAGATAATTCTAATCTTCCACAAATTCTTTCAGAGGACAGAAAAAGTGGAATTATTTCTTCCAACTCATTGTATAAGGCTAGTATAACCTTGATTCCAAAAACACACAGAGTATGAGGAAGAAAAATTACAGGTCAGTTAAAAATTCTTTTAATTAAAAAACATTTTAAATTTAATATCAGATTTATAAGACAAACCTTGTATGTGTTTTCTTTCAACATATATAACACTTTGTCTCATTATTTACCTCAACTTTTTGAGTGGCTCTATCATAGGCAGATCTTTAAGATAATTCTGCAAAGGTGAGAAAAGAGTTTACCAGTAATGCTTTACTTGCATTTTCATTTCATGCTTCTTCCTGTAACTGGTCTCTTGTTAGCCATGGATATTGCTTTTCCTTTTCGTCAGCTGACAGTTTCTTGCTCTTATGAGAAGATGGACTAACTAAGAAGTGTCATTGTAGGTGTTTCTGTATTTAAAATCACAGTTTTGATGACTAAATGGAGTAGGTGGAAACTTTTATTATGAATATAATAAAATCTCAATTTTTATTCAAAAATTTCAGTTTCATTACCTTTTTAAGCTAATTTTTTCCAGAACTACTTAGGATAATAGAAAAGCCTCATCAGATGTCTTTATGTGTCATGTCAGGCTTTCTTTGGAAGGGAAACTGAGAACTCTTCTGATGATTTAAGTTTTATGTATTTTGAACCAGAAAAAATGCTATTCATCCAATATCTTGAAGACTTTGTAGAATATTGGAAAATGAAAGATTTACTTTTTGATCTCATACTTAAATACATGTAATATTCATGAAAAAATCTCTTTTACTCAGAGTATTGATTTATATCTTTTCAGCTATCTTGTTTCTTTTGATCTATTGCTAATCTTGTTAATTAGTTTCCTGAGCTAGAAACTTGGAAATAATTTTTGATCCTTCTCTATTTTGACTTTTTTTCTTGTTTCTCACAAAATCCTATAATTTTTCTTTCAAAATGACCCTTGGATTTACCTTTTCTGTTCTTAGTGCCATGGCTCATATTACCTTATATATGGATTGTTGTTAAGGTTTTCAAAATTGGTCTTTTTGCAAGTTCTCTCTTCCATTTTATGCATTTTATACATATTCTGTTATAAATAATATGCAGCCTCATTAAAATTCAACATTATCATGCTATTCTCCTGTTTCAGAACTTATAGTGCTTTCTTCCTAGTTATTATTCAAGTCCAAATTCTTGCCTTACTTTCAGGCTTAGCTCTGTATTTTTTCTCCAGTTACCCCAATATTCCACCTACTTACTAGTCTGGTTGATTTTCTTTTACTCCCCTATAATAATGTGTACTTTCCCATCCTCTGAGGCCCTGCCTTATCTTGTTCCCCTACCTGAGTTCTCCTTCTCTTTTCCACCTATCCGAATCGTTCTGAATTGCTTCATTCTCTGAATTGTGGCACTGAAAGTCCTTGGTAGAGAAATGGCAGTGAGTGGTTCTCTGAATCTTCCTTCACATCTGCTATATTTTTCCTCTAGATTGTGAACTCTTAAGATCATCCTTATATATGTTTCCAACCCTATTTCCCTCCTCCCTCCCCATAGCCCGTAACAGTATGAAGTATAATAATAGTCTAACAAGTATATAATTCATGCTTTTGTCTCTAGTGTTGTTCTTGAGGTTGATACTCCCAAATTCAGGAAGTATCTTTGGTTCATCTTTTAGAATTATTTTGTTTCATGATGAAATTTTGTTGCTTGTGGGAGTAATGATTCTTTCTAATTTCTCTCCTTTTCTGCTGCCTTCCTTTAACGATTTTGCTTTCTTTGAGACATCTGTCTAAGTAGAGAAGAAAGTCTTTAAATGTACCCATTGTGTGCATTACTCGTAATTCTGATGCTTAATGAAGTGGAACATGTATTCTCTTTGAATTTTCTTTATTCATCATACTAGATCTGTACTTCAGAGATTTTTTGTCATTATGGCAAAAAAGATAAATTTTGTCCTGTAACTGTAAAGGGTGCAGCTGAGTTGATTTTTCTCTTCTAATTTTGGTGCATTCATAGTTGTGACGTACTTGGATATCAAGGATGACTTAGAAGACTCAGGTTTGAATCTTGACATCATCATTGCCTACTGGTGTTCCTTGGGTAAATCGCATGAACTCTGTGAGCCTAAGTGCCTATTGGCCTAAGTTAATAGTACCTATCTCACAATGTTGTGAAAATATCAATGAGATAATGAATATGAATTGCCAATTGCTAAGTAACCATCAGTTGCGGTCATTTATTCAACAGGGAACTCCACTTTAAAGCTGCACCCTAAATTAGAAAAACAAAATTATTTAGGACTTATTAAGGATAGATTATCAGTTCTTTCTTTTCTTTTTTTTTTTTTTTTTTTTTGCGGTACGCGGACCTCTCACTCTTGTGGCCTCTCCCGTTGCGGAGCACAGGCTCCGGACGCACAGGCTCAGCGGCCATGGCTCACGGGCCCAGCCGCTCCGCGGCATGTGGGATCTTCCCGGACCGGGGCGTGAACCCGCGTCCCCTGCATCGGCAGGTGGACTGTCAACCACTGCGCCACCAGGGAAACCCTATTAGTTCTTTCATGTAGTCACTTTGTTAGCATATCTGGGAGAAATTTCAACTAAAGTTATATTTCTAATAATAAAAATCTAACAAATATTTCATAAGTGATGTTAGTTGAAATTTTATTAGCATTTCTAAAAAGTGGATTTGTATATTACCTTCAAAATAACATGTCAAATGAAGACTGTGTTTCTTTCTTTGTTTTCTTCTCTTAACTACTCAAACATTTTAGGTTCTGAACAACCTTTTGTATGTTAGGTTAACAGTCGTATGCTAAAATATGCATAAAATGAGTAATAAAACATTTAGATTGCCTGACATATGGTAAATGCGATATAAATTTTACCTATTTATATATCTGAAAGGGAAAGAAGGCCACCTTCTAAAAGAGCTAGTATAATGCATTACCAATGTCTCAGATTAGCTTGATACATAAGTGATAGTCATTTCTTAACAAATATTTTATTGTAAAGCCTAAAATATGTCCAGCAATAAATAGGAACATGCAACTACCAAAAGATCTTTCGGGTTTCAGGCTGTTCCTTCCTAATCTGTTCTCCATACTACAACCAGAGTGATCTTTCTTAAGTATAAGTTTGATCATGTCACTTCTCTATTTAAAACCTTTCACTTCATTCCCATTGCTCTTGGGATTCATTCATTCACATGTTTTATTAAGAGGCAAGTACTGTTTGGGTGCTGAGGAAAGAGTGGTGAGCATTTAAAAAAAGGATATATTACATACAAACTTGAAAATTGAATAATATGGCCTTCATTTAATGTTTATTTCTGGGTTTATGAAATCTTCAAATGAGTGCTGGCAGAGTAGAGAGATTCAAAAGGCCTTGCCTCCCATAATGTCTATTGAGCAGCAACCATTTGTGTTTTCCTCAGTCCCTGGTGCCCTCGTAAGAAGGTTACTTTTTCTTTATCCTGTGGATTTTTATTTTTTTGTTTTTATTTTTGGCTGGGGATCGGGGGATGGTCATGTAATCAGCAGGAGATGCTGCAAGCTGTTCTGTGGAAATACTATCCAGTAGGAGAGATTATTATTGGGTTGTTTACCCCAGCCTAAGTGCCATCCTTGAAATGTTAACTCTGATAGGTCTTTGCTCCTTGGTCCCAGAATCTGTGAAAATCATCCCCAACAAGACAGCCTTTTAAAATATGTACGTATGTATTTTTTTACCTCAGACTTTTCAGAAACGTAGCTTATTTGTTAAATAAGACACGTTTCTTTTTCTGGGTAATTTGCCACTAGATGGTGCTAGGAATTGCACTAGGCAACTTAAAGACACAGCTACTTTTTGGCCATATGATCAAAGAGAAAAAAACTTTGGTTGTGGCATATCAAGACTGTTTTAAACAGTATTATGACTTAGTCATCGTTTGTCATTTAATTCGCTTAGGTGTTTGGAAAGTATCCCTATTAAAATAGTACTTTTAAAAGCCTGTATTCACTAAATTGTCAAAATTGTCATTCAAAAAAGTTTATAATTTTGCATCTGTGTGTACCCACTATACCTTCTGCTTCAGTGTAAGCCTATAGTGTTTAAGGAAATCTTAGAGGTCAAATGTTTGTGATGTTTTATACCACAATCAGAAGGTGATTCCATTTGAACATGTTGGTTGACACTGTCTCCCTAGTATAAGTACAATTTGACTTATTCCTGATGCTGTTGTAGGTCACATTTGCTAGAAGCAGAGCCTGGGACAAGGATTTGGGCACACTTGATTTATTGCAGGAATGCTCTCAGGAGAGAGTGAGGGGAGTAGCAAGGACAGAGGAAGAGCCTAAGCAGCACGTGGTCTAAGCTGGGGTTTCGGTTCAGCCTGAGCCCTGGGAAGTTTTGGAGCAAGAGTGAGGAGGCACGCCTTTTGTACTCAAATAGCTTGTTGGTTGAGATATAAACAGAATGATTATGAATGTGCTTCTTGGTCCTTATTTCCTTGTTTTCCCGTATTTTCCTTTTAGTAAGGTCCTCTGGTAATCACATTCCATGGGTAGTCAATTCAAGTCTAGACCTCACAGTGGGACATGGTTCCTTTTGTGTCTTTTTCTTCTTTCCTGATGGACCAGAATCTCCGGTTTTCAAGTCATCTGGGACCAGGGATAAGAAATGCCATATGGATTACGTGGGTCATCCATGTGGAGATAGTCAGGAGTCGGCCGCGGCCACATACATACATGCAGTTATTAGCTGGACTAATGCATGTACTGTCTTAGTGCTTTCTCCGAAATTAAAAAGTGCTGATCTAGAAGATATTATACAATTAGTCTGTAATTATTCAAGCTAATACAGTATGCATAAATGGAATCCATAGATAATCATTCCTGTAACTATTTTTTATTTTCAACCTTCTCACATATTAAGTCCTTTTTTTAGATGCTAACACCATCCGTGAGAAAATGCACTGGTTTTGTGGTCCTAATTTCAGCTGCGCAACGGTTTTTGACCATTCAAAGTAATTAAGAAAATGAGTCAAATGGCCCTGGTTAGTTTAAGAACTTAAACTGGATTACTTCTAGAATCCTGGCACTTTTATTAAGTCTCTTCCAGATCCTTGGTGTTATATATCTTCTAGAGAGGATATAACTGTTTATACCTAAAACAAATGGCCTACCTCAGTCTCTTTCATAAAAATTACCACCTATGATTTCATGTGCTTTTACTGTGTCTCTTGTTTGCCTTTAGCATCTGTGTATTTAATCAAGCATGTTTTGGGTTCACAGCTTTTCCTTGTATGTTAGAAGAATAGTCTGTTTTAATCAGTCTACCTTTCTTAATCTTAGACATTTTGTTTTTATGATGTTACAAATCTTGGCAACAGGGGCTAACTTTAAAAATGGTTGTATTAAATGGCTCAAATTCTGTTTCTATTTTACTTTATTTATTTATTAAAATTTTTTTTAACATCTTTATTGGAGTATAATTGCTTTACAATGTTGTGTTAGTTGCTGCTGTGTAGCAGAGTGAATCAGCTATATGTATACATATATCCCCATATCTCCTCCCTCTTGCGTCTCCCTCCCACCCTCCCTATCCTACCCCTCTAGGTGGACACAAAGCACCGAGCTGATCTCCCTGTGTTCTGTGGCTGCTTCCCACTAGCTATCTATTTTACATTTGGTATTGTATATATGTCCATAACACTCTCTCATTTTTTATTTTAAAATTATGTTGAAATACTTAGTTTTATAGTTATGTGGAGTTTTTTTTAGTATTTGGAATTTAGTGTGCAATTAAGATATCTATTCTATAAAAGAATTTAGGAATCAGTGCTTCTGTTTGATAAATATGTAAAATCAAGTGCATTTTACTTTCAACATTTAAAATTTGCCAACTTTCAAAAAGAGATTTAAGGGCGTTTTCAAAGATAGAAAAAAGATAAGCAATCAAAAAAAAAGAGAGAAAACAAAAAAAACAGATGAAAACAGAGCAAAAGCAAAGATAATAGGAAAGTGAAATAGATGTTATAGACATCTGGGCTGACATAGTCACTGCAATTGAGTCCTGAATTTAACCCTGAGTTTACTAGGAGGTAGGTATAAAGGGAAAGTTCTTTGGCCTACATAATTTGTATTTTTTTTAAAAAGGAAAGGCATATAAATTCATCTAGAGCAGTAGCTTTCAAGCTTTTTTGACTATTACCCATAGGACAAAATAGGTACATTTTTGTATTGCTTTTCAGTATGTGTATTTATGTATGTGTATAGACGTGCAGTCACATACACACACTTTTTTTCCACTAACATTTCTGTAGTGTTTGTTATCTGCCAGGCCCTCCTCTGGATCCTTATATTAATTTATTTAATCCCCAAACTGTATGATGTTAAGAACTATTACTGTCCCTAATGAGGAAATTGAGACACAGTTGTGTTTCCTGTTCTGCCCAGGGTTACAGTACAGTTACTAAATAGCATATCTAGGGTTCGAAGCCAGGCAGTCAGGCACCAGAGTCTATGTTCTTAGCCATTGTTCTGTACTGCTGTCTTTTTTTCCTCTCTCATGTGCTTAGACTTGTTTACATTCACTTATACCTACACGTGTGTGTGTATAAAGGGGGGACAGAAGTTTCATGAAACACGTTTAGTATATTCAGTTCTTTTTTAGTATTTTAGTTTCCAAATGCTGGTTGGACCCACTAAATTGATATTATCATCCACTAATGGGTCACAGCCCACGGTTTGAAAAAAAACTGGTCTAGAGAGACTTTTAACAAGTGCTGAAGTTATCAAATGGCTCCTTTATTGTGGTCAGTAAATAAGATCATGAGACTAGCATCTTTGATAAAGGATATGAAGATATTATTGAAAAAAACATAATTTTATTGTATATAGTCTCTTTAAAAAGTGGCACACAGAAGATTAAACCTCAATTCACTAAAGTGTGTGTCTGAATAGAACTTATCTACTACTTTGGTCCAAGTGAGGTGATTTCTGTCCATCTATCTTAACACAGGGTAGATTTTAGAGAATTACTGGGATGGACAGTAATGTTTCTTTTCAGCTCTGAGGTCTAATTTATCAGATATTTCAGATGAGTCTTTAGAAGTACCAGATTATGGTCAGTCAGGTTTCACCATTGAACCCCTTGAGTGTTTGCTTTTTGTGTACTGTTTGTGCTGTGGTAATACTGAAATGAAGCTGCTCTTCTGAGAACCCTTTCAGTGATGGTGGTTTTCCTGGGGCTTGACATATACTGCCCTGGCATTACTTACCATGTATGTTTGGCTGGCCTATTAACAAGGGTACCAATTTCCAAGGGCAGGACAAGTGAAATGTAGAGTTCCAAGAGAGTATTTCTTGTTTGGTTCCATTTCTGACCCTGCTGACTTGGGGTGAATGAAGTTCTACAGGGAAAGATGGAGGGGAAGGCAGGTGAATTGATTGTCAGTGTTCATGTCACATGTGGAAAGGTAAAAATCTTTCCTCAAATTAAATTATCTATGAGAGAGGGATGTGGCCAGGCACTGTAATCAGTTCTTATGTAGTTGTGGCAGGTTACAAAGCAGTGGCCAGATACAGATGTCACCATGTTAAGATATTTTCCTTTTCTACAGTGGTGGCAGCTAAGTTTCCTGAGCTCACTTTCACCAGGGAGTGTTGTCAGGAATCATATTTAATACCCAAATTAAAGGTGATTACTTCATGAAAGCCCATTGTTCCTTCTCCAAAGGGAAAGAGTGGGTGAGCTATATAGCTCTGTACTGCAGATTTGCACTGTTAATTTCTTTTCCTAAAGACCCATCTTCAACTTTAGATCAGAATTGTCAACTGAGAAGAGGGTATTTGGCTATATGCTACAGAGCTCTTTCTTTGTTTGCTATCTTCTTTATTTTTTATGCGTTCAACATTATTTGAGTTTCTACAGTGTGCCAACTCTAGAATTTGCTAATGATACAAAGTGAGTAAAACTGGACATAGTCCCTGGTTTTGTGGAATTTACAGTCCTGTGGAAGCTACACAATGAGGCAATCACACAAGTAAATGAAAACTCATGTTTCTGACAATTTCTATGACAGGGTGTTATGAGAGTATAAAATTAGAGGAACTGTGCTAGTCTGAGAAGTCAGGAAAGGCTGTATGTCTGAAGGAGTGAGAAAATGAGATGGTGAGAGGTGGAGAGAGGTAGGTAGAAGCCAGATAATTTAGGTTATATTAAGGATTCTCTTTATCTTAAGAGTAATGGGAAATCAAGTATTTTGAGCGAGAAGGGTTATATTTTTATCAACAATTTAGATGACAACACAAAAGGTATGTTTACCAGATTGAGGATGAAAACAAGCTGAGAGGCAGAGCTAGTATGGTTGGTGGTCAAGTCACTCTTTAACAAGATTCTGATTTAACAAGTCAGACAGAGAAAGGGAAATATCGTATAATATTGCTTATATGCGGAATCTAAAAAGAAATGATACAGATGAACTTATTTACAAAACAGAAACAGACTCACAGACTTAGAAAACGAACTTATGGTTACCAGGGGAAGGGTTGGGGGAAGGGGTAGTTAGGGGGTTTGGGATTAAGATGTACACACTGCTATACTTAAAATGGATAACCAACAAGGACCTACTGTATAGCACAGAGAACTCTGCTCAATATTATGTAACAACCTAAATGGGAAAAGAATTTGAAAAAGAATAGCTACATGTATATGTATAACTGAATGACTTTGCTGTACACCTGAAACTATTGTTAGTCAACTCTACCCCAATATAAAAGAAAAAGTTAAAGAAAAAAGATTCCGTTATTCTGGAAGGGTGAGAGAGGGATGAATTCCAGCACCACTGAATATGATCCTTTAGGTAGTGGAGTCTGTCACATATGACATGACTGGTACTTGTGGCTAATCAGAAAAAGTTGGTTAAACTGGAATATCATTTTAAAAGGATATATAAATATGTACTTTGGACATACTACTTTTCACTTAAAATATATAAGTATATATTCACTTTGCGTGTAGGCACAAGACTCTGAGAGTAAGTTCTTAAATAATGGTTTGTTTTGCATAAACCGCACTTGTAATGCATCATCTAAAATTAAGTTTCCAATTCTTTAAAATGGAGTGAGAACCAGACACATTTGCAGTGATCTGGATACAGAATCCTTTTAGATTTTCACAATTTTTTCCCCTAGCCTTTTATAGTTGTTTTACCCACACCTAATTTTTCAGCAGTTCTTTTTTCTTAAGTGTCTTGCCTTTATGTAGTTCTTTCAAAGCTTTTAACCTCATTTTTCTCTTTTCTTTCACATTTACATTTCAGTGGCTTATGTAATATATAGTTAAATTATATAAGAATAACGTATACAACAGGCACACACAAGTAAGGCAACGAGTATCAGTGACTGGTGTGAAGCAGACAGCCGAACGACGTGGGGACAGCAGTCAGTGCACGTGTGAACTGGTTATAGGCATCAGGGTGCAGTGCAGTGTTTTACAACCGGAAGGGGAGTACCAGTTAGTGTTGGGAGTGGTCTAAGGGGAAGTCGCAAGAGAGTTTCTGCCATACTTTTTTTAAAGCAGTAGTTTGAGTACAGTAATTTACGCTACAAGGTTGGATTGAACACAAAGTGTGGCACGGCTGGTTAAGCAGAGTGTACCATGTATAGAGTTGTAAGCAGCATTAATACAAGTTTGAGTGACAGAAAACAGTGCTTGCAGTGGTGGAGCATTTGGACCCCAATGGGAGCAGCGTGTCCTGGATAAGCACTCTACCGAAGGAATTAATCCAGAGGCCTTCTAGTTCTTAACCCTTTTCTCCAGAATAATGCATGTAAACATAGACAGATTTTCCTTGCTTTTAATTATATGGCATTGTAAATCGATTGCTTTTATAGACAGACTGTAAGAATACTTTTTTAACAAATTGATCTCATCATTTTCATGCCAAGATAAAGGCTACTTCCTAAAATTTTTTTAATGAATTCAGACTTTACAAATAAAGTGAAAAAAATCAGTATAATTATGCTCAAAATAAGTTTAAGCAAGAAGGCTGCTTTTTGTTTAGCTTGGAAAAGTAGTTGATATCGTGCAGTGGCTTATGATGTGGCAGCATGAATGTCATCTTGTTTTAAAACCGTCAGTCCGTTTTAATTTTTCTGTTATGACAACACGTGCTTAAAAACCTGATTCATAATGATCATTGTGGCCAGTGGAATAAGAGTCACACCTGTGGAAAAGCAAACTGAGACCTAGTCCAAGGGAACTAGACATTTCCCCTTGACACTGCGTTTAGTTCATTTTACATGATTTCCTTTATCATCAAACCATTGAGACCAGTGGCCACATTGTGCTGTGTCAGGTAGACTAGGATTCTAAATCCACATTTCAGTTTAAACAGAAATGACCTTTGTAAGGTACCTGTAGTTTGCCCCCCAACCTATGGAATTCTTCCTCCAGCTTTGGAAAAGTTTACATGGTTGTCTGGATCCAGTCCTCTCTTTGAAACGGCTGCTATAACCTGCAGCTGTAAGAGCACACAGGTTATCGGTAACATCCAGAACAGTGTCTGTTGGGCCCTGAATTGAAAGATTTACCTCATTCATATGGTCGTAGGTGTCTGTCAAGTTAAGTCAGGAATTAATCCTTCTTGTCATTTATTTTTAGAGTTTACTTTCCCTCAATCTGTTAAGTAGAACTTCTACCTCAAGTCCCATCAAGCGCTGCTAGCCTTGTCCTCTGGGAAACCAGTGAACTCCACGCCCTCTTCTGCTCACATTTCTTGACAGAGTATCTTGGAAAGGCCCTGGTTCTGGAGAAATTGATAAGATCAGAGCAGTACACACAGCTTCTGTGAAGATTGCTGCGAGTGCGTCTGAAGTCATTGCGTGTTGATGCTGAAATTAGAGTTATGCTGAAGCCTGAAGCTTGGTCTCTTTACCTAAGCAGCAAATCCCAGCTGTGTTGCTAAACATCCATTTTAGGGGCTCCATCTGAGCAGGAAGTACTACTGTTTACCTTTTTCGGCCAAAAGAGTTTCCACCATTGGTAGCTTTTGCAGTTTCCAAAAGATGCTTTCAAAATAGGAATTCTTTAACAACATCAGCACACAGTGACCGAAAGCCAGGAGTTGGCTTCACAACAAGGTAGTCATTCATCTCATTACAGACTAAAAGGAAATAATATTGCCACCAAGTTCAGTTGCAGTGGCCCCTCTTAAAATATTGGAAAACATGTAGGCGGTTCTGGACTGGATGGCACTCCTCAACAGAAGGACTCCTTCACTTTCTCCCTCTGTACTAATCTGCAAACCAGCTCAATCAGAGAAGGTGGCTTCTTCAGGGTCTCTCCAGCAGTGAATGTGTTTTCTTCCCCTCTTGCAATGTGATAAGCAGCCTTATGGGTGCTTCAAAAAACGCTGTTTGGAGGCAAACTCTGTTTCATTAAGCAGCCTACTTGTAAGTAAGATCCTGTTTATCTGAAATATCTGTTGCTTGGAACATTGTGAGGCACTCCTTGCAGTTTATTGTCGTAAGCATCTATTGGCATGTACCATGTGATAGAAGTACCATAGCTTTAATTAATCATGGAAATTATAAAAGTAAAATCAAAAGATTTGTGAGCTTCATCATACTTTTTCCCCCGACATTTTACTGATAGATAAAAATAATGGTAAAGGCAGGATATGTAGTCTTCAGCTCATATTATTGGAAAACTTCTGGATATCATCACATGGCAGGAGGATGACTGTTTATTATTTGACTGTACAGTGTATAACGTGGCATTAAGGATGATTTTATATTATTTGCCCACATACATTAGCGTCCTTTGCTACCTTACATTTATTTGGAGTGATATATGACGTTTTTAAGGTAATAGGAAAGAAATCAAAGAAAAAGTATTTACAAACTCACGGAACACATATAGGGCACCTCCTAGTGGTACAAAGTCTTAAAGTCATTTACTTTTAGATTGGTTTAGGGAATAATAACATTTTGCTTGGATGAGATGGCATAATAGTATTTTTAAATATTTTACAAATTATCTTAGAAAAGAAGAGTAATATTATTTTTTGTAAGTCCAGAAGGTATAGAAGGGATAACGGATGAATATTGTAGGAAGGCCTGTTCCCACTCAAGGTAAGCGTATTTTTTGAATATTTAGATCACCCCATCAATAAAACGGGCGACTTTATGAAACCTCCTCTACTTGGAAGTAGTAGTACTGTGTCTTTTCCACCATTAGAACACCTAACCTGTATTGTGACTTCTTTTTAATGTCTGGTTCCTAATTTCTTTGCCTGTGAGGTCATTCACTTTAGGAAGGCAGCTAGCTGGAGTACTACTCAGAGTGTGGGCTCAGGAGTCAGGCCACATGGGCAAGTATGGCCTTGGGCAAGGGACCCAGTTCCTTTACGCTCCAGTTTCTTCATCTGTAAAGTGGAGGTCATCCTCACCTCCTCGTAGGGATGTGAGAAGAATCAAATGAAGTAATCCGACTCTAAAGTGCCTGACAGGTACTCAGCTGTTAGATGCTAACACCCTGCGGTCCATCTGCCACATTGGTCAGCACCTGGACTGAAAGACACACGTGAGCACTGGGAAGAAGCTCATAGCCATCTTTCCATGACGTTGTAGAAAGATTTTCTTTGTTGGAGAAGATAGATGGATAACATAATTTCTAAGGACCACAGCACTCTGGAGATAGGAATCTCAGAACAGGAATCTAGAGCAGGTACTGTGTGTGTAGGGAACTCAAAAGCCCCGTACTTACAGAGGACTTGACTTTCTTCTGGGTTTATATAGTGCCTTACTCCATGGAAGGTATAGTACTCTGCTTTAGAATATTCTCTAGCTTCATTTCACTGCTTTTGAATAGATTAACTTTTTTCATTTGTATACTTTAGGTTAATTTGTTAGGTTCTAAAAGCTGTCATTTTCTTTTTTGGTTCACTTCTGCCTTACTAAACTCTCAATCTATAATTGTTTTATTTACAACGAGATAAGACACAAACCTTTTATGAACTTTTTACTGTATCCCAGAATGTGTTCAGCATGTTTACGGTGTTGGTTTTATTAAAATCCAGAACATCCGATTTCTAGTACCGAAGAAGAATCTCTCTTATTTAAAGAAAAAATTCATTTATGGTTTAGCGTGTGGTCCCTGGAATCACACTGCTTTCATCTGAATCAGCTCTGTCACTTTTTACCCAAGTCTTCTGGCCGCTTCCTTAAGTATTCTGAATCTGCTTCCTCATCTGCAGAATGGAATTACTGAAAGTACCAACTTCACTGGCTGTTCTGAGGAGTGAGTGAATCACTGTGTGGAGTATATTTAGCACGGAGACTGCATCGCCAAGTCCTTGAGGAATGTTGTTTCTGTCCCTGCTCAGGAGCACCACCGCCGTTCTTTGTCTGTTGTGCATCTTGGGTCCGCACTCATTTACTTCCTGAAGTACTAAACCAAATAACAGCCAAGATACAAGAGCCCTTCCCTTAAAGCTCTCTTGGTCTAGTGGCTGGATTAGGATAGGATTTTGTGCTAAATACTGTCGAGGTGTGGGCAGGGTCTACGGAAGCACCAGACTGGGTCAGAACTCAGACCAACTCCAGAATGGTCTGATGAATGCACTTAACTTCAAAAGTGGGACTGGGCTCAACCATCCCAGGAGGTGTTTGCGTTTTGAGAAGAGAAGAGCCTTTATACCTCGTAGGGATGAATTGGGGGCCTACCCCTTCCCTCTCAGGGTTTTTGCCTGCCTTCCCCTTCCTCCTTCGTCCCACCTCTTCGTGCCCTCTTCCCACTTCCCTAGGGAAATAAACGCGGATACCTGCTCTGGGCACGGTATCCATGTGGCCTCAATGCCTCACCTAGGGTAGTGGCACTCCACACAGGATTTGCCCAACTGAGCCCTCACTTAGGGAGAATGTGGCGAGGTTGACCCACTAACCTGTGAGTTACTGCCCAGAGATGTAAAGGGGCTTCTGTTGGTACTGCTTGCAATTTAGGGTCTTTTAATGTCTTTCACATCTGAAGATCTCTTTTGTTTATATAATGTCAGCTTATGTTGCTTTAGACTTTTTTAATAAGTATAGAGGAGTACTTGAGGTACTTAATTTATATGTGTGTATGAGATTTTTTGTTTTTTGAGATTCTTAAGAACTATTTTCATTTGTTTACAACAGCAGCAAAACCTAGTGGTTAATTGACCATAATAAGAGCTAGTTTCCTACAGCTAAAAATACTGAGGAGAGAATAACAGTAAAAGAGTGAAAGCATAACTTTGTCATCAGTGGTTAGATATGTAAATATTGAGGCCTAGACCTAGAAATATGTCTGACATAAAATTGAAGAAATATATCAAAGAACTATTGGAAACAGCACTAAGGATACGTTTTCATTCAAAGAGTGTTCCTTTGTGCATTGTAACTTTCAACTTGCACTAAATTACCACTCTGCCTGTGTAGCCTTTTAACTCTTTTTCTCTTTTCTTTTCATTTTCAGCTTATGGAAAAGTGTTTCTAGTTCGTAAAATAAGTGGTCATGATGCTGGAAAGCTGTATGCCATGAAAGTTTTGAAAAAGGCAACAATAGTTCAAAAGGCCAAAACCACCGAGCACACAAGGACAGAACGACAGGTCCTAGAGCACATCAGGCAGTCGCCGTTTTTGGTGACATTGCACTACGCTTTCCAGACAGAAACCAAACTTCATCTCATTTTAGGTAAGTGTCAGTTGTCATCAGACTTTTGACATTTTACGAAAACTTGGGTCTTGTGCCGTAATGCACTCAAAAGGAAGCATACTTCAGACTTAGAAGAAATGAAATCTTTTGACTTTCATTCCTCTCTCAGTGGTGGCATTTCCTTGAACATCATGAATTGCTCTGGATTTGGGACCTCCCATCCTGAAGGAATTTGTGTACTTCTCTTCCACACTCCTTTATTAATCTTAAAACACTTGAGTCATTTGGGTGGCTGCTTCCCTGGGTGGTGTCTTCCATTCAGATGTGCTGAGCTGAGTGGGAAAGTGGGCCACAATTCTTAGGAACATACAAGTTTGGGCCAACAAGGGATATTTATGGAAATCAGTAATTAGGAAAAAGAAAAAAGAAAAGATTACTGTTCTTAGAGATGCTTTGTTTTTCTGGTGATAAACCTGCTTTTCATGGAGATACCCACTAATCAGTCAACCCTTTGCTCACTCCCGTTTCTCCCCACAGACACTTTCTGAATCCTTTCCTTTCCCAGAGTTGGACCATTGTATATGGACTTTGGAAATGTCCTCTGTGCATATTGCCAGATGCAGAAAAGTTGTACCATTTTCTATTCCTGCATGGCAGTACTTAGAGAATTATACTCTTCCATCATAGACTATTTCTTCTGTTATAGTTTTAGTCCCGTTCTTTTGAGAATTTGCACTTATGTATTATAATCCCCTGTTATTGATCTCTTCTGTGAATTAGATGAGGTAGAATTTCACACAGTGCTCTGTGAGCATTAGCTATTTCTTGAGTGCCTTCAGTGTGCCAGCACCACACTAGGTGTTACCCACAGTATCACTGACCCCTACAACACTGCCAGAGTCCTCTCATTAGAGATGTTGAAGGTTCTGGAAGCTGCACTTCCCGCAGTCATGTATCTTGTATAAGCTTGAGAATAAAGATTGGAACTCAGATCTGACTCATTTCAAAGTCTGCCCAACAGTGCTCCTGTTTTCTTTGATTACTAGTGGTATTTGGCAACTTTATCGAATGCTCTCATTTTGAAAATTATACTTTTATTAGTGATGCCTAAAATTGCATTCACTTTTTGAGTCATGAAGTTACACTTCAGGCCTATCTTGCAGTGCTTACCGTCAACTAACCATCCCAAATCTTTCATACACAGGCCACAATCTCTCCCGTCCTGTCAGTCTCCACTAATGTTATCATCTGCCTGTTGTTTCAGGCCTTCATTCTGCCCCCGTGTGTATCTGCTCAGCTGTTATTTACTGATTTTTAAATATAATTCCTTCTGTATTTTTACCCAGTAGGTTGTAGGGGACATAAGATCGTAGTAGCCAGAAGTAGTAAGAACCCAAACTCCTGGCCTCTGCATCACCACACCACAGCTTCTCTCTCTTCTCTCTTCTTTCTGTTTTCTGACCATAACTGGACTCAATCTTTTAAAAATTGTTTATTGTAAAAGTATAGATTATAAATAATATTGGGTTGGCCAAAAGGTTCAGTGACTATGTTGTTCATTAAAGTTCTTGGTGAAAATAAAAAATGTGTCTTTCATTTTTACTTAAAAACTGAAGGAACCTTTTGGCCAGCCTGATATTTTTAACTTAAAAGTAGATGAGTGAAATATGTTGGATCTGATTAAAAAACAAATAGTCCTTGATAATGTTGCTTTTTTTGTTGTTGGCTCTTCATTACTTTTGCTGTTTGTCAGTGACCCACAAATAAATAAATACAAACCAAGGTAAGAAAACCCATCTCTTGTGCCAGCTCACGAGTAGAATGTAGACAGTGAACTCGTTCCATTGTATGGCAGTGCATTTAGAAAGCATGCCCTCTGCCTCCTCTCCATGTGGATATGTTTACTGTCATTCTCTTTGTGCATGTCTGTAGTTGTTATTTGAGTTTTTGAGGGGGGGCATACCGCGTGGCATGTGGAATCTTAGTTCCCCGACCAGGGATTGAACCTGTGCTACCTGCGGTGGAAGCGTGGAGTCTTAACCACCACTGCACTGCCAGGGAAGTCCCTATTTGACTTTAAAGACAAAACTTTTGAGAAATCTTCAACAGGACATTACTATAAACTGTTTTTATCGTTCCATTATTTGTTTGCAGTGCTTAGAACTCACGCTAGGTCAGTTCTCCAAGTACTGTCTCGGTCTGCTAGGGCCGCCATAACAAAATATCACAGACTGGGTGGCTTAAACAACAGAAATTTCTTTTTTCTCAGTTCTGGCACCTGGAAGTCTAAACTCAAGTGCCAGCAGGGTTGGTTTCCTCTGAGGGCCATAAGGAAAAGGTCTGTCCCAGGGCTGTCTCCTCTGCTTGCAGAGGGCCCCCCACTTGCTGCCTTTTCACATGGCCCTCCCTCTGTACATTCACACCCCTGGTGTCCCTTTTTGTGTTCAAATTTTCTCTTCTTGTAAGGACAGGAATCAGATTGGATTAGAGCCTACCCTAATGGCCTCATTTTAATAACTTAATTATCTCTTCAAAGGCCTTGATTCCAAATACAGTCACATTCTGAGGTGTTGGGGGTTAAGATTTCAATATATGAATTTGGGGGAGACAGTTTCAGCCCATAACTGTCTTTAAAGGCTTATTGATTAACTTACTTTATCTAGTTTTGGGGTACTGTTAGAGGTTAATAGCAAGAATTTACAAGTCAAGCTTTTCAGGGATCCAGCTGACCTTCTGCTCTGATGAATAAGTAAACACAATAGACCTTTTTAAAAACATATTTTTAACAACTGCCTTATTACTACAAAAGCATATATATGCATATAGAAGCTATAGGAAAACAAAAATAAGAAGAGAAAACATATATTTTCACTACCCAGAGTTTACCTCATTATACATATATTTCTCTGTTATTACCTAGTGTATCCTTCTAGATCTTTTTGTCTGTGTGTCTGCATGCATGTATGTTTCATCAAAGTGAAATTGTCCTGTACATAGGATTTGTAACCAGCTTTTTTTCTTAAATTTTATTTCATTTTTTTTTTATACAGCAGGTCCTTATTAGTCATCAATTTTATACACATCAGTGTGTACATGTCAATCCCAATCGCCCAATTCATCACACCACCACCCGCACCCCCCGCCACTTTCCCCCCTTGGTGTCCATACGTTTGTTCTCTACATCTGTGTCTCTATTTTTGCCCTGCAAACCAGTTCATCTGTGCCATTTTTGTAGGTTCCACATATATGTGTTAATATACGATATTTGTTTTTCTATTTCTGACTTACTTCACTCTGTATGACGGTCTCTAGATTCATCCACGTCTCTACAAATGACCCAATATCGTTCCTTTTTATGGCTGAGTAATATTCCATTGTATATATGTACCACATCTTCTTTATCCATTTGTCTGTCGATGCACATTTAGGTTGCTTCCGTGACCTGGCTATTGTAAATAGCGCAGCAATGAACATTGGGGTGCCTGTGTCTTTCTGAATTATGGTTTTCTCTGGGTATATGCCCAGTAGTGGGATTGCTGGGTAGTATGGTAATTCTATTTTTTAGTTTTTTAAGGAACCTTCATACTTTTCTCCGCAGTGGCTGTTATCAATTTACATTCCCACCAACCGTGCAAGAGTGTTCCCTTTTCTCCACACCCTCTCCAGCATTTGTTGTTTGTAGATTTTCTGATGATGGCCATTCTAACTGGTGTGAGATAATACCTCATTGTAGTTTTGATTTGCATTTCTCTAATAATTAGTGATGTTGAGCAGCTTTTCATGTGCTTCTTGGCCATCTGTATGTCCTCTTTGGAGACATGTCTATTTAGGTCTTCTGCCCATTTTTTGATTGGGTTGTTTGTTTTTTTAATATTGAGCTGCATGAGCTGTTTATATATTTTAGAGATTAATCCTTTGTCCGTTGATTCATTTGCAAATATTTTTGCCATTCTGAGAGTTGTCTTTTCGTCTTATTTGTAGTTTCCTTTGCTTTGCAAAAGCTTTTAAGTTTCATTAGATCCCATTTGTTTATTTTTATTTCCGTTACTGTAGGAGATGGATCAAAAAAGATCTTGCTGTGATTTATGTCAAAGAGTGTTCTTCCTATGTTTTCCTCTAAGAGTTTTATAGTGTCTGGTCTTACATTTAGGTCTCTAATCCATTTTGAGTTTATTTTTATGTATGGTATTGAGGAGTGTTCTAATTTCATTCTTTTACATGTAGCTGTCCAGTTTTCCCAGCACCACTTATTGAAGAGACTGTCTTTTCTCCATTGTATATCCTTGCCTCCTTTGTCATAGATTAGTTGACCATAGGTGTGTGAGTTTATCTCTGGGCTTTCTATCCTGTTCCATTGATCTATATTTCTGTTTTTGTGCCAGTACCATGTTGTCTTGATTACTGTAGCTTTGTAGTGTGGTCTGAAGTCAGGGAGTCTGATTCTTCCAGCTTTGTTGTTTTCCCTCAAGACGGCTTTGGCTATTCGGGGTCTTTTGTGTCTCCATACAAATTTTAAGATTTTTTGTTCTAGTTCTGTAAAAAGTGCCATTGATAATTTGATAGGGATTGCATTGAATCTGTAGATTGCTTTGGGTAGTATAGTCATTTTCACAGTATTGATTCTTCCATTCCAAGAACATAGTATATCTCTCCATCTGTTTGTATCGTCTTTAATTTCTTTCAACAGTGTCTTATAGTTTTCTGCCTACAGGTCTTTTGTCTCTCTAGGTAGGTTTATTCCTAGGTATTTTATTCTTTTTTGTTGCAGTGGTAAATGGGAGTGTTTCCTTAATTTCTCTTTCAGATTTTTCATCATTAGTGTATAGGAATGCAAGATATTTCTGTGCATTAATTTTGTATCCTGCAACTTTACCAAATTCATTGATTAGCTCTAGTAGTTTTCTGGTGGCATCTTTAGGATTCTCTATGTATAGTATCATGTCATCTGCAAACAGTGACAGTTTTACTTCTTCTTTTCCAATTTGTATTCCTTTCATTTCTTTTTCTTCTGTGATTGCCGTGGCTAGGACTTCCAAAACTATGTTGAATAATAGTGGCAAGAGTGAACATCCTTGTCTTGTTCCCGATCTTAGAGGAAATGCTTTCAGTTTTTCACCATTGAGAATGATGTTTGCTGTGCGTTTGTCATATATGGCCTTTATTATGTTGAGGTAGTTTCCCTCTATGCCCACTTTCTGGCGAGTTTTTATCATAAATGGGTGTTGAATTTTGTCAAAAGCTTTTTCTGCATCTAAAACCAGATGATCATATGGTTTTTATTTTTCAGTTTGTTAATATGGTGTATCACATTGATTGATTTGCGTATATTGAAGAATCCTTGCATCCCTGGGATAAATCCCACTTGATCATAGTGTATCATCCTTTTAATGTGTTGTTGGCTTCTGTTTGCTAGGATTTTGTTGAGGATTTTTGCATCTATATTCATCAGTGATATTGGTCTGTAATTTTCTTTTTTTGTAGTATCTTTGTCTGGTTTTGGTATCAGGGTCATGGTGACCTCATAGAATGAGTATGGGAATGTTCCTACCTCTGCAATTTTTTGGAAGAGTTTGAAAAGGATGGGTGTTAGCTCTTCTCTGAATGTTTGATAGAATTCACCTGTGAAGCCATCTGGTCCTGGACTTTTGTTTGTTGGAAGATTTCTAATCACAGTTTCAATTTCATTACTTGTGATTGGTCTGTTCATATTTTCTATTTCTTCCTGGTTCAGTATTGGAAGGTTATACCTTTCTAAGAATTTGTCCGTTTCTTCCAGGTTGTCCATTTTATTGGCATAGAGTTGCTTGTAGTAGTCTTTTAGGATGCTTTGTATTTCTGCAGTGTCTGTTGTAACTTCTCCTTTTTCATTTCTAATTTTATTGATTTGAGTCTTCTCCCTCTTTTTCTTGATGAGTCTGGCTAATGGTTTATCAGTTTTGTTTATCTTCTCAAAGAACCAGCTTTTAGGTTTATTGATCTTTGCTATTGTTTTCTTTGTTTCTATTTCATTTATTTCTGCTCTGATCTTTATGATTTCTCTCCTTCTGCTAACTTTGGGTTTTGTTTGCTCTTCTTTCTCTAGTTCCTTTAGGTGTAAGGTTAGAGCATTTATTTGAGATTTTTCTTGTTTCTTGAGGTAGGCTTGTATAGCTGTAAACTTCCCTCTTAGAACTGCTTTTACTGCATCCCATAGGTTTTGGATCGTCGTGTTTTCATTTTCATTTGTCTCTAAGTATTTTTTGGTTTCTTCTTTGATTTCTTCAGTGATCTCTTGGTTATTTAGTAACGTATTGTTTAGCCTCCATGTGTTTGTGTTTTTTACGTTTTTTTCCCTGTAACTGATTTCTAATCTCATAGCATTGTGGTCAGAAAAGATGCTTGATATGATTTCAATTTTCTTAAATTTACTGAGGCTTGATTTGTGACCCAAGATGTGACCTATCCTGGAGAATGTTCCATGCGCACTTGAGAAGAAAGTGTAATCTGCTGTTTTTGGATGGAATGTCCTATAAATATTGATTAAATCTATCTGGTCTGTTGTGTCATTTAAAGCTTGTGTTTCCTTGTTAATATTCTGTCTGGATGATCTGTCCATCGGTGTAAGTGAGGTGTTAAGGTCCCCCACTATCATTGTGTTACTGTCGCTTTCCTTTTTATAGCTGTTGGCAGTTGCCTTATGTATTGAGGTGCTCCTATGCTGGGTGCATATATATTTATAATTGTCATATCTTCTTCTTGGACTGATCCCTTGATCATTATGTAGTGTTCTTCCTTGTCTCTTGTAACGTTCTTTATTTTAAAGTCTATTTTATCTGATATGACTATTACTACTGCAGCTTTCTTTTGATTTCCATTTGCATGGAATATCTTTTTCCATCCCCTCACTTTCAGTCTGAATGTGTTCCTAGGTCTGAAGTGGGTGTCTTGTAGACAGCATACATATGGGTCTTGTTTTTTTATCCATTCAGCAAGCCTGTGTCTTTTGCTTGGAGCATTTAATCCATTCACGTTTAAGGTAATTATCGATATGCATGCTCCTATGACCATTTTCTTAATTGTTTTGGGTTTGTTTTTGTAGGTCCTTTTCTTCTCTTGTGTTTCCCACTTAGAGAAGTTCCTTTAGCACTTGTAGAGCTGGTTTGGTGGTGCTGAGTTCTCTTAGCTTTTGCTTGTCTGTAAAGGTTTTGATTTCTCCATCGAATCTGAATGAGATCCTTGCCAGGTAGAGTAATCTTGGTTGTAGATTCTTCCCTTTCATCACTTTAAGTATATCATGCCACTCCCTTCTGGCTTGTAGAGTTTCTGCTGAGAAATCAGCTATTAACCTTATGGGAGTTCCCTTGTATGTTATTTGTCATTTTTCCTTTGCTGCTTTTAATAATTTTTCTTTGTCTTTAATTTTTGCCAATTTGATTACTGTGTGTCTTGGCGTGTTTCTCCTTGGGTTTATCCTGTATGGGACTCTCTGTGCTTCCTGGATGTGGGTGGCTATTTCCTTTCCCATGTTAGGGAATTTTTCAGCTATAATCTCTTCAAATATTTTCTTGGGTCCTTTCTCTCTCTCTTCTCCTTCTGGGACCCCTATAATGTGAATGTTGTTGCATTTAATGTTGTCCCAGAGGTCTCTTAGGCTGTCTTCATTTCTTTTCATTCTTTTTTCTTTATCCTGTTCCGCAGCAGTGAATTCCACCATTCTGTCTTGCAGGTCGCTTATCCGTTCTTCTGCCTCAGTTATTCTGCTATTGATTCCTTCTAGTGTATTTTTCATTTCAGTTATTGTGTTGTTCATCTCTGTTTGCTTGTTCTTTAATTCTTCTAGATCTTTGTTAAACATTTCTTGCATCTTCTCGATCTTTGCCTCCGTTCTTTTTCCGAGGTCCTGGATCATCTTCGCTATCATTATTCTGAATTCTTTTTCTGGAAGGTTGCCTATCTCCACTTCATCTAGTTATTTTTCTGGGGTTTTATCTTGTTCCATCAAGTGGTATATAGCCCTCAGCCTTTTCATCTTGTCTGTCTTTCTGTGAATGTGGTTTTTGTTCCACAGGCTGCAGGATTGTAGTTCTTCTTGCTTCTCTGTAAACAGCTTTTTTTTTCGTTTTCTTTCAGTCAATGATGTCCACCTTTCCTGGTTAATAAATTTTCATTTCATTTAATATTCAGTGATACACATTTACTGCTGCATAATGAACCACTCTAAAATTTCGTTGCTTAAACAATGATTTATTTTCTCATGATTCTCTGGGTTGGCTGGGCAGATCTCTCATGGTTTCATGGGTTGGCTGGCTTGCTCATGTGGCTGTAAGCTGGAGAGCTGGCTGGGCTTGAGGGCTAATGTGGTTTCATTCTTGTGTCTGAAAGTTGGTGCTGCTGTTGGTTGGGGCACCTCTTTTCTTCTTCACATGGCCTCTCATCCTCCCAGTGCAGTAGTAGATCAGCTTCTTCACATCATGGCAGTCTCAGGGCAGCTCATGAAGACAGCCAGGAAGGCAAACATAGAGGCTGCAAGGCCTTATGAGGCCAGGCTCTGGAACTTACATAGCTTCACTTCTTTCTTTGTTTTTTTTTTGAGGCATGAATATGACAAATTTTTTATTTCAAAGTCTCAAATTTTGACCAGCATAGCACCACTGACACAGGTGCCCTGATAGAACTTTATGATTTGGTCACCGGAAATGATTATGCCAAGGTATAATTAAGGCTAACCGATCAAAATCCAGGTACGCAATACCAGTTAAAATTCAGGTAGAAACTACCAATTGTAGGAACCCTGGGACTGGTTTTCCAGGGAACCACTGAATTATTTTTTAAGTCCACAGCATGTATGAGGACACTGGCCCACAGGCTTGCTTCTCACATGTAGAAACTGATTGACTAAGAAGTAGATGAGAGATTCCAGATTCCACTTAGCAGTGGAGAGGCAGGACTCCAGCTGCTGTGTCAGGGGCCCTAAAGCAAGTCCACCTGAACTGGAGCTCAGGTAAGGGGGCAACTTCCTGGAACCTCCTCCTCAAGGTGGAAGGGGAGGAGGGCTGCCACTGCTCTCCTGGTACCACCGATTCCTCTTCCCCAGCCAGGCAGGGCCTCTCTCGTTCTCCACACTGACCCACCTGCCTCCCAGGGTTAATCTCACAAGTCACTTGTCCCCACAGAGGGGTGGATGTGGAGCCTCCTCACATCAAGTCAGAACATGACTGCTGGGCTTCCCTGGTGGCGCAGTGGTTGACAGTCCGCCTGCCGATGCAGGGGACACAGGTTCGTGCCTCGGTCCGGGAAGATCCCACATGCCACGGAGCGGCTGGGCCCATGAGCCATGGCCGCTGAGCCTGCGTGTCTGGAGCCTGTGCTCCACAATGGGAGAGGCTGCAACAGTGAGAGGGCCGCATACCACAAAAAATAAAAATAAAAAAATAACATGACTGCTAAAAATTCGCCACACACAGCTGAACTTCACAGTTGAGCCCATAGCCTCCAACCATCTCCCCCACATCTGCTGAAAGGAGAGGAATCAGAGGTTTCCCTTTTGGTTTTCCTCCCTGGAAATCAGTTCATAAGAGATGCTAAGCAATGAACATTATGAGTTTGTCCACGGACAGATGTGTAACTGCACACACTAGATTAAGAGGAGAAAACACACACTGATTATCTTTCTAAACACAAGAACTGAAGGATTTGGCTCAATTATGCACAATGGCTTGTGTCTCTAAAAAAGCCGTATGAAAACTGAACTCATGTTCATGCATGAATTAAACTGACTTCATGAGCTCTATAGAGACACATTAACCTGTGCTGTTCCCCTGCAAGCTCGCGAGCCAGGGCTCAGCCTAACAGGTCCTGCCAAAAGCCCCTATGAGCCTTACTTCTAACACGAGACCAACCCAGATTTAGTGAGTAGGGAAATAGACTTCACTTCTTTTCACGTTTTTTTTTTAAGATTTTTTTTTTAATGAATTTATTCATTTTTGGCTGCGTTGGGTGTTTGTTGCTGCACACGGGCTTTCTCTAGTTGCAGTGAGCAGGGGCCCCTCTTCATTGCAGTGCACAGGCTTCTCATTGCGGTGGCTTCTCTTGTTGTGGAGCATGGGCTCTAGGCACGCGGGCTTCAGTAGTTGTGGTGCACAGCCTCAGTAGCTGTGGCGTGCAGGCTTCAGTAGTTATGGCGCATGGGCTCTAGGTGTGCGGGCTTCAGTAGTTGTGGCGCACAGACTCAGTAGTCGTGCCTTGCGGGCTCTGGAGCGCAGGCTCAGTAGTTGTGGTGCACGGGCTTAGTTGCTCCGCAGCATGTGGGATCTTCCCAGACCAGGGCTCGAACCTGTGTCCCCTGCATTGGCAGGCGAATTCTTAACCACTGCGCCACCAGGGAAGCCCCTAAGATTTTCTTAATTGAAATATAATGGACATACAACATTATATTAGTTTCAGGTAAACAACGTAATGAATTGATACCTGTATATATTGCAGAATGATCCCCACAGTAAGTCTCTTAACATCCATCACACACAGTTACAGAACTTTTTTGGTTGTGATGAGAACTTTGAAGGTTTACTCTCTTAGGGCCTCTCACATATGCAATCCAGTAGTATTAACTGTAGTCGCCATGCTGTACATTACATCCCCATAACTTATTTATTTTAGAGATAGAAGTTTATACCTTTTGGCTCCCTGCACCCATTTTGCCTATCCCCCGCAATCCCTCACCTCTGTCAGCCACCAGTCTGCTCTCTAGCTGTGAGCTTGATTTGTTTGCTTCTTTGTTTTAGATTCCACATAAAGTGAGATCATATGGTATTTGTCTTTCTCTGTCTGACTTATCTCACTTAGCATAATGCCCTCAAGGTTCATCCATAGTGTCGTAAATGGCAAGATTTCATTCTTCTTTATGGTTGAATGATATTCCATTTTACATATATATAGAAATACACACGTGCACACACACAGCATTTTCTTTATTCAGTCATTCACTCATTAATGGATACTTAGGTTGTTTCCATATTTTGCCTATTATAAATAATGCTGCAGTGAACATGGGGATGCATATATTTTTTCAAGTTAGTATTTTTGTTTTCTTCAGATAAATACCCAGGAGTGGAATTTCTGGATTATATGGTTGCTGTATTTTTAATTTTTTGAGGAAGCTCCATACTGTTTTCCATAGGGGCTGCACCAGTTTACATTCCCACCAACAGTGCCAAGGGTTCTCTTTTCTCCACACCCTTGATAGACTTCACTTCTTTTTTTTTTTTTTTTTTTTTGCGGTACGCGGGCCTCTCACTGCTGTGGCCTCTCCCGTTGCGGAGCACAGGCTCCGGACGTGCAGGCTCAGCGGCCATGGCTCACGGGCCCAGCCGCTCCGCGGCATGTGGGATCTTCCCAGACCGGGGCACAAACCCGTGTCCCTTGCATTGGCAGGCAGACTCTCAACCACTGCGCCACCAGGGAAACCCGACTTCACTTCTTAATGAGGCGACTGCAAAGAATTTGTGGCCATCTACCACACAAGTTCATGTTGACATTTCACTCATTGTCCCATAATATCCTTTACAGCTGATTTGTCCAAACCAGGAACACTCACTTGGTTGTTATGTCCTTGAAGTCTCTTAATCTGGAACATTCCCTTTTTTATATCCTTGGTTTATTGGTCTGAAAAAATATCTTGTAGTATCTTTAGGTTATTCCTCTGCTAAATTCCAGTATTTGGGAAATTAGAGCTAAAGTCTTTACAGATTGACATTAAATATTTTAGGTAGAACACACCATAGGTGATGTTGCATATTTCATATTGTATCATATCAAGAGGAACCTATTAACTGGTTGTTAGTAATGCTAAGGCAATTACAGAGATGACAGTCTGATCCATTTATAATGGAGTTATGTTTTTTTCCTTAGAAGTGAAAATAATCTCTGATGTTTTGACACTTTATGGTTTTAACATTTAACACTTCATAATTCTTTTTTTTTAAAGCAACTGTTTCATCATGAGTTGCAAAATGGTGATTTTTCTAAATCTGTCATTTCTTCTATATTTATTAGTTGTCATTCTTCTGAAGAGTATGGTTTTCTGTCATCCACTGTAATGTTTTGGTTTCCCTGAGATGCAGTTTCTAATGGAAAGGCAAGACGCAGTCCCTTTAATTGTCAATATTCAAAGTTAGAAGTTAAAGAGCAAACTCAAATGGTGCTGTATTTCAGGGTCCCTGATAATCAGCTGTCTTCAGTCATAACCAGAAGTAGCCTGCTCTAGGTATTGATACTATTCTGACCTTTCTTTTTTTCACTTAACAGTGTATCCTAGCATTTACTCTTTATCAGTTCATAAAGATCTTCCCCATTCTTTTTTATCCCTGCATAGTATTACATTCTGTTCCATAGCATACTTAACCAGTTCCCTAGGACTGGATCCTTGGGTTGTTTCCAGTCTTTTATTTTGATGATTCAGGGTACAACTTGTACATGTCGTTTCCCACTTGCATAGGGAAAAACTGTAGGCTTGATTCCTGGAAGGAGATTGCTCGATGTATATTTTTGCCATCTGTAATTTTGCATATACTTTTTCATAGGGGTTGTACCATTTTACACTCCCACCAGCATTGTATTAGAGTATCTGTTTCTCCACAGAGCATATTCTCAAGCTTCTGAATATTTGCCTGTCTCATAGATGAGGTGGTGTCTCAGTGTAGAGTTAATCTGCATTTTTTTTTTTTTTTTTTTTTTTTGCGGTACGCGGGCCTCTCACTGCTGTGGCCTCTCCCGTTGCGGAGCACAGGCTCCGGATGCGCAGGCTCAGCGGCCATGGCTCATGGGCCCAGCCGCTCTGCGGCATGTGGGATCCTCCCGGACCGGGGCACGAACCCGTGTCCCCTGCATCGGCAGGCGGACTCTCAACCACTGCGCCACCAGGGAAGCCCTAATCTGCATTTTTTAAGTGAGGTTGAACATCTTTTTCATATGTTTAAGGGGGTCATTTGTCTTTTTCTGAGAATTGTCTGTTTGTACCCTTTGCCCATTTTTTCTTCTCAATTTTCTAGGAGCTCTTTGAGAGATTAAACATTTGTGATATATATAGTAAATATTTCTATTTTCCATTTGTCCTGACTTTATGATGTTTTTACCATGTAAAATTTTTAAATTTTTGTATAGTAGAATTTATTTAAAAACTATCTTCATGGCTTATGGATTTTAAGTCGTAGTTAGAAAGATCTCCTCAAATCCTGTGGTTATAAAGGAGTTCACCGATGTGTTTTTCAGAACTTGGATGGTTTTATTTTTTGTGTGGAGAACATCTACATGGATGTTTACTCCTCCCAACACCATGGAGTAAAAAGTCCAAGTTTACACTGACTTGAGGTTCTGCTTTTTTCATATTTTAAATTCTCATATATGTTCCGGTCTGCTTACTGACTGACTGACAGACCTGTTTGGTTGGTTGAACCATATGCCATTACCATACTGTTTAGTTCTAGTTTATCAAAGTTTTACAATATGTTTTAATACCTGGCCAGGCTAGACCCCTTTTATCTTTCATTTCTCTTATTTTTCAGAGCTTTTGGGGGCCCATCATGTTGGTTTATTTTCAACATGAACTTTAGAATCAAATTGCCTGGTTTTGGGGGGAGAAACTTGTTAGGGTGTTTTTAGTGCAATTGTTTTATGTTTTTTAAAAAATGTAGGGAGAATTGACATTTTTATGATTTGGGTTTTTCCTGTTCAAGGACATGGTATGTCTTCTCATATGTTGAACTCTTCCTCTGAGACCTTCAGGAGTTTTTTTATCATTTTCTTCCTACCTGCATTTCTTAAGTTAATCTTAGATATTCAATCATCTGTTGATGTTAGTAGGGTCTTCTTTCCAACCATATCTTCTAGAGGAGAGCTGTTAATTTTTGTATGTTCATTTATCTCTTGCTGTCTTACTGCATTTTCCTACCTTCCCGTGAGTGCTTGTGTCCTGCCCTCTTCTTTCTCAGCCTGCTCACCGCGTGCTGTTTGGTGGGTATGGGTTTTCTTAGGCTCTAAGTTTTGCTGAAGGAGTAGGTTGTGGAGGTTTACAGTCATTCTTGCTGTTCTTTAAGATGCTTCAGGAGCAGACTTGGAGATTCAGGTCTAGGCTGCCATCACGCTGCTACCAGGATTCGTGGCTCACTGGGGATTTCTTCAGGCTGCTCCTTTGGTATAAACTGCTTCCTTAGCACAGGCTTCTCCACATGATAAGATCATTGTCGTGTTGGTATTACTTTGACAGATGCCTACCTTTGACATTTGCCAGATACGGAGCATAGCATTTCTCTCAGCACTGAGTACGGATGATTGTTTCCCACAGTATTCTTTGTTTAGGTGTAATTGCCTTCCACCCATTTATGTTGTTTCTGCTATCCTCTAAATCAGGGGTCAGCGGCAGTGGACTAGATTTTGTCTCTGGACTGTAACTTGTTGACCCCTGAAGTAAATTCATCTGTTATAAGTCACTTCTATGTTTTTTTCTTTTAATTCTACATTATTAATATCTTTTTAGGCTTTGTTTTAATTTATATCTAATGGCATCATATAGATTTGATGGGTTTTCTCCTTTATATTGTTTTAGCCTTTCCAAATCTTATAACATGGAGACCATACCTCTTTTTATCACTTTTTCTGTACCTCTCTCTGCATGCTTACAACAAGAAATATAAAAATATTTTCATCTATTCCCTCTCTCGCTCTTAAAACTCGTATTCATTTCAACTGTCAGTGGGAAGGAATGCTACGTAGGAAATAATCTATAAAAAACAATTTTTCTTTTGGTGTTCTCTGATGTCTGTTAGTAGTAATTTTGTCAAAACACCAGCTGATCTATGACTGTGTAAACTGTTAGATTAATCAGAATTCACAAGACACTAAAGAAGCAAATCACAAAGGTATTTATAAAGGTGATGCCAAGGAGCATTCTCAATAATGAATGTCACCCCTGCCTTGTAGATAGTTCTGTCATCATGAGTCATCCTTTCAACATGAGCTAAAAGGTATTTAAGACATTGAAGTTTCACTTTCGAGTATTAGTTTCATCTCAAAAATTGCAGAGGTGAGGATACTTGCTGAGATGGTAACAGAGTCGTTCATGATCCATTGCATTCTACAGTGTAGAGCAAAACAGACAGTGACTGAAGGAGCTTCCTCACTTTGAAGTAAATATGACTAATTCACAGCACTGGTAAATAGATATGTCTTTGTCAGAACTTTGTAATGATTTTGATGCCCTGGAATGCATTCGCAAGAGGTGCCATTCGAATGTTGAGCTAAAACCAGAAAAAGTGAGATGACTCTGGCGTGACATTAAAAAGAAATTACCTTCAGGTATGTGTGGTCCATCACATTAAGACTGCACTTGAGACACCAGACAGGGAGCAACCAAGCACGATTTAGGTGGTCTGGAGGAGGAAGAGTAGGTGGAAGTGAGGACCAGAATATGTGGGATTGATGTACATGAAGTGTCTCCGAAGGAACGGAAAATTTTGTAGGAAAAAAAAAAATAAGACCAAGGAACAGGGCATGGTTGGGGATGGGGGGGTACTGAAAGATGGGGGAAATATGGGATAATGGCAGTTAGCTCTTTGGAAGCTGCCACCGTAAGAAGAAATATGAAGCAGAGAAATTCTAAAGAGAATTTGAGATCAAAAGGCTAGAGGACGAGAGGTCAGTCAGAACATTACTAGATAGAAGTAGGTGTTTGGAGAGTGAAAGCGGAGCAGAGACTCTTTCTTTGAAAGTAGGAGATGTAGGTTTTAGCCCTTCTTTCTGTCAGTTAACTCGGCTACTTCCTCTCCTACCAGCAGATTTCTGTGAGATTGCATGAACAAGACATAGCCTAAAAAGCTGGCCAGATCCTTACATGGTTATCCTTTTGCATCCTCAGTGGAAAACAGAGCTATCAGGAAGTTTCTGTAGTTCTCAGTAATACTCTAAGGCTTATGGAACTCAGTATCTCCAGTGGATTTCAGTTTCTCCATCTGTTAATAGAAGCACGTAAACTACAAACAGTAGAGAGGTTTCTGGGTTCAACATTAAGTCAAGTCAAATGTGTAGAGGTCTTGAGCAGCTGAAACTGTCCTCTACCAACTAACAATGTATGTTTCTTCTCGACAAAGTGAATTCTTTCCGTGTTCTTAATGCTCTAATAGCATGGCTTCTTAACAGTGATGTTAATAGTGTGAATAGAAAAAATTGTTGCAGATACTTACAGATGACTTTGAACACCTAATTTTTTTTGTTTTGAAATGTAAATTAAATAATATGTACTTTAAAAGTAATAATTTTGATTGAAAGCAGGTGCTGTTTGCCCTAATGTTAATCCCATGAGGTACATTTTTTCTAGTCTTCTTGAGATATAATTGACATGTAACCTTATATTAGTTTAAGGTACCCAACATAATGATTTGATATATGTATATATTGTGAAATGATCACTGCAATAAGTTAACATCCTTCACCTCACAGTTACATTTTTTTTCTTGTGATGAGAACTTTTAAGATCTACTGTCTTAGCAGCTTTCATAATACAGTATCATTAATGATAGCCCCATGAGATATTGTCAGAACTATATTAAAAGTTTTGTCTTAGGGAGTTTCTAGAATCCTGGAAATTTTGTGTTGATCTTCAGTTCAAGTTCTTAAAGTTAATTCACTGTTTAAAAAAATAAATTTACTAGTTCAAAGGCTACTTCTCTCTCCTCCAGTTTCCACCCATCTTCCTATACACACAGAGAGACAGACAGACAGACAGACACACACACACACACACACACACACACACACACACACACGCTATCCTATATCCAAGAAGAAATGTTATTGAGGGTGGGGCAACCTTACAACAACAAAACAAAATCTACTTGCTGTTGTTAAGTATCTGTGTCAATTAAGTGTCATTGAAATGAGACATAAATTACGTCCCTAATATGAAAAAAGTTTGACCTAAATTAATGTCATTCTAGTAAGATAGAGAAAAAGAACTTTTTTCAAAAGGGAACAATAAAGAATCTGGCATTTTAACAGTGCAATTTTAAATTATTTTCTAAAGGACGTATTAATGTGTCAAAGTACTAGAATTATTGCACATTGGTAGAAGTCTTGAGCATTCTAACTTGTTACTTCTCTAGACATAAACTTCAGCCAAACTTTTGGTGAAGCCTTTTTTCCACAGTCCATGGGCCTAATAAAGAGTTATTTAGAAGCACAGGAGTCTTGCAGAACTTGAAAGGAGAGGAATAAATGATGGCTCATCTAAGAAATAATATATGGCTTCAGATTCTTCAAGTTCATTTTGTAAGTTTCTTGGAGGACTCTTGGGATATTGGCCCTTTGATACAACAAGTGAACTGCATCAAGATATTGTCAGTTGTAGAACTCTTCATTCATGCTACAAATTCTTGCCTGTTTACTATGTGCCAGGTGCTTGGATAAGAGTAGCAAACAACCTAGACAAGATTCTTGTCCTCCGGGCCTTATAATCTAAAAGGGGAATAGACATTAAACAAATTAGTACACAATTAAGTAATAACCCTTGAAGTAAGTAGTTGGAAGGAAATGCAGAGGTTACTAGTGAAAAGACCTAAGTCTATTCTGGGTTATTAGGAAAGACCGTTCGGAGAAGTGACATTTAAAGTGTAACTTAAGAGGAAAAATAGAAGTTAGAGGAGCAACAGGAGGGGATACGGATGAACATTACAGACACAAGGCTTCACCCAGCATCTGTGATAGCCTAAAGACAGGAAGGTAAATATGAATATAGTGTAGTAAAGGCGGCCATGCAGGGCCTTTA